>NC_065445.1:80793487-81120214 GCF_917563875.1 Diabrotica virgifera virgifera
TTCTGCCGGACAGCAGTTGCTAATAAATATACAAATTAATAGTGCAAAGTAATGACGTCGTTATGGTGACAACTCTAACTGCCTCCTGCACTTGCCGTCTGCAGTCGTTGTCGGAATCGTACCTTAAAGAACATGCTTGTATCAATACCATACCAATCTCGCATGTACTTCAACCATGAAGTCATTCTTCGTCCTGGACTTGGGACCTCTCATTACATGTCCGAAATACTCCAGCTTTCTCTTCTTGATGATTTATAAAATCTCCGCAGTCTTCCTGAGATATTCTAGTATTGTGGAGTTTAGAATCTTCTACATCCAAGAAACTGTTAAAATTCTTCTATAGCATCAGATTTCGAAATCCTCAAGGCGATTTAGATCCATTTTATTCACAGTCCAAAACTCGGCACCATAAAGTAAGACCAAGGACACGTGGCAGCTAAGTAGGCGGATCCTCAAGCTGATATCCAAGGTAAACAATTTGATGTCATGGCTTTCTTAAATTACGATTTTTGTAGATGACTCTATATTGCTACTATAAAAATATATAATATATTTTACATTAACCAACAAGAACAACTTCTTAATTTTTTAGATAAAATTTCCTTGCAATTATTATTTCTGTTTTCCCAATTATTGAAGAATATTAATAGACCGAGCAGTATCGTCGCCCCCGCTAGCGAAATTATTCCGATTCGATTTTTTTGCACAAACTTACTCAAAAAGAGGTCCTTATAACATATCCACAGGGTGCCGGGCGGTGCCGTGGTCGAAAAATTGTTTAAACAATTTTTTTTAAACAAATTCACAAAAATAATTTTTTCATTTCGAACAAATTTTTTTTAGATAAATTGACGTATTCTGAACAAAAAAGGTCTCTTGTCATTTTTTCCTAAAATTGATTGTTGTTGAGTTATATGCGATTAAATATTTGAAAAATGCGAAAATTGCCATTTTTAAGGCTAACAATTCGAGTAAACATTATTATTATTGTAACAAAATAATTATTGACCTACCCTCGTATACCAGCTCCCGTCTCCGGACAGACAGAACACTATCGATGTTTCGAGATACGCCGATGCAGCGACGATGACGTGCAAGCGGTCACATGGACATAGCTGGAGATATATAGATATTTCTGGAATATCTGTATCGCATATATAAATAGGACATATTTGTAAATAGAGTTAGTCTTAAGCTAAAGTTTGTAAAGTAAACTTGTATAAATATAAATAAAGTCGTATATAAATACGAACCGCTAGTTTTATTGTAATTAGAAGTAATTACACTAATAACCGCTACAGTTGGTGTTAACGGTGTGGAGTGTAAATAAATGAAAAGTGAAAAAAAAGACTTTTGAACTTTATTCGTCGGGAATAATCGGAGTGCGTTAATTGTTCGGTATTCGGAAAGACTTTTGAACTTTATTCGTCGGGAATAATTGAAGTGCGTTGATTGTTCGGTATTCGGAAAGACTTAGACATTTTGAAAAGTACGTGTGTGCCGACCAAAGATGTTGCTACAAGAACTGACCATAAAACAGCTCCGTGAACAATTAGAAGAGTACGAATTAGACAGCAGTGGGTGCAAGATAGTCCTACAAGCACGACTCAAGGATGTCCTCACGAAGAACGGAGATGACCCAGAGACGTTCCACTTCCAGTCAGCAGAACAAGTAATCTTATCGAAATTAAAAACTGTTTCTGAAACGATCGATGAAACTTCTAGACAGAACAACGAGAAACTTGAGGAAGTTAGTAGACAGAACAACGAGAAACTTGAAGAAGTTAGTAGACAGAACAACGAGAAATTTGAAAGTGTTTCTCAAAAGATCGATGAAACTTCTAGAAAAAGCGACGATAAATTCGAAAATGTTGCTAAAAGATTTGACGAGACTTCTCAAGTAATTAAAGAAGTTTGTAGACAGAGCAACGAGAAATTTGAAAGTGTTTCTCAAGTAATTAAAGACGTTTGTAGACAGAACGACGAGAAATTTGAAGAGGTTTCTAGAACATTCGATAAGATACAGAAAAGCGTAGACGACAGTAAAGAAATGTTAGAAGATAAGATCAAACAACTAGAGACTATGGTAACCAATACGAAAGTGCTACCTTCAGTTAATGCAGTAGTTTTGGCCGTAGAAGAGAAGATCAAAGAATTAGAGAGCATGATAACCGATACAAAAGTGCAACCGTCAGTTCATGCAGTAGCTTTAGATCCTGTAGTGAAAGATGAACTACCGAGAGAAGAAATGTCGCATAATATGAGATTCAAATTACCACCATTTGATGGAAAGTCCTCTTGGTCCATATATCTTAGACAGTTTGAAGCTATTGCGACCGCCAATCATTGGACCGAACAAGAAAAGGCTGTTTCCTTGACTGCTGCTTTACGAGGTGATGCTGCAGATATATTAAGGTCAATTCCCAAGGGTCAAGAAAATTGTTACCAGACCTTGTTCACTCGTCTAGAAAAACGCTATGGAGATGCCCATCTACAACAAGTATACAAAGCACAACTGCGAAGTAGAAGTCAACGAGCAAGTGAGAATCTGCAAGAATTTGAAGCAGATGTGGCTCGTGTGGTGCGGTTGGCTTATCCAGAGGTGCCAGACAGCGTTTTAGAAGAAATTGCGGTAGACACCTTCGTCAATGGGCTGAAAGATAGTGAAATACAGAAAGCTTTACGACTAGCAAGACCGAAAGTTTTAGATGAAGCACTTGCTATTGCCTTGGAACACGAAGCAGCTAGCCAAGCTTCACGAAACAATGGAGTAATAGCCATGGAAAAAGGCGATAAGAGAAAAGATGAACGTTTGGTGGAAATGGTACGGAGGGTGATTCGTGACACGATGCCGAAGAGACGCGTGAAGAGGGCTGGAAGAGTTCGTTCAAATATAGATGCTTCCTCGATACGGCCATGCGGTGAAAGTTGTAATCACCGGCTTAGAGTAGAGGAACAGCGTTGCCCCGTGAGACGAACCACCGTAATTAATGAGCAATGGCAGCCCCAACAGTTACAAGAAGCCCAAGAAGACGATCCATGTATAAAAAGAGTATTGGATTGGATGCGTCGAGGTGAGAGACCTAGTTGGCAAAACATTAGTGCATGTAGTCCGGAAGTCAAGGCCTACTGGAGCCAATGGAATTGCCTGATACTAAAAGATGATCTTCTGTACAGAACCTTTGAGAACGATGATGGTACAGAATCTAAGCTTCAGTTGATTGTACCTAAAAGTAAAGTGTCAGAAGTATTGCGTCAGTTGCATGACGGTACATCAGGTGGACACTTTGGTATTACGAAGACTCTGCAAAAGGTTCGAGAACGGTTCTATTGGGTGAACTGTAAAGATGATGTAAGAAGATGGTGCCGAAAATGTGAACTGTGTGCATCCGGTAATGGTCCGGTTGGTAAAAAGAGAGCACCCATGAGACAGTACAATGTTGGAAGTCCTATGGAAAGAGTAGCTATCGACATTGCAGGTCCATTTCCAGAAACCGATGCTGGAAATAAATACATCCTGGTAGCCATGGATTATTTTACAAAATGGACTGAGGCCTATGCATTACCAAATCAAGAAGCTGCTACCGTTGCAGAGGTACTTGTTAAAGAATTCTTTAGCCGATTTGGTGTTCCCTTGGAGATCCACTCCGACCAAGGGCGAAACTTTGAGTCAGCTCTTTTCCAAAACGTTTGTAAATTGATTGGTGCCAATAAGACCAGAACAACACCCCTGCATCCTCAATCAGATGGGATGGTCGAGAGGATGAACCGAACGATGGGTAAACACTTGTCCAAAGTTGTATCTGAACATCAGCGAGATTGGGACCAACACATTCATTTATTCCTGATGGCCTACCGCTCGGCCGTAAATGAAACTACAGGTCAAACACCAACCTGCCTGATGTTGGGTCGTGAAGTTCGGTTGCCCTGCGACCTAGAGTTTGGCTGCGGACCTTCCGAGGAACATGTTGCAGGCGAAGACTACGTTGACCGCCTGAAATTACGAATGAACAACATTCATGAACTTGCCCGACAACACATTCAGATAGCCAGTGACAGAATGAAAGATCAATATGATTCTCGATGCAAGAATGAAAGCTTCGAAGTAGGTGATCTTGTCTGGCTTTATAATCCGCAACGTCGTCGAGGCTTGTGTCCTAAACTGCAAAGACAATGGGAAGGTCCGTATGAAGTTAAGAAGAAAATAAATGACGTAATATATAGAATTAAGAAGTTGCCAAACGGTAAACCAAAAGTTATTCACATAAATCGTCTTGCACCATATGCTGGCTCAAATGAAACAGAAGAAGCACGAGTCCTCCAACAGGAGATGAAAGATGTCGCACAGCCAAGTTTTAATCAATTTATGTCAAATTACGCAGAAAGAAAGAGTGCTAGATTCGGCGTGACCACAGAAGTTCAGCAAGATCTGTTTGGTGTTCCAGAAAACGTCTCTCTAGCCCACTGTGTTGCACAAGACCTCGAGATGACTAAAGGAATCTCGTCCGTATTCAATAGAAAGTTCGGCCGCCTGGACGAGTTAAGGAATCAACAACCTAAAATTGGAAGAGTATTGCGATTGGAAGATGGTCCTCGATCTTTGCTGTATATAGTGACCAGGAAGTCTTATACGGACACGCCAAGCTACGAGAACATATGGCGTGCTCTAACTAATTTGAAGAAAATGGTCTGTAATTATGACATCAAAGATTTGGCTTTACCAAAAATTGGCCATGCAGTAGAAAATCTGGATTGGAAGATTGTGAGAAGCATGCTGGAAGTGATCTTCAGAGAAACTGGCGTACGGATTACTGTGTGTTGCATGAACCCGAAGATGTCATACCCTTCAAAGACAGTAGACTGTTACTTCTTTTCTAGGGGTGTATGCAGAGCCGGAGAATCCTGTAGATTCCGCCATCCTGGGCCATCTAGAGTTGCTGATCGGGACGCTCAGATCTTAAGAGGGGAGCAGTGTAACAAAATAATTATTGACCTACCCTCGTATACCAGCTCCCGTCTCCGGACAGACAGAACACTATCGATGTTTCGAGATACGCCGATGCAGCGACGATGACGTGCAAGCGGTCACATGGACATAGCTGGAGATATATAGATATTTCTGGAATATCTGTATCGCATATATAAATAGGACATATTTGTAAATAGAGTTAGTCTTAAGCTAAAGTTTGTAAAGTAAACTTGTATAAATATAAATAAAGTCGTATATAAATACGAACCGCTAGTTTTATTGTAATTAGAAGTAATTACACTAATAACCGCTACATTATGAAATTCAAAAAGTGACCAAATCAAGTTTCAAACCCCTTCTTCAAGGTCCTGAAGAGATCTTTGTCATTATTTTATTACAAAGCTGTTATTTTTAATTATAAACAATTAGCGCTATAGTCCAGGATTTATCCGTCGCCTCCGTTAGTGAAATTATTCCGATTCAATTTTTGGCCAGAAACTTACTCAAAACGAGGTCCTTATAACATATCCACAGGGTGCCGGGCGGTGCCGTGGTCGAAAAATTGTTTAAACAATTTTTTTTTAAACAAATTCACAAAAATATTTTTTTTATTGCGAACGATTTTTTCAGATAATTTGGTTTATTCTGATCAAAAAAGGTCTCTTGTGATTTTTCTCTAAAATTGATTGTTGTCGAGTTATATGGCCATTTTAGCATTTTTCAAATTTTAAATCGCGTATAATTCGACAACAATCAATTTTAGAAAAAGTACCAAATTATCTAAAATTCAGAATGTACCAAATTATCTAAAAAAAAAATGTTTACTAACGGGGGCGACGATACGTCCTGGACTATATCACTAATTGTTAATAATTAAAAATAACAGCTTTATAATAAAATAATGACAAAAATCTCTTCAGAACTTCGAAGAAGGGATTTGAAACTTGATATGGTGACTTTTTAAATTTCATAATAATAATTAGTCCATTCTTTAACGGTAAAATATTGCAAAACCTCTAAATTTTAAAGAACCGCTTGGATTGACATGAAATTTGGCATACACATAGCTAACAAGTCAAAGAGAAAAAGTGATATTGTGGCGATATGCGCTTTTGCCCTGGGGGTGGTTTTCACCCCCTCTTAAGGGTGAAAAAATATTCGTCCAAAGAAAGTCAGGAAATGGATAAACTGGCTAATTTTAAGTAACTTTTCTGCTATAGAGTTTTTTCACTAAGTCAATACTTTTCGAGTTATTTGGCAGTGAATATGTTCATTTTTTCAACAAAATAACCACGATTTTAGATGGTTTTTCGTAAATAACTCAAATAGTAAGTATTTTGTCGAAAAAAATTCTTAGCGAAAATATAGCCTGTAAAAAATTTAAAAAAATGGTGTATATATCACGTCTCTACACCTAGTAGAAGCAGAGTTATAGCTAACGAAAAATAGGTTCATATTCGTCAAATTCCAAATGGAATACTTTAACGTAAAATAACCAAAAATTAAGCACATTTCGGGGAAAATTCCTTACAGCTTATTTAAAGTGTTTAAAAAAAGCTTCATTTTTGTTTTATACAAAAAATTTTTAACATTAAAATTAAACAAGTTACGCTCAAAATAAAGTTAGTCCATTCTGGATTTGGTAAAAAAATCGAGAAAATCACCCCCTAATTAGTATCTTAAATGAACTTAATCGTTACGACTTCACAAGTTTCTTGACTCGAGTATATATTGTTTATACGATCAGTAAGTCTCATCGGCTCAAAGTCCTTATTATTGAAAGGGCTGTAGTTAAAAGGGGTTGAACGAGTCACTGATCACGAATGTATGCACATTTAGAAACACCAAATCTTAATCAATTTTTGTCTAACAGAAAAACAAAAAAATACATGATATTCAGAAAAGCAAATCTGACTTTTCTTGTTTTTCGAGATTTTTGATATCTCTAACAATTTTTAAGTTATTTAAAAAAAAGCATATTTTTCAAAATTTAAACTTTTTAAAATTTTACTTTGAAACCAAATTTTTTCAAAAATAAGCACTTTGAATCGATGAAACTTACAGATCATATAAACACAACATAAGTAAAATAATTTGTGGAGCGGTAACGATTAATTTCATTTAAGTTGCTAATTAGGGGGTGGTCTTCCCGTTTTTTTTTTGCTAAAACAAAAGGGACCAACTTTATTTTGAGCGTAACTTGCTTAAATTTAATGCTAGAAACTTTTTGTAAAAACAGAAACAAAGCTTAAACACTTTAAAAAAGTTATATTGGATTTTCCCCAAAAAGTGCTTAATTTTTTGGATATTTCAC
This sequence comes from Diabrotica virgifera virgifera, assembly GCF_917563875.1. Classification (NCBI taxonomy): domain Eukaryota; kingdom Metazoa; phylum Arthropoda; class Insecta; order Coleoptera; family Chrysomelidae; genus Diabrotica; species Diabrotica virgifera. The sequence goes on from NC_065445.1 coordinate 80,800,771, forward strand.
GTCGAAATATTCTATTTAAAATTTGGTGAATATGAATCTATTTTTCATTGGCTATAACTCTGGTTCTACGAGATCCAGAGACCTAACGCGAACACCATTTTTTTTTACTTTTTTATATTCAATATTTTTGCTAAGAACGTTTTTTTCGACAAAATACTTACTTTTTAAATTATTTGCGAAAAATCGTCTAAAAATGTGGTTATTTTGTTGAAAAATGAACTTATTCACTCGCAAATAACTCGAAGTGTTGACTTGGCGAAAAAGCTCTATAGAACAAAAGTTACTTAAAATTAGTCAGTTTACCCATTTCCAGACTTATTTTGGACATATATTTTTTCACCCCCAATAGGGGGTGAAAGTCACCCCCAGGGCAAAAGCACACATCGGCACAATATCACTTTTTTTCTTTGACGTGTAAGCTATACGTATGCCAAATTTCATGTCAATCCAAGCGGTTCTTTAAAATTTAGAGCAAAAACCGTGAAAGAATGGACTAAATGTTTAATCGAGTTATTAAGCCTTGAAAATGGCAATTTTCGCATTTTTCAAATTTTTAAACGCATATAATTCGACAACAATCAATTTTAGAAAAAAATGAAAAGAGACCTTTTTTGCTCAAAATAAGCCAATTTATCTAAAAAAATTTTGATCGAAATGAAAAAATTATTTTTGTGAATTTGTTTAAAAAAAATTGTTTAAACAATTTTTCGACCACGGCACCGCCCGGCACCCTGTGGATATGTTATAAGGACCTCTTTTTGAGTAAGTTTGTGCAAAAAAATCGAATCGGAATAATTTCGCTAGCGGGGGCGACGATACTGCCTGGTCTATAACTTATTTCCCCTTTATAAAAAATTATTAGTTTTTAAATTTAGATACAATTAATTTGATAAAAAATAATCTTTACTTATATTGAGAAAGCGAGACTATCAGCTGTAGGGCATACATTTTCTATATTATAACCTACCTGTTGTAACCCGGAAACCCCAAAGAAGTCGGTTTAGATGGAAAAGACACCAAATTACTAAAAAACTTGTACTGGAACCAAAACGCCAGAGGTACGATCGAAGGTTCCACATCCGCAGAAGTAGAAATTATGAGGTGAGTTAGGCAAGGATGTGTTCTGCCGCCCCTGCTGTTTAATCTTCACTCCGAGTATCTATTAGGCAGTGGACGATTCCAAGGATAGAGTCGAGATGAACGGCGTAAATATCAACAGCATTAGATACGCCAATGATACGGTGTTGATTGCGGATTCCGACTTGGGTCTACAACGACTCATCGACAAGACTTAACTCGATCTGTGAGCAATTTGGTATGAAAATAAACATTAAAAAAACCAAAGTGATGTCAATCCGAATAACCAAAACATAGCTCAATCTTGCACAATAAATGGGCACATTTTAGAACAGGTCAATAGATTTAAGTATCTGGGATGTTGGATCGATAGCAGCCTAAAACCTGATCTAGAAATAAGATCGAGAATAGAATAGGCTAGAAATTCTTTCGAAAAAATAAGAAAATTGCTTTGTGATTCTCGAATAAACTCGAAATTCGACTACGTTTATCAAAATGCTACGTGTGGTTAACTCTTCTCTATGCAGTTGAGACATGGATCCTTAAAACATCAATCGTAAATAAAATGGAGGCCTTTGGAAGTGCTGCAGATAATAGGCAAGGAAAGACAACTTCCCAACACACTGAAAGTTAGAAAAACATCATACCTAGGCCACATATTGAGAAATAATAAGTCCCAATATGCTCAACTTATAGTGAAAGCAGGGGCGGTTTCTCCATTGGTTCACTTGTGCAGTGAACACCCAATCAAATTTCATTAAAATACATATTATCATTAAGTATATAGTAGTATCATTAAAATATAAACGGATTTTTAAACAGTTTTGACAAACCCATTTCATTATTCGTAACTTCTGCCTCCACCTTCACCACCGAAGAAGCGCCATCATTCAGTAGGTATCATATTCTGCACAAAACAAAAAAAGTGACATCCTGACTAATCGGGTCAAAGATAGGTTTTATTTTACAGAACATCTTTTGGCGAGGCCCCAAAAATTTTTCGCCTGCGGCGCGTATTCACCGTTCGTATAATTACATTCTTTAATTGAACACCCTCCTTAAATTACCACGAGCCGCCACTGAGTGAAAGTGAAGATTGAGGGAAAGAGAGGACTAGGAAGGAAAAAAAATTCGTGGCTAAGAAACATCTAACCATGGAGAGGGCTAAATTTTGAACAGCTAAATACAGAGAAGAGTTTGCAATTGCAGTAGCGAACCTCCGCTCAGGAGAGGGCACTTTAAGAAGAAGATGATGAAGCCCGAGCTGATACGAACCTATTGCAAATAAAAATTAGAGACACGGAACTAAAAGTACCTAGTAACTAGCTTCCAAGTCAACTCTGCAAACACAAACACACACACATAGTATCCATTAATGCGTTCGCGAATGTTATATTTTTGTCACAGTCCAAGGATTAAAATCTATATGATGCCGAAAGGCGCTTTTACCATGGGGGTGGAAATTATTTATTATATTTTGACCGCAAAAGTTGATAAAAACATTAATTTTAAGCAAAAAATGTTCTATACATTTTTTTGATAAAATTAATATTTTTCGATTTATTCGCTATCAGGTACTCATTTACGATTCACTCAATTTTTGCCGTAAAAAAATTGTTTTCAAACCAAGTTCTTGGGAACTAAATAACCTACAATTTCAGATTTAAACATTTCTTCGTATCTCTGATACCATATTTCTATTCTGAAGAAAATGGCATTTTTTACCAAACTACAAAAATTCGTTATTCGTATTTAACTCCAGTTTTTTTAAAACTAATCATTCTAAGCCAGTCAAACTTCTAGAATCTATTAATAATACATAAATAAGAAGACTAAATAAGGTCAATGACTAAGAGCACCGCTAACTTACATTATTGTGCTTCCAATTGGACTTTTTCTTTTTTTTTTCAAAAAAATATATTGATGTTTTAACCGTAACTTTTTTATTTTTTATCTTAGAAAGTTTGGCGAAAAAGTATTTTGTAGATTTTTACAAGATCTATAAGGTTATTAATATTAAATCCTTTTAAAAATCTCAATCGCAAAAAGAGGTGACTTTGAAAGGGTTAGTAAAGGTGGTTTTTGCATGTTATTACAAGTTTTAATTGTCAATAGCTCATTCAATTTTTGCTGTAGAAAAATTTTTTGCAAACCAGTTCTTGGGAATTAAAAAAGCTACAATTTCATATTGAAACATTTTTCGTATCTCTAATGCTAATATTTCTATTCTGAAGAAAAGGGCATTTTTTACCAAACTACAAAAATTCGTTATTCGCTTTTAACTCCATTTTTTTTAAACTAATCATTATAAGCCGGTCAAACTCCGAGAACCAATTATTAATAATACACAATTAAAGAAGTCCAAATAAGGTAAATGACTTATTTTAATTAGGGTGGTGATTAGGAGGTTGTTTCCGATCACTTTTTAGCTGAAAAAAAATATGAACTGACATTCTTTTCATTATAAGGCACTTAATTTTTCAGCTAAAGACTTTTTTTGTATTTCTGGAAATAGATATTTTGAAATACTTTAAATTAGTTTTAACACGGTTTTCTCGAAAAATGCAGAGTTTATCCGTCTTTTGACTTTGAAACTACAATATTTAGCATGTGACGAAGAAGAGCTAACATATAATAAAGTATAACTCGATTACTATTGGTCTTAAAAAAAATTAAAACAACCGTTTTGTTTATTTTTTTAATAGGTACATTTTTGTTAAGTTAAGTTGTTTTGATAAACGAAAACTTTTTGAGTTATTAGCAGAAAACTGATTAAAAACATTGATTTTTTTGATATAAAACTAACACTTTCGATAGCGAATAAATCTAAAATATATTAATTTTATGAAAAAATGTATAAAACATTTTTTGCTTCGAATGAATGTTTTTACCAACTTTTGCGGTCAAAATATAATAAAAAATTTCCACCCCCAAGGTGGGGTGGCAACCACCCCCATGGTAAAAGCGCCTTTCGGCATCATATAGATTTTAATCCTTGGACTATCCACTACTTATCCTCACATTTTTAAGCAAATCTATCCATTCTGCAAAATTTGCGAGGTTTTGTCATATTTTAAGCTTCATTACTTGGTCTAATAATCAGCAAAAATATGATATTAATTATTGGGAAAACCTAAATATAAATGTTGTATAAATTTCAAATTAATTTTAATTGCAAAATTTTTCTTGTTAGTTATAACTTATTCTTTTGTATTTTTGTACTTTTAATATACTCACGGACAAAAATATTGCATATGTATGTGGGATGAAATTATTTGTGCTGTTATCTTTAGCTCTCCTCTATCAAAGGAATAGGATGTCCTTTTCGAATGCGATGTTTTAAAGTATCACATGATCTTCTAAAAAGTTTTTAATGTACATATTAATTGGCATTCGCCTATTCACCTTCACGTGTCCGGTATGTCCTTTCAAAGCAATACTGCTCCGTAGCACCATGCCGCCACCACCACACCTAACGTTCTGTATTAGTCTAAGAGCTAACCCTTCGACTAACATTCTTTCTGTAATCCTAGAAATTTGTATAGTGATAATTCATAGCACACCAAGGCTAAAAACCATGACCTGGTAGGCATTAGCCCTGCACGTGTATCTACCAGGTAAATCGAAAAGTGCATAGTTAAGAGAAAAAAACTTTATCAAGTTCAAATTTAAGTATGTGTTTGAGTAACTCTTTCTTCTTCTTAAGGTGCCTATCCGTTCCGGATGTTGGCGACCAGCATGGCTATCCTAACTTTGCTTGCTGCTATTCTGAATAGTCCGGTTGTCGATGTATTAAACCACTTTCTCAGGTTTTGAAGCCAAGATATTCTTCTTCTCCCTGGTCCTCTCTTTCCAAATACCTTGCCTTGAAGAATGAGTTGCAACAAGCCATATCTCTGTTCATTCCTCATAACATGGCCAAGATATTCTAGTTTGCGCTCTTTGATTATGTTAATAATCTCGCATTCCTTGCCTATTCTACGTAGAACCTCAATATTAGTCACACGATCCACCCACGAAATTCTCAAAATGCGCCTGTAACACCACATCTCAAATGCCTCGAGTTTTCTCAAAGAAGCCTCGGAAAGTGTCCAGGCCTCTACTCCGTATAATAACGTAGAAAATACATAGCATCTGATGATAGAGATTTTGGTAGCAAGAGGTAAATCGTGGCTTCTGAAAAGAGACTTCATCATTATGAACGCTGATCTCGCTTTTCCTATGCGTTGTTTTATTTCACTTGAGTGGTCCCACTGGCTGTTTATGTTGGTACCAAGGTATGCGTAGCTGTCGACCCTGTCAATTAGTTGTTGGTTAACCAAAAGCTGTGTATTTAATATTTCGCGCTTACTGACTACCATATACTTTGTTTTTTTCGTATTGAGATCAAGTCCGTATTCAAGTATTGAGTAACTCACTAAGAAGAAATGTGTATAATGACAGGCGATCCTGAACAGCATAAGACCTTGCCAGGCGAGGGGAAAGAATAGGGTTTTTTCCTAAAATTATTTTTTTTGCATCGAACCAAGTTTTTCTAGGTTTTTTCATCATTCCAAACAGAAAAGGTATTTAGTGACTTTTCTCTTAGGTTAATAGTTTTTGACATATAAGCGATTAAAAATTTAAAAATTGCGATATCTGCAATTTTTAACCCTGAATCGGGCATTTAACTGAAAATTTCAATGTTGCCAAGGTAGGTAGATATTCTTTAAACATCGATTGATGAAATCCCGAAAATTTTTTTGCAATACAATATTGAGAACCCTTTTATTTTTTAATTGCTAATCAAGCGGACGCGACACTGTAGTATAAGTGAGGACGTTTGAGTTTGCATAAATTTATTATCTCGAGAATGGGCTTTGAAGAGAAATCCCCAGACCGGTCGATTTTTATTTTTAAATTAGGAGTTTTTGGCATGTATATAATACTAGTGATGTCATCCATCTGGACGTGATGACGTAATCGATGATTTTTTTAATAGGAGTAGGGGTCGTGTGATAGCCCATTTGAAAGCTTATTTAGTTCTCTATTCAGCAGTAATATAATTATTAACATAATTATTTATACAGGGTATGCAAAAATTTTTCTTCTCTTTGTGTAAATTAATTTAAAAACTTTTTTTTGTACACCCTGTATAAATAATTATGTTTATGTTTATATTATTGAATAGAGAATTAAATAACCTTTCAAATGAGCTATCACACAACCTCTACTCTCATTAAAAAAAATCATCGATTACGTCATCACGCACAGATGGATGACGTCACTACTATTATATATATGCCAAAAAGTCCTAATTTAAAAATAAAAATCGACCTATCTAATGATTTCTCTTCAAATTTGCCCATTCTCGAGATAATGAATTTATGCAAACTCAAACGTCCTCACTTACACTACAGTGTCGCGCGCCCTTGATTAGCAATTATAAAACAAAGGGGTTTTCGATATTATATTGCAAAAAACTCTTCGGGATTGCATCAATCGATGTTTAAAGAATATCTACCTACCTTGACAACATTGAAATTTTCAGTTAAATATCTGATTCAGGGTTAAAAATGACCGATTTCGCAATTTTTAAATTTTTAATCGCTTATATGACAAACACTATTAACCTAAGAGAAAAGTCACTAAAAACCTTTTCTGTTTGGAATGATTCAGAAAAGCTAAAAAAACTTTGTTCGGCGCAAAAAAAATAATTTTAGGAAAAATACCTAATCTTTCTCCTCGCCTATTAGCAAGGTCTTATGCTGTTCAAAATCGTCTGTCATTGTACACATTTCTTCTAAATGAGTTACTCAAACACATACTTAAATTTGAACTTTACAGGAGAAAGTTTTTTTTCCCTTAACTATGCACTTTTAGATTCACCTGGTAGATACAAGTGCGGGGCTGATGCCTGCCAGGTCATGGTTTTTAGCCTTGGTGTGCTATGAACTATCACTATACAAATTTGTAACCTTACAGAGGAAGACCGTTAGTCGGAGGGTTCACTAGCTCTTAGACTATATCAGGTTACAACTGACATACTGCTCGCCAACTCGTTTGTAGTTTTGCAAATTTTACTTCCATATGGTGAACGGTATGCCAGATGTAACCTCATACAGAGTGTTAATTTTGGTGGTGGAGGCATAGTGCTATAGAGTGGTATGTATTGGAAAGGAGATACCGAACTTGTGGAGGTGATTGGGTGAATGACAGCTGATATGTATATTAAAAACATTTTAGAAGATTATGTTTTGCCATTTACCAGCCATATTGGATAACAAATTCGTGTTAATGCACCATGACTCATGTCTTCATGTCGGTAGAATAGCGAATACTTCATACCTTGATAAGTAGAGTTTCACGATATTCGATAAAAATATCGATATTGTATTGATATCGTATCGAAAACCAATACGATACCGACCAATACATACCTTAGCAATATTAATGTCGATACGATATTCATTATCTGAAATCAATACAATACTCTTGTATTGTCGATACGCTTGCCTCGATATTATTGAAAATATCGATATCGAGAAAAAAAATAAATCAAACGCCACAGTTGTTTGGATTATATTTTGTGGAATAGGTATTTAGATCATAATTATTTATTACATAAAAGTATAAGTGATCTGCAACCCAAGCATCAGCTGTTATAATATTTTACACTTGAGTGCATGAACTTGAAATTCTTGAGAGTGAGTAAATGTCTGTTATGATTACACTGTTTATATCATGTGGCATTTGTGGCAATAGTATGGAAGTAAGTGATGATGACTCAAAAATACATACATACATAATCACTTGCCTCTTTTACCATTAGGTGTCGAGGATTCCTCCTTTATATAATACTCTCTGCAAATTTACGCCACTTCTTCCTATCTGCTGCTAAAACTTTTGCTTCTTGCCACGATGTTCCTCTTTTCTTGAGTATTTCGTTTACACTAGTGTTCCAGCTTTTCCTTGGTATGCCCCTCCTGCTTTTACCCACTGCTTTGGCCTCCCATGTCATTTTTACTTGTCTCTCACCACTCATTCTTATCATGTGTCCAGCCCATTTTAACTTCTTTTCTTCAACTTTTTCGTTGAGCGATTTTACCTGTAATTCATGTCTTATATCTTCGTTTCTTCTTTTGTCTAATCTTCTTGCTCCCACCACTTTTCTTAAGTATCTCATTTCTGTAGCTTGTAATCTTTTTCTTTGTCTGTCATTAAGTACCCAGTTTTCTGCCCCATATATTGTAATTGGCATATATACAGTTTTATATACTCAAAAATAATTCTTAACAAATACTGAATTGCGATTTATTCCGAATCTCCGGGGATTTCCCTATATTTTCAAAAGTAGTTTTTAAACAATACAGTATTTGTCGACTTTCAAAGAAGCATTCAGCCATATTCAATCTTTTTAAGAATATACATATAAGTTATAAGCAATATTCGTAATATTTTTAGAATAACGTCCATTTGCCAAGCATGCAAAAGTGGGCATAAAGGGCCTACACAGCTCAGATGTATAATCCTTTTTATGTCGATATTTTATAGAGTATTGTATCGATATCGTATCGAAATCAATATCAATACGATATTTTTATAAGAAAGTATTGCCGATACTCGATACGATACTTCATTGGCATAACCAATACAATACTCAATACTTAAAAAGTATCGATATTGTATCGTATCGTGAAGCTCTATTGATGATATTCAATTTAAAAATTATATTGGTTACCACATACCTCATAATAAAAAACCTGAGTATACCATTTATATGATACATTAAAACATCGCATTTCGGAAAGAAATTCTATTTATATGATACTGGGGGCACCACAAAAAATTTTAATTCACACTTTAATTTTAAAATATGCAATGTTTTTGTCCGTGAGTGTATAAACCCTAAAATCACCTACTCTTTTTGTCTCTGTCTTTTGTATTTGGTATTATATAAACTATACGAGCACGTCAGCTTGTGATATCGTAAGTACCTCTGTTGCGAAAAGGTTCGATCACATAATTCACATCTATAGTTTTTTGGTTTATTACATTCATACTTGAGATGAGCTACTACGTTCCTTTGATACTTGTAGGTCTTGTTGCATTGAAGACATATGTAGAGATTATTAATTTCATCGAAGTGGTAGGCACGAACTAAAAAAAATTAGTATAATAATCATAAGAAAAACAGTTTGCTACTTGCAACTAGCTATCAGTTAATAAGAACAAATTTTTTATAATCGTTGATTGACTGCAAAATTCGTAGGCTAACAGAAAAAAAAATTTGATAAGATTTGATTTTATTTTTCAATCTAAATACCTTCGAGGGCGATACGGGTCCCGGTGAATTCGTAACTATTTTAATCCCCCATCCTAATTACAGGCCAACTGGTAACTCTGGCGCGCACGTAATTTTTCGATAAGCCTTAACTACCGGTGAATTTGTAACTTTCATTTTTTAAGTAATGTTGATAATCTAATACCGGTATTCCAGGTATGTACCTGTATAAATTACCCTCTTTCAAGGTGGTGTAAAAGGTATTCATCATTTATGTATTGTCTCTTTAAAGAGTTACTAGAAAAAATCCAAATAAATTTTGTGAAAACGGCTGAAATTCTTGTAACAGATTTCGTAATGAGTGAACGTGGGTGTAAGTTATTGGTGGTAAATAATTTTAAATTTCACTTAAAGAAAGTCCTAAAAGGTGGAAAACATTTATGGTGCTGTTATGCATCTGGTTGCAAGGCAACCTGTTATACCGATGGTAAGTTTTTTTTATTATCTTGAGTAGTAATAAACACTTATATTGGTTATCAACAATTTGATGTCAAAAATGCACATTTTTGCTATTTTTTGTCTACCCGTAAGAAAAAAAGCATTTAAAACAAAATTTAAGATAATAACATTATAGTGCATGTAAAACAATTTAAACAAGGTTTTATAATTCTTGCAATACTTAATTCTTGCTTATAAAACTATACATTAAGTCAGTTAAACGTTAATAACTTAAACGTTAATGTAAAAATAAAACTTCTATCTCGATATTACGTGAAATGAGTAAAAATACACGGTTTTTATGACACTCAGTGTAACTACCATATGTAACAATTTGTTTTAATTTCTATATGAATAGAATAAAATTTATGTAAATATGACCAATTTTTTCTAAATTTATTTATTTATTGACAATTTAAATGAAAAATAGCCGATTTTAAGAATTTTCGTCTATAAGTTGTAACATTTTACCAAAAAACTGAAACAAAACCGATTAGGTAGTTAATTGAAATAGCTTTAAAATGAGTTGAAGTAAAATAGAATTGGAGCTTTGTTTATCAATAAACATTAATGAAATGTATACATTTGCGATAGGCCCCGTGTTCGCTTAATCCGTTACTGTTCAAATTTATTTCTTACGTTTTAACCTAACTACCTGAGGTATTAGATTTAATCCACGGTTTCGAATTCACCTGTAGAACGTTTCGAGTTGGCAGGTCCAGGTAGTAGAAAAGTTACGAATTGGCAGGTGTACATTTTAATTTGAAAATGTTTGTCATTAAAAGTTACGAAAAAGTGTGTCATTAAGTTTGTTTACTATTAAAAGTTTGTTACAACTTAAAAGTTGTCATGTCCGGCGATATAACGATTATAGCGGTCATACAACTTTTCAATACCATTTTTATAATACAATGTGTCTTTAGCCTCAAAATAAGCCTCAGTTTCGGCGATTACCTCTTCGTTGGCGCTAATTTCTTTCTTGCGAACATTCTCTTAGTCAGCGAACGGATCTAGGACGTTTCGATACCGCCAGTTCATCGCCGCCGTTTCGATGCCGCCAGTTCATCGCCGGCCGATTCATCGCCAGTCAGTTAATCGCTATCTGATATATGTCCGAATTTTCGACAGTTACATTTTTTATTATTTATTTTTAGTATTAATTAGGAATTCTAGGAAATACGAGATATGACCATTCCCGTTGCCATACTTAATCTTTTAATAGACTTTTAAACTTTTATAATATAAAATATATTATAATGATAATCTTTTAAATTTCACGGTCAACATTTCCAACCAAGAGAAACTGTTTCTTAAATTCGAGAAGAACCCAAAATTTCTGTACAAAAATTTAGGGGAAGTAGAACAGTAAATATAATAATATTTTTTATCTTTTTAATTGTCATAAGTTTTGAACTGAATTTAACGTCGTGTCGTGTCATCTCCCATAATACAAAATCAACTGACTAACTGACGATGAAACAGACGGCGATGAAATGGACTGGCGATGAACCGGCGGCATCGAAACGGCTGCGATGAAACGTCCCATTCCGCAGCGAACAGGTGGTTGTTGCTGGGAGCCACATCTGGTGAATACGGTGGCTTTGGAAGTAATTCGAAGCCCAATTCATAAAATTTTGCCGTATTTTTCATTGATTTGTGACACGGTGAGTTGTCTTGAGGAAATAGCACTTTCTTCTTCTTCAAATGGGGCAGTTTTTTCGCGATTTCTTCCTTCAAACGTTCCGATAACGCAATTTAATAGTCGCTGTTGATGGTTTTTCCCTTTTTAAGATAGTCGTTGAATATTATACCATGCACATCTCAAAATACTGATGCCATAACCTTGCCAGCCGACCGTTGCGTCTTTCCACGCTTTGGAGTGTGTTCATCATGTGCAGTCCACTCGGCTGACAGTCAATTATTGGACTCCGGTGTGAAACAATGGAGCCATGTCTTATCCACTGTAACATGTCGACGCAAAAATTCGGTTTTATTACGATTGAACAGATTCACTGATTGAACACTTCTCAGAATGAATTCGTTGTTTTTTTTTATTTAGCTTAATGCCTCGACAACTAATGGCCATTGGCATAGTACAGTGGATTTTTCCAATCAGGCACTTAGTGTAATGTGTAGTGTGTGTTGAGTAAATGGCTTGTTAATTAACAAAGTCGACGTCATTGTCTTTGCAAAGAGACGCTAATTGTATCCGAACGTCTGCGGTCCCTTCGGTAATTCGTTATTGTTTTTGATCTATTGTGAGCTCTCGCGGCACCCACTTTGCACGGAGCTTTCGCATACCCAAATATTCATGCAAAATATATCCAATACCTTCCTTTGACATCCTTAGTCTCAGCTATCTCGAACAACTTCACTATACTGTCATCTAAAACTATTTTGTGGACTTTTTTGATGTTTTCGTTGGTAACAGTCTCTTTGGGGCGTCCACTACGTGCATCGTCCTCGGTGCTAATTTCGCCTCGTTTAAATTTAGCAAACCACTTCTCAACGGTTGATTTTCCTGGTGCAGAGTCCGAATAATATTTATCAAGCAAAGCCTTGGCTTCAGCAGTATTTTTTTTTCGCCAAAAAGCCATGCTTTATTAAGACACGAAATTCCTTTTTATCCACTTTTTTAAACTAACACAAGTTGTTTAACTCATTATGCTATATCTCATAAACTAATAGTTCGACAGTTGTCCAATTTATACACGCATCTTTTAAAGGTTATGGTAGTAGTGCCATCTATGTGTCAGCCTACGAACTTTTCATCCCACCAGGCTCTATTCTACGGTTATTATCATTATTTTTGAAAAACCGCAACAAAAATAAAAACTTTATTTTTTTTATTTAATAAACACCAATGAGATGCTTAACAACATTACTATCTGATCAAACAATATGATCAATGAGCAACTTTTGTCTAGCCGACATCAAATTACTACTAAAAACTTAAGACTAAGTTTTGTCTTGTCTTGTGACAAACTCACTACTACAGTGGAACCTCGATAACTCGGATTAATCGGGACCGCGGCCGATCCGGGCTATCGAAAATTCGGGTTAGCCGGAGAATATGGTAAAAATTAATAAAATACGGTATACTTACAGATAAACTCCGTTATAATTGAAATAACATGATATATATATATATATATATATATATATATATATATATATATATATATATATATATATATATGCACAGTACCTACATATCTAAATTACTAAAAACACGCAAACACAAACCTAAGCAAACGGAAGCGAACAATACAAGACTGTACTACACACAATACAGTCACAATCGGAACGATGTTATGTTATTTAATAACAGTGAAAACTAAGACCATTGTTTAAAAAAGAATTTTTTAAATATACTTTTAGTCTTTTTCAAACAATGCTAAGATAGTTTGAAATAAATAAAAGAATACTACAGGTGCCTGTTGTTTCCGATAATCCGAGCCAATGAACGTCGCTTTGCCGCCGGCGCCGTGTGCCATGAGTCATTTTTACTATCGTATAGTTCAAATTACACAAATACACATTATCTCTCAAATATTATATTACATACATTTTTATTGTTGAAATGCTTGTCTGATGAAAATCGGTCCAGGTTATCGAACGCCGACTTATCGGGGTTCCACTGTATCCCTTAGATTCTGTTAATTTATTGCACAAATGATAGCCTGTACCATCACTTGCAGTATACTCTGGTTTTCACTTAACTAACTCAAAGGGTTTCTTCCTCGTGAGTCTTCAAGCCAGATCCGTTTTGTCGAGGAGCTGGATGGCCTCAACATTGATGCGTTGAAGAAGTCGTTGTGCGTGACTCTTGGCAAATTTTTCTTTGTCCAGGTCTCCGTAGCGGACAGTGTAATTTCAAGGTATTTTATTTCCATTACTTCTTCAATACGGATGCCATAAATTTATATTTTACATCTGATTGGTTCTTTGCGGATTACTGTTGTTTTAGTTTTCTGAGTTGAAACTGTCATTTCTTACATAAGAAGTGTAATTAATTAAACAATATTTTGGGGCAGAACGTAATGCTGGCACCTCCGCCATTTCAAATAAACTTAGCAATAGTCGAATACAAAATATGTAATATTATTGTAGATAACTACAATGTTGTTACAAATCTATTAATATATCATTTATTTTTATCACTAAAATTAAATAATAAAAATAGTTCCGCAGAACTTGTGTAAGGTAATTGGTAAGTATAATAAAATAATAACATATTACTTTTAATTACTTATTTATTTATATAAAAACTTAACATTTCAATGTAGCTAATAAGCTGTACACGATTTGCTAGACAGAACTACTTCTACATACTCGTATTATGTCTTAAAACACCTCATAATACTATTATTCTATACAATTTTTTTCTATTGTATAATTTTTATTGTATGAGCTGACTTAGACAATTTCCGGAAGCAGTGACCAGTATAAAGTTCCGGATTTTCCAGATTTAACCAGGTAGCTATATATTTCCCCATGGTACCAAATCTGTTAATTCCCACCTTTTGAGTAGTGCATTTTCCTTTGTGATAATTTAGAAAAAATGAAGTGTCACAGCCTTTTTTGGGTCGAAGATCACTGTACTTTTTGAGAATCTTATAAAACTGCCCACCCATCGTAAATTTTCTAGGAGTTCCTGTTTTTTGATTGGGAATTTCAACCGAAATTGAAGATTCCAAGTCTTTGAGATGATGGGTTTTCATATTATAGAGTTCTTTTTTATGACAATTACACATGACGCCCATTATCAAAATTACCTAAAATAAATGTTATTAGTCTACTTGTTTGACAGAGACTTTGAAACTTACTATACAGTTTAGTCCATGGACCTTTACCCGTGCGTCATCATTTAAAGCATACGAAATATGTCGGAAATTTACCCCACGCAACAGCAAGTGACAGAAAGTGGCTACTGCTCCGATCACGGATTATATTATAAAATTGTTCGTTATTAAATAAATATAATGTAAAATGGTACTTTTGCTTTTTTTCTAATTAAAAGTACTCGATTAAATTTGAAACCAGTTCTTGTGCTTGTAGATGGAAAGGTAGCGCTGAAAAATCTCTTTGAATTTACTAAAGCTAAATTTTTCACACTTGATTACTGTGATTGTGTAGAGAAACATACTGCGGTCGGTCAAGCGAAACCTAGAACAGGGATCACTGAGAGGGTAACAAAGTTGCTTCCCTACGAAGGAAATTAAATCCATTTACTAAGGCTAAAAATCAGTACACACATTCTAAATTGAATATAAATAAAAGTTATTATAATCGGTCAGCTGTATGACGGCACAGAGACGGGCGGCCGGCCCCAATGAATGTACAGGGTTATTCACTATATTTTGAGCCCCTTGTAAACTGCTTTATTTACAGAATTAGAAAAAAATGTAAAATGCAAAAGTTATTCGATTTTTAATTATGATTTTTTGACATATATATCGTACTAGTGACGTCATCCATCTGGGCGTGATGACGTAATCGACTTTTTTTTGAAATGAGAATAGGGGTCAGTGCTAGCTCATTTGAAAAGTTATTCAATTCTCTATACAGTACTATAAACATTAAGATCATTATTTATACAGGGTGTCCAAAAATTTTTTTTAATTATTAATTAATCAATTATTTAATTAAAATTTTTTTTTTTGGACACCCTGTATAATTAATTATGTTAATGTTTATATCACTGAATAGGGAATTGAATAAACTTTCAAATGAGCTAGCACTCGACCCCTATTCCCATTTAAAAACATAGTCGATTACGTCATCACGCCCAAATAGATGACGTCACTAGTACGATATATATGTCAAAAAATCATAATTTATAAATCGAATAACTTTTGTATTTTACATTTTTTCTAATTCTGTAAATAAAGCAGTTTACAAGGGGGTCAAAATATATGGGGCCGACCGACCGGCTCTGTCCCGTCATACAGCTGACGGACTATAATAACTTTTATTTATATTTAATTTAGAATGTGTATACTGATTTTCAGCCTTAGTAAATGGATTTAATTACCTTCGTAGGAAAGCAACTTTGATACCCTCCCAGTAACCCCTGTTCTACGTTTGGCTTGACCGATCGCAGTATGTTTCTCTACACAATTAACTGTGAAAAATCTAGCTTAAGTAAATTCAAAGAGATTTTTCAGCGCTGCCTCTTGGACTATTGTGAGGTAAGAGTTTTTCCAGGCATAATCTAAATATCAATAAAATATTTTCTTTTTGTCATTTCTTTCACTTTAGCGGAAACTTAAACAAAACCGTTGTTTTTACAACATTAATTGTGAAAACAACTGTTTGTGTAATATAAATAACTTCTAAATGCAAAAACAGGACAAAAAAGCAGAAAATCCAACAAACCGACAGCCACAAGTAAACAAACCAGGTAGGTCACAAATTATACTTAAAATCTGAAAACGTTCCCAAGCGTCTTTTTTGTACCTATTTCTTTTCGATCTATTGACTCTAGAGCGTTCATAAAAATAACATGTGTCTGTACTTAATAACGGGAGGTAGTTGGTTTGTCTTTAGTTTCATGCGTGGAAGACAATAATGCTAGATAAAAAGTATGTGCTTTATCTCGCCAGGTATTACTGACGCATGGGTAAATAATCATGGACTCAACTGTAGACTGTAGTGTATTTTAAAAGTAATGTAGAGTAAGTTCTCAGAACACTAGTTTGTAGTGTAGTTAGTGTAGAGACCCAAAATACATATGCGTGCGTAACTTAAAAATGCTACGTTTTATTTCATTAAGTGTACAATGTGGGATGAATATATAGGGTGAAAGGCACTTACGGAATAAAATTATTTCTGTTCTTATTTTAAAAAATTATAAAAAATACTGAGTCCCGTCGATTTTCATACATAAATGTGCGCTTTTTAAACATAAACTTTAACGCACGCGTAGCATAGTCCCTATAAGCTTTATTTTTATTGAAACACCCTGCATATTTTTATATTTTTAAAAGCTGCCTAACACCCTGCTTTCAACGAACTACATATATCATGTAGGGCAGGGGTCATCAATTAGTTTCCCTGAGGGTTCGTTTCGAAAACTTATGACACTTCCGGGGTCCGGATTTATGCTGCCTGTGTCTGACTGTTCTGATTCGGTTTCTTTGTGGATTCTTGTTAAAAAATATACCCTATAAACAAATCAGAAGGGTGCCGAGCGAAATTTTTGAGCAGAAATTGTTTAATATATTTTTTAACAAATTCAAAACATCACCTTTTTTGCCCGCGAAAATATTGTTGTAGAATTGTTTTTTTTTGTAAAGAAATTCAGAAAAAATTAAATTTATATCAACGACCATGAAATCATAATTTTTCATCACCCTGTATATGACCAAATTTGTTTAGAATTTAATTTTGCAATTAAGCAAGTGTTTCGGGAAAAAATGAAACGATAAATAAATGATTCGACGAAATAGACGAACATGAACAAACAATGCGGTGATTAGAAAGTGGACATCGTGGTCGAAAACAAAGACGGTTTTAAGATCCTTTCCGGGAAGGTTTTTAATGTGGTATACACATTGTATGAGTTTTAGATGTTAAAGTAGAAAGTAGGAAAGAACTAATTATGATATCTCTTGAAATATGACAAATTGGTAAAGTTCTGTGAAAAAATATTTGGTCCAGAAGAAATGGGTATGAAAGGTTTGGAGAGAGGCGTGTTTTGGATTGAGTGGGAAAGATGAGGTAGAAGGGAGTCAGAATTTTGGCGAGAGACGAGAGGTCACTGTATAATTAACATCGGTGGAAGGCAGTCCAGTTTTTTGTTTTAAAAGTTTAGTAATCAGTGTAGAGTGTGTGTGATCAGCCTTTGCGAGCAGAATCAAGTTGAAACCAAATTGTCGACCGGCTGAAGACTCAATTTTTCTTGGTCCGAGGGAGCTTCCTTTGTTTTGTCTAGAACGAGTAGCGAGTAGCTGATTAATATCTTTTTACACAAGATATCGAACAAGGAAACTGAGTAACAGAATTCGAGCAAATCCTGTATGATTTTTGGAAGCAGTCTTGACGAGAGGGACTTTTTCGCAACATCCAGAGAGTACGTGTTGAGAGAATCAAGGACGGAGCAATCCAGAGAACGAGGGAGTGAAGAAACAAAAAGGTCAGTCAAATCATTTGTCGGAATGGAGAAAATTTGTTTATATCAAACCCATATTTGTTTATTTGTTTATTGAACTTTTTTTACGCAGTTAGTTATTTAAAATTTGAGAAATCAAGTCAAGTGAAGAAAAGTAAATTTTATTAAATTTTGTATGAGTAAATGATAAATTAATTAAATAATTTTTTTTTGTCAAAAGAAGGAGATATCAGAGTTAGAATTTAATTTATTAAGTAAGAAATTGTTGCAACAAAGTTTAAATTTAATATTTTTTGAATCACATGTACACAGCTTATTTGATAAAAACAATAGATTACATTTATATGATATTGAGTGTTTTCAATTTCCCTGTTTCCACCTTGGAAGAAGTAAGCAATCAGAAATATTAGAAGCCACAGATCACAGATATTGTATCCAATACAAGATTAGCCCTGAGAATAAAATTGATTAAAAAATTTATTTTGAATTTAGTTTTGTTTTTACATAGGCAATAAATAAAATAATTGAATAATTAATTAAAGTAAGAATTTGCTAATCAATCTAATTAAATAGATATAATAGAACAATAACAATATATTTTTAGCATTTTTGGATCATTTTAAATAAAAAAGATTCTGCCATTTTATTAAAACTTAAAGTTTTCAAGCATCGCAAATGCATATTTTCGCATTTTTCAGATTTTAAATCGCTTATAACTAGAAAACTATCAACTTTTTAGAAATATGACAAGACACCTTTATTGTTTATAATTACCCAAGAAACCTAAGAATACATTTTTCGAGGCAAAAAAGTAATTTTTAATTTGCTTAAAAAATTATTTCACCCGGCACCCTTCTGATTTGTTTAAAGGTGACATTTTTGAACAGGAATACGCAAAGAAATCGAGTCAGAAACATTTTTCATACGAAAGTGGCCTCACACATGGACTAATATGGAAAGGAAAACTAATAATATCTGATTGTTTTTTGGTTACTGTATACTTTTCTGTAAGTTTTCCTGGTACAATAAATAAAATAAAAATTCATTGTGTATTCTTTTGATGTTATTATCAGTATATTTTGAAGACAGCAGTATTGTAAATTGTTACTGAGAATATTTTAAAAATTAGGAATTTATATTTTGGATGCTAATGAAGTTTTTAGACATCTTCAATTTTGTAGAAAGGAAACTGAGGAATTTAAAATAAGTAATCATAGTACAAAATGCTAATTAACATGTTATCTTTTCTACATTAGTTTCAATGCAAGGTGTTTGTTGCAAACTTATTAAATCTGAAAATTATTTTAACTAAATGCACATCTGAAAAGTACTCCTACTTAACATATAGTAGAGAGGAAATGAATATAAAAAAATGCACATGACAATTTTATATTACAACTTACTTAATTTCAAAATTAATGATTAGTAAGTATAACAATAAGGGGAAAAACTCTTTACAAAATTAAATTATCAGAGAGAAAAATGACATTTTTTTTATGTACAACCTGTCTGAAGTTTGGAGTGAGTTTAGTGCAATTGAGTCTCATTAGGGAGTTGAGATATTCATCTGTTAATTGAGATCTCTACCGATTTTTAATAAAGTTCATTCTTGATAAAGCGGCTTCGCACACATAAGTTGAGCCAAACATAGTACACAATTTCATGGCCAAACATTTTCAAAATTGCCAAACACTAGGTATATTCTGAATTTATTGACGGTCCGCACAAAACTAGCTCACGGTCCGGATGCGGACCGCGGTCCGCTAATTGGTGACCCCTGATGTAGGGTGTATTATGAATAATACAGGGTGGAATTTTGAAAATGTAAATAAAATTGTTTGTGACCTTATTTTAGAAAATTATAAAAACTCTAGGATACGTCAACTTTTACATTCAAACGAGAACTTTATAAACATAAATTTTAATATACAGAGTGACTCCCGCAAGTCTAGCATAGTCCATGATCTTTGGTTTTAGTGTAACATACTGTATATTTTTATGTTTTTAGAAGCTACTTAGCAACCTCATCTCAAAAAATTGTATCATGTAGGGGTTATGAATAATATGGTGAAATATTGAAATTAATAATTTATCACAATTTAAATAAGGGTATTATTTTTTAAATTAGCTATATAAAGACATCAATTTTCTAAAGTAAGTATCAATAAATTGGGTTTTGTCTTTAATGTCTTGACGAAATTTATAATTTCAAAATTTCACCTTGTATTATTGATAATAGACCCTACATTATACACTTTTTGAGATGAAGTTGTTAATTAGCTTCTAAAAACATAAAAATATATAGGGTATTTCATTAAAACTACAGATCATAAACTGTGCTAGACATCCTGTATAATTAAATTTATGTTTATAAAGCGCTGATTTGAATTAAAAAGTTGACATATCCTAGTGTTTGTTATAATTTTCTAAAATAAGGACACAAACAATTTTATTCAATAAGTGGTTTTCATATTTTATTATTTAAAAATTTCACCCTATAAAACTCGACGGGTTTTTTATAATTTTTTAAAACTAGGATATAAATAATTTTATTCCATAAGTGCCTTCCACACTATACACATATCGTCACCCTAATTACGAGACTTCGTAACTCCAATTTTACTCAATTTGTAAATATATGCGCCATCTCTTTGTAAATTAATTCTTTTTTAACCAAATTAAGTAATTATAGCTTTTAACCAAATCCTGTAACTCCACCTAAATCTAGAAACTAAATAAAAGCGAAAAAGAAAACCTTGTAACTCCGTATCAGCTTTTTTTGCATCTCCTGAACAATTTGTCGTTTTGGAGTTACGAGTTTTGCTAATTAGGGTGATAATATGAAAAAATACATTATCGAAATATATACGAAAATACGACAACTGTAAACCTTCAATGCATGTGAATAAGAAGATAAAAATTGGCAGCAGGGAGATACCTTCTCGCCAAAACTATTTGTAACAGTCATGTAGTATGCGATTAAGCGATTAGAGTGGGACGCAAAGGATGTATTATTCAATGGAAAGAAGACCAGAAAAGAAAAATGAATAACAGGAAGGAGTGGAAAAAATCACATATCAAGCCAGAAAAGATATAAGTACATAAAGAAAATGGAAAACGGGGAAAGAACAACCATTTTAAATCATGAGCTCTAAGGCCTTTAATGCTACTCGTATTTTATACAGTATGTCCCTGTAAGTTGTATCCACATGGAAAACTTTTTTATTATTAATTTTACGAAAAAAAAAAATTATTCTTCATAAAAATCTCTGCATGGTCCAAAACCCAAGATTCAACCATCAGATATCAAATTTTATGAATATTATACCAGGTATGTCAAAAAGTTTGAATTTCACTCAAGAGTAAAGTAGCTTTATTTTTCACAATATTGAAAATTGCTATTATGAAAAGTTGTTTGGAATTAAAAACTATATGCTAATATGCAATTACATCCTTCTAATTGAAAATTTTTTTTTGAAAAATTACGGATAACTAACATTATTTTCAGTTATTTCAATTCTACGAAATTTTACAATTTTACGAAAAAAAAGTGATTCTTAATAAAAAGTTCTGGATGGTCTAAAACCTAAAATACAACCATCTTATATCAAAATTTATCAATTTTATACGAGGTATGTCAAAAAAGATAAATTTAGGTCAAAAGTAAAGTACCTTTATAGTTCAGAATATTTTAATTAGAAGGATGTAATTACATACTGAAACATAGTTTTTATTTGTAAATAACTTTTCATAATAACAATTTTCGATATTGTGAAAAATAAAGGTATTTTACTCTTGAGCGAAATTCATATTTTTTGACATACCTCGTATAAAATTGATAAAATTTGACATAAGATGGTTGCATTTTAGGTTTTAGACCATGTAGAACTTTTTATTAAGAATCACTTTTTTTCGTAAAATTAATAATAAAAGAGTTATCAGAAATAAAATAACTGAAAATAATGTTAGATATCGATAATTTTTCAAAAAAAAAAAATTTCAATTAGAAGGATGTAATTGCATATTAGAATATAGTTTTTAATTCCAACCAACTTTTCATAATAGCAATTTTCAATATTGTGAAAAATAAAGCTACTTTACTCTTGAGTGAAATTCAAACTTTTTTACACACCTCGTATATAATATTCATAAAATTTGATATAATTTGATGGTTAAATCTTAGGTTTCGGACCATGCAGAGCTTTTGATGAAGAATAACTTTTTTTCGTAAAATTAATAATAAAAAAAAGTTTTCCATATGGATACCATTTACAGGGACATACTGTATAATATAATCTATAATACGATAATAACATTAGCATATAAATTTTACCTTTGCGAGTAGATGATCAAAGTCAGGTGCTTCTTTAATAAACTTGTTTATTTCTTCCGAAGTGAATACCTTGGATTTATTTGGCAGATAGCCTTCATATTTTTCCTTTAAAAATTTCTTCAAACTCAAAAAGTTGGCTATATTGATTCCTTTATAAAAAAGCAATGCTGTGTTTAGTATAGAATAATGTTTCCATAACGTCGTTGCTTTCAACGTTTTTGACAATTCCTCAAAATATGCCAGAAGTACTTCTTCAGTAACTTCTATTTTTTCTTCAATAACTTCATTCATTAGGTTTTGTTGTTTTCGCCAATCCATGAACCTCTTGTAGGCAACCTGGTATTGAGATCCCTCAGATGTCACTGTCATAGCAGGAAAAGCAGCGTAAATATCTAAAAATTAAACAGATTACTTATATATTTACTGGTAAAAATACTTACTGTTCTGAAAAAAAAATTCTCTGGGCCAAGCTGTCGACGTCCTCTCTGACGTCATCTTCTGCCAGGAATGCCGGGGTCTCAGTCTCCTGAGGCTCCAGACATTACACTCTTCACTACTCTATTCTGAGACGCGACTTACAAGTTTCAGACAGGAACACTTATTTGTAAAAAATATTATTTATTTTGAAAAATACAAAGTCCGTAAATATAGGTACAATTATTATGAATATTAAGAGCAATGCTTCTTCTCCAAAGTTTATGAACAGAATGAATGTACAAATTGAACAAAACGTAATTATTGAAAATAAAATTTGCAATTACGAAAATGCAAACTAATTAATACCATAGTTCAATAAATCAAAACACGATGGCAGAGAATATCCTTTCCGTATCATCTTTTTGTTTAAAGTTTTCTAATACTTTGTTGAAGGTTCTGAGCGAGGAAATTTAAAAAAATGCGCAGAATATTTGCGCTTTGAATATTACGCAATTTCAGAAAACCTTTAAGTATTTACTTACTTATCCTTGGGTTTTAGACGGAGAGCTAGAGCCGAAAAATCATCGTCATAAGTAATATGGAGTTTTTCCTGTGAAATGTGTCCATTGTATATCGACAATTATGACCCCTTTCAGGCTGACACCTCAGTGGATGCAGGAAGTAGCAATAAGGGATGAAAGGGGAAAGTTAGTGCAGTCTTTAAAGGTTTTTACCTCCTATTTTGTTAAACCTCCATCGATTTGCATGAAAATTTGTGACTAGTTAGAGCATACCTCAAGAAATAAAACTGATTTGGTGCCAACTTGCACTTTTACCTGGTGGTGAATACCACCCCTTCCCGCGGGTCAAAACAATTTTATTAAAAATAAACCCACAAATCGATAGAGGGACAAATTTTAAGTAAAATTTGTTATATCATGTTATTAAAATAAATCAATACTTTTTGAGTTATTAAAGATCAAAGATTTGTCTATTTAAGAGCATATGCGTGAAGTTACGGATGATAAAAAGAACATATTAATTAATTGTATGTTAGTAAAATATTATTTACACCTACCTCTACCGAAAGTATACTTTCCCGGACCTGATTGTAGGGAACAAAGTTGTACTTTTCCTCCCTAGGGAGGAAAATATTTTTCCTCCCTAGGGAGGAAAAGTAAAAGTGACGTCATGGTATTTCATTCATGAAATGTAACTTATTGACGCCCTGTACAATATCTATTTTCTATTACGTAAGTTTCTATACATTTTAACGTTTATTTATAAAACACTCTGTATTTTGCAGAATGGTAAAAAACCGTAAATTTTTATTTTGATTTAACAATGTTTACATTATTATTTTGACTTATATTTGACAGTTGACAGTTATATTGTACGTACTTGTTAGTTTTAGTTCTAATAATTTTTGTTGGTTAGTTACATAAATAAATTAAGTAAAAATGAAAAAATGACTTGTTATTTGAGGAAGGTGGAAAAACCATATGTATAACATGGGAGTAAAGTGCCTTTTCCTCCCTTGAATGATTACTGCCCTCCGCTACGCGTCGGGCAGTAAACTTCATTCTCGGGAGGAAAAGTAGCACTTTCCTCCCTTGTTATACAAATAGCTATTTTTATATTATTTCGATATTTAATTGAATTTTTTCGCTCAATACAGGGTGTCCAGAAACTCTACCGACAAACGAAGACAGGAGATTTCTCAGGTAAATTTAAGATAATTTAACTCAATTCACTTAGTCCGAAAATGCTTCTTAAGGGAGCTAGAGCTCTTTGAAGATGGCGTCTTGTAATTAGTTTTTCTTAAATACCTCCAGAACGCTTCTATTTAGAAAAACAGAAATTGGTACGCGTATTTATCTTCAAGATATAAATCTAATCCATACATTGCAAATTTCTAGTACCGATCATAGGCGTCCGTTTTGGGTAGGGCAACGGTTATTTTATCGCATAACTTTTTTATCTTTAACTTTTATGCATTTCTGACACTGGATTATTAAATTGTGAATTATTCTAGTACTAAAAGGTACTCTTGTTTTAAATCGGTAGGACACACCGTTTTCTAGAAAAATCGATTTGAAAATTTTTCACTTTCTGAATTACAAAAAAAAAATTTCAAAAAAAAACTGTTTCGAAAGACAAAAACTGGTACATTTATTTATATTCCAGAGAAAAATCGATTTCATTAATTGCGAATTTCTAGTACTGGTCATAGGCGTCCGTTTTGGGTAGGTCAACAGTTATTTTATAGCATAATGTTTTTGTCTTGAATTTTCGAGCATGTTTGACACTAGATTATTAAATTATGAGGTATTCGAGTACTAACAGTTACTCTTACTTTATGTTGGTAAAATACTTCGTTTTTTGTTGAAAAGTTCTTTCAATTTTTTTTCAAATTCCAAAAACGAAAAACTTTCAAATCGATTTTTCTAGAAAACGGTGCATCCTACCGACTTAAAGCAAGAGTACCTTTTAGTACTAGAACACCTCACAATTTAATAATCCGGTGTCAAAAATGCATAAAAGTTAAGGACAAAAAAGTAATACGATAAAATACCCGTTGCTCTACCCAAAACGGACGCCTATGACCGGTACTAGAAATTTGCAATCGATGGAATCGATTCATCTCTGAAAAGTAAATAAGCATACCAATTTTCGTTTTTCTAAATAGAAGCCTTCTGGAGTTATTTAAGAAAAACTAATTTCATGACGCCATCTTCAAAGAGCTCTAGCTCCCTTCAGAAGCATTTTCGAACTAGGTGAATTGGGTTAAATTGTCTTAAAATTATCTGAGGAATCTCCTGTCTTCGTTTGTCGGTAGAGTTTATGGACACCCTTTATAAACTGAATATGTTCAGAAACTGGGGGTGTCCAATAATGGGTACATTTGACATATTCGAATACACTTTTGCTAAATTTATAATATCGAAATAATATAAAAATAATATTTTAGTAACATACAATTAATTAATATTTGTTCTTTTCATCATCCGTAACTTCACGCATGTGCCCTCAAACAGACAAATCTTTGATCTTTAATAACTCAAAAAGTATTGAATTATTTTAATAACATGATATAACAAATTTTACTTATAATTTGTCCCTCTATCGATTTGTGGGGTTAATTTTAATAAAATAGTTTTCACCCCCGAGAAGGGGTGGTATCCACCTCCAGTGTAAAAGTGCAAGTTGGCACCAAATCATTTTTATTTCTTAGGGTGTGCTCTAACTAATCACCAATTTTCATGCAAATCGATGGAGGTTTAACAAAATAGGAGGTGAAAACCTTTAAAGACTACGCTAACTTTCCCCTTTCATCCCTTATTGCTACTTCCTGTATCCACTGAGGTGTCAGCCTAAAAGGGGTCATAATTATCAATATACAATAGATACATTTCACAGGAAACACTCCATATTACTTATGACGATCATTTTTCGGCTCTAGCTCTTAGAATTATGTTTGTTGTTTACTATGTACACCTGGTTCCAAAAAAAACTGATACGACTCTTGACGCGTATTTTGTAGAAAATTGAGCAGTGTATTTTGAAGGATAAATACTTAATATTTACATACTGTCAATGTCACTGCCAAATCTTAAAATTTGTCAGATAGCTTATTCTGTTCCACGGTTATTAGACTTTATTATTAATCTTTATTATTAATACTTTCTCCGCAACTGAGGGTATCTTATCAACTGTATTGTTTTTAAACAATAGATGATAAAATAAAAATATTGACAGTTCAAAAATGTGAACATTATTGCATTGTGTGTGGCCTAAGTTTGGGCTGAAAACTGAAATTTATTACATTTTTACAAAATTTTGGAATATGTTTAATTACGTAGACCAATTTTAACAGTTGTTTTCAATACAGATTTCAATGTAGTTTCTAATGTCTTTTGATGCCAAATAATTAGGGAAGCTGGAATTCAACAGTTTAGAATTTTACAATTGAGTTAATGCAAAATTGTGACGCATGTCAAAATTCTCAATGTATTTTAATTGTATTCATTTTTTTTTCGAATCCTGAGAAAACTAATAAATATTTTTGAAAAATTTAAACTCAGAATGAAAGACTACATTATTACCGAGGGCTGAAAGTCCCTGAAAACTTCTATAATATTTATTTTAATAAGTTACAGGGCTGAAAATAAAAAAAGTGTGATATTTAATTTCAAATATTTCATTCAATAGAAACTGCTTGTTTATTCTAAGGGGCTTTCCGCCCCCGGTAATAACGTAATCTTTCATCCTGCGTTTAAATTTTTCTAAAATACTTATTAGTTTTTTCATGAATCAGTTGTTTGTTGTTTGTTTATTTTATTATTTGTCTGTCATAATAAATATAATGTCAGGTCAATCAAATACACTGCTCAACATGATCAAATCTTACTAAGAGTCGTATCAGTTTTTTTAGGAACCGGCTGTACATGATGAGCTTGATGCTTAGATGAAGAATTTAGCTGAACCAAACAATTCGAATTACACATGAATTAGTTAAATAAAAACGATGAAGTAATACCTTTTTGTTATGCTGACGTGCACCTGGTAAATTATCTTAAAACCTACCTAAACTCAATTTTTCACTACACTTATAGATAGATAAAATTGCAGAAGTGCTAACTTACGTAATACTCTGGGCTAATTAGCAAAATACAAGGAAAAGTTATTTACCAGCAATTTTATTGCTGGAATCAAATCTTATGATTCTATTTATTAATAATATAGGTATGCAAAGTCCGCAGATAGTATGCTACTTTTTTTATAAATAAAATGACGCCCCTAAATCGTGTTTTTTTTTCAATTATTTTCAATTATTCAGAGATTTTAACTTTACATCAAAAACAACCAAATAAAAATTCACCGTAATTAAATTCTGCATAGAGACATGTTTTTCCCAATTTACTTTGACGAAAATTTTCCTCGGAACATGCGGGGTTTTCCAACAAAATCTTTAATTTTCAACTAAAATTTTAGGTTAGTAATTATTTATCAATAATTAAATAACTTGATATAAGAACCCTTTTGTTATACAGTATGTCCGTGTAAGTTGTATCCATATGGAAAACTTTTTTATTATTAATTTTACAAAAAAAGTTATTATTTATAAAAAGCTCTGCATGGTCCAAAACCTAAGATTTAATCATCAAATATCAAATTTTTTGAATATTATACGAGGTATGACAAAAAGTTTGAATTTCACTTAAGAGTAAAGTAGTTTTATTTCTCACAATATTGAAATTTGCTATTATGAAAAGTTGTTTGGAATTAAAAACTATATTCTAGTATGCAATTACATCCTTCTAATTGAAAAAATTTTTTTTGGAAAAATTATGGATAACTAACATTATTTTCAGTTATTTCAATTCAGATAACTCTTTTATTATTAATTTTACGAAAATAAGTGGTTCTTAATAAAAAGTTTTGCATGGTCTAAACCCTAAAATACAACCATCATATGTCAAATTTTATCAATTTTATACGAGGTATGTCAAAAATATGAATTTCGCTCAAGAGTAAAATACGTTTATTTTTCACAATATCGAAAATTGTTATTATGAAAAGTTATTTAGAATTAAAACTATGTTTCAGTATGTAATTACAGCCTTCTAATTGAAATATTCTGAACTATAAAGGTACTTTACTTTTGATCTAAATTTACCTTTTTTGACATACCTCGTATAAAATTGATAACATTTAACATAAGATGGTTGTATTTTAGGTTTTAGACTATCCAGAAATTTTTATTAGGAATCGCTTTTTTTCGTAAAATTAATAATAAAAGAGTTATCAGAATTGAAATAACTGAAAATAATGTAATTTTTCAAAAAAAAAATTTTTTTTTCAATTGGAAGGATGTAATTGCATATTAGAATACAGTTTTTAATTCCAAACAACTTTTCATAATAGCAATTTTGAATATTGTGAAAAATAAAGCTACTTTACTCTTGAGTGAAATTCAAATTTTTTGACATACCTCGTATAACATTCATAAAATTTTATATCTGATGGTTGAATCTTAGGTTTTGGACCATGCAGAGCTTTTTATGAAGAATAACTTTTTTTCGTAAAATTAATAATAAAAAAGTTTTCCATATGGATACAACTTACAGGGACATACTGTATATTATATTTCCAGAAGCCGATGGAAATCGAATGAACAGTTTAGCAACAATTAAATTGTTAATCAAAAGTTTTCGGTCGCTTTAATAACCGTAATAATTATGATACATAAGAGTAACTAAAATTTTTGTATAAAAGGCACCATACCTATCTAATGTACTTTACAGAATTTAAATTTGACTATTTAAGCGGCCTCAGGAAAATTTTAAAATTATAAACAATTTTTTGTCTTATAAACAAATAGAATAACTCGGCAACTATTAAATTAAATTAAATTATGTAGGATGCTTCTTTTAAAAGAAAAAACGTTTAATTGCGATATGTTGTTCCTGAGATACAACCGGTCAAAGTTGACCAGCATATACGGTGAAGATACAAACAAGAGGATTGTAATTTTCGAAACGTCACCTTTTTATTTCCGTACTCTTTCTCCATACAAATTTTCATATCTTTAAAAGACTCATAACATAATATTATAATAACAAAAATGATCTGTATTACGAGTGAAAAATACCAAAAATACCAAAATTTCAATCAACAAATCAGATTGGAGAACATTGAATTTCAAAGTTCAAAATCGGTTACATTAAAAAATGCATTTTCTCAGCTTTCCATGAAGAAATTTTCTTCATTTTTTTTTTGTTCCCAAGTAACTCGAGTACAGCCACCTAACTAACGCATTATTAAATGTCAAAGTTGCTTCTGTTTTGTTATCATAAATTAATTTATTTATTATAACAAAAATTGTTAATTTGTTTAAAAAGATTGTTTAAATAAGAACACAGCTTTAAAATGAGAATATTTGTAATTTAAACGTTAAAAGGTACACTTGTGGTAAGTTTATCTAAAAAAGTCTACAACTGGAAAAAATATGTAGTTTTATTGCATGAGTTATATGGTTCTACTCGAGCTACTTGAAAAAATGAAGAAAATTGCTCCATGGGAAGCCCAGAAAAGGCGTTTTTTAACGTGTACCGATTTTGAACTTTGAGATTCCATTTTCTCTAACCTAATTTTTGATTGGAATTTTGGTATTTTTGGCGTTTTTCACTCGTAATATCAATAGATTTTTTATTATAATATGTATATGTTATCAGTCTTTTAAAGATGTGAAACTTTGTGTGGAGAAAGAGAACCGAAATAAAAAGGTGATGGTTCAAAAATTAATATCTCTTCTTAAGACTTTCTCGTTTCTCACCCTATCTGTCCATTGTATGCGGAACATTCTTCGCAAGGTCCACAATTCGAAGGACTCCAACTTATTAATGGAAGATATTTTCAACGTCCATGTCTCCATGCCGTATAACAATATGGACCACACATAGCATTTAACCATTCTGTAGCGGATATTGAAGGGAAGATTGCAGTTACAAAGTAGCGGCTTAAATTTAATAAAAGCTTGTCTTACTTGTTCGGCACGGCATTTTATTTCTTGTTGAGGATCCCATTGGTCATTCACCATAATTCCCAAGTATTTGAATGCTTTCACT
This sequence comes from Diabrotica virgifera virgifera, assembly GCF_917563875.1. Lineage (NCBI taxonomy): Eukaryota > Metazoa > Arthropoda > Insecta > Coleoptera > Chrysomelidae > Diabrotica > Diabrotica virgifera. The sequence goes on from NC_065445.1 coordinate 80,831,106, forward strand.
TGCTCAATTGGAGCATTATCTACTTGCAGTTGTACTCTTAAAAGTGTGCCCTTTCTTTTTGCCATGCATTTAGTTTTTCCAGCATTTATCTTCAAGCCATATGTTTTTCCTACGGTATTTATTTTATTTAGCATCAACTGCATATTTTATCATGCTCGTTATCTGTGATTATCGCGGTGTCGTCGGCGTAACGAATGTTATTGATCGGGTACCCGTTGACCTTTACAGTCAGTGTCTTCAAGTGCCTCTGCAAAAACATTCTCCACCTATGTAGAGGTTGAACAGCACAGAAGACAAAATACACCCCTGTCGCACGCATCTTAAAATTGTAAATTCCTCTGTGTTCGTTGATTTGTTCAGCCCCACTCGTGCTTTTTGATTCCAATAGAGATTCTGGATAACCCTTATATCTTTCTAATCAATATTAGCATTAATACGTAATAGTTCAGAGAAATAAGGAAAAAAAATATCCTGTTGGTAACACAACCCCCTCCAGGCCGAAACCAAATTGTTTGAGTAGTATGGACATCTATAATAATAACCTATATGTTTCCTGCAGACGATTTTGATGATATAGATAGTTATAAACAAATGAAGATCAAAAACGGTAAATTTTCGCTTTTTTCGTGTATTACCAAAAAGTTAAGCATTTTAAACAAATTTGAGAGTAAGAAACTCATAAATCGTATAAAAAACTTCAATATAGCGTTCGCTGAATGTGTTTATCCTTATTGGTTACTTAGAAAATTGCAAAATATATCATAAATTTTGAGTTTTTATAAATATTCATAACTTATGTAAAAATTAACTTAGAACCTTCTTATTACACAGAATGCTGAGACTTCTTGCGCTTAAATCATATCCTAAATTTCAAAGCAATTACTCAAATAGTTAAAAAGTTATCTAAAAAAAATCGACATGTTTTTGCAAAATAATTTTACACTGTTTAAAATTACTTTTTGTCATTTTTTTTAATTAAGTTAATAGTACAAATATTTACCTCATAATTTTCTGACTTATAGTGTTGCAAAAAAAATTAATTTGGGATAAACAAATTAAATAACTTTTAAACTATGTGAGTAATTGCTTTGGAATTTAGGGTATGATTTAAGCACCAGAAGTCTCAGCATTCCGTGTAATAGGAAGGTTCTAAGTTAATTTTTACATAAGTTATGAATATTTATAAAATCTCAAAATTTATGATTTATTTTGCAATTTTCTAAGCAACCAATGTGGTTAGACATATTCAGCAAACGCCATATTGATGTTTTTTAAACAATTTATGAGTGTCTTAACTCAAATTTGTTTAAAATGCTTAACTTTTTGAAAATAGAAGAAAAAAGCGAAAATTTACCGTTTTTTGATCTTCATTTGTTTATAACTATGTATATCATCAAAATCGGCTGCAGGAAACATATAGGTTATTATTATAGATGTCCATACTACTCAAAAAATTTAGTTTCGGCCTGGAGGGGGATATGTCACGAGAAAAATTTTATTTCTCTGGACTATAATACCAAAAGAAATTAATTACTTTTAATTTTTTAGATGTGATTTTTTAAAAAGCCTCTCGAATAAAATAACCTATTATTATTCAAACAACACCTGTTTAAAACACATATTCTCGATATATATTTTATATTTTGACATTATAATACACCACAAAATTTCTACATGCATCATTGTGAATCTCAAATATTGATGTACTATTATCTAAAACGTTAAGGGCGTAGGCTCAAAATTTCGCGCCAATATGTTTTAAATGCATTCATTTTTTTCGAATCCTGAGAAAACTAATAAGTATTTTTGAAAACTTAAACGCAGACCGAAAGATTACATTATTACCGATGACCAAAAGTCCCGGAAAACTTCTATAATGTTTGTTTTAATAACTTACAGGCGTGAAAAAAAGAGAAAATTTAGTATGATATTTAATTTCAAATCTAATTATGTAATCCTTCATTCTGTGTTTAAATTTTTCAAAAACACTTATTAGTTTTCTCAAGATTCGAAAAAAAAATGAAAAAATAACAGTTGCGCGAAATTTTGCACCTACATCCTTAAATCAATAAACTTAAGACTAAACATAATAGTAATGTATAAACACATAAAAATTTAAAATTTGCATTTTTCAAATACAGCTTAGTTACAATTATCAAAGTTAAAAATAATAAACAAAGCAAAATATGAGTAGAGGAAATATTTAACACTTAATCGTTATCCTAGTCCTAGTTTGTGTTAAGGCTACAATTCATAAAAATCAGTTTGAATCTGCCTGATTTAAACAGTGAAAATGATAAGTATAACAAATAACATTCTCCATCAGTGACTAGAGTTTACACGTGGTCAGCTTTAAATTAATAAAAATAAACTGTTTAAAAACAAAAGCATTCCTATGGATTCCGGAGGACACTCAGAAGAAATAAAAACAATTAAACATTTTTGAACAGTTTGATTTTGGATTATCAAACCAGTTCTAATAGAACCAAATTTATGACTATATTAGCTTATTGTCAGTCTTTATAAGTGGGTATATATTATAACGAGAAATATTCCGGCAGTGACAAAATATAGTTAGAAACAATGTCCTCTAGGAACCTGCAAACTAGTCTGAATCAGGTCCAAAACTGGCTAAAAAGATGGCGTATTAAAGTAAATGGATTGAAATCAACACACGTGATGTTTACCCTCCGCAGAGAAACGTGCCCTCCTGTTCAGTTTATTAATTGTCAACTTCCACAATCGGATATGATGCCAAATGCCAAATACCTTAGCATTCACTTGGATTGACGATTGACTTCGACAAAACACATATTCACTAAGTGCAAGCAACTTGGCCTCACACTTCTTCTTCTTCAAGTGCCATCTCCGCGACGGAGGTCGGCAATCATCATAGCTATTCGGACCTTGGAGACGGCTGCTCTGAAAAGTTCGTTTGATGTACATCCGTACCATTCTCTCAGGTTGCGCAGCCACGATATTCTGCGTCTCCCTATGCTTCTTTTTCCTTGAATCTTTCCCTGCATAACGAGTTGGAGCAAGTTGTATCTCTCTCTACGTGTAATATGTCCGAGATATTCCAATTTTCTGGTTTTAATTGTATTTAAGACTTCCATTTCTTTATTCATCTTTCTCAGAACCTCTTTGTTTGTGACGTGTTCTGTCCACGATATTTTTAGAATTCTTCTATATACCCACACCTCGAATGATTCCAGTTTTTTCATTGATGCCGCATTCAAGGTCCAAGCTTCCATTCCGTAAAACATAGTCGAGAAAACGTAGCACCTAGCCAACCTTATTCTTAGCTCTAAGCTTAGATCTCTTGTGCAGAGCACTTTTCTCAATTTGTTAAAGTTCGCTCTAGCCTTTTCTATTCTAATTTTAATCTCCTGGAAGTAATCATTTGTGGAGTTGATCATTGTTCCAAGATATGCATATTCGTCTACTTGTTCGACGTTGGTTCCGTTTATGAGGAGATTCTCGTTATTTCTTTGAGTTTTAGATATTCTCATAAACTTTGTCTTCTTGATGTTCATTGTTAAACCGTATTTCTTGGCCTCACACTAAAAAACATCTATTGGCTCATCGGTCGCAGATCAAAATTCTACTAAAACAACAAAATATGACTATACAAAACAATCTTGAAACCTGTGTGGACCTACGGCATCCAGCTGTGGGGAACTGCTAGCAACTCCAACTTCCGAAGTGGGCATCGAAACGTCAAAAATAAAATTGTTTATAAAATAAAATTGTGGCTTATTCCCAATAAAAATAGAAAATATGGATTCAATATAAACGTAAAGAAAAAATCCTTCTACAAGCCATCCTGCAGGAACCAGGGAAGGAGAGATCTACTAAGAAGAAGAATATCCTGACTAAAGAACCTGCTTCAACTCAACATCTGTGCAGCTTTTCCGTTTTGCTACAGACAAGATAAATAATGTAATGATGATCGCCAACATTCGTCATGGATAGGTACATCAAAAAGAAGAAGCCATTAGAATATTGAAGTTAATAAAATAATTAATGGTGGGATGAAAAGTTCGTAGGCTGACACATAGATGGCACTATTGGTATTAAATCCATATGATTTTTAGTCAGCCCTAACCTTCAAAAAATGCATGTATAAATTTGACAGCTGTCGAACTATTAGTTTATGAGATATAGCATTTTGAGTGAAACAACTTGTGTTAGTTTAAAAAAAATGGATAGAAAAGAATTTCGTGTCTTAATAAAGCATTGCTTTTCGGCGAAAAAAATACTATTGAAGCCAAAGCTTCGCTTGATAAACATTATTCGGATTCTGCACCAGAAAAATCAAACATTTAGAAATGGTTTGCTAAGTTTAAGCGAGGCAAAATGAGCACCGAGGACGACGCACGCAATGGATGTCCCAAAGAAGCTGTTACCGACGAAAACAACAAAAAAATTCAAAAAATAATTTTGGATGACCGTAAAGTAAAGTTGTTCGAGATAGCTGGAACTCTAAAGATATCAAAGGAACGTGTTGGATATATTGTGCATGAATATTTGGGTACACGAAAGCTCTGTGCAAAGTGGGTGCCGCGAGAGCTCACAATCGATCAAAAACAACAACGAATTGATGATTCTGAGAAGTGTTTCAAGCTCTTCAATCGTAATAAAACCGAATCTTTGCGTCGATATATTACAATGGATGAAACATGGCTTTATCATTTCATATCGGTGTCCAATCGACAGTCTGCCGATAGGACTGCACGTGATAAACCGACTCCAAAGCGTGGAAAGACGCAACAGTCGGCTGGCAAGGTTATGGCATCAGTATATTGGGATGCGCATGGTATAATATTCATCGACTATCTTGAAAAGGGAAAAACTATTAACAGCGACTATTACATTGCGTTATTGGAGCGTTTGAAGGACGAACCCGCGAAAAAGCGACCCCATTTGAAGAAAAAGAAAGTGCTATTTCATCACGACAACGCACGGTGTCATAAATCAATGTAAACGATGGCAAAATTTTAGGAATTGGGCTTTGAATTGCTTGCGCAGCCACCGTATTCACCAGATATGGCTCCCGGCAACTACCACCTGTTTGGCGTTTGCTGACCTCAAGAGAATGCTCGCTTGAAAGAAATTTAGCACCAATGAAGACGTAATCTCCGGCACTTAGACTTACTTTATCAAAAAAAAAAAAAAAAATAAATTTCTTTCTATCTTAGCCTACGAACTTTTCAGCCCAACGATTACATTAAGAGTGAAATATAAATAAAAGCAAAAAAATAAATCAAAACTCCCGAAGTTAAGAAATACGGTGGGATAATTAAACGAAAATAACAGTTAATAGAAAGTAAAGAAAACAATAAGTACTGTTATAAGTTAGCACTATTTGATAATATCTACCAATGTTGAAGTATTATAAAATGATTATTTATGGTCAATAAATGGTAAAGTATCAGTCAATAACATACAAATTATACTTTAAGGAAGTTAAAAACTAAAATCAAAAATTACTCGTTTGCTCCTGTTTTAAATACAAACTAAACTAATATGTATGTATGTATGTATGTATGTATGATCGAATGCCTAAAGCAGCGGTTCTCAACCTGTAGTACATGTACCACTGGTGGTACATATAATTATTTGCAGTGGTAGGCAAAAACACAAGAAGACCGCCAAAATTAGCACCGCAATGAAAAATAACAGCGAAGTGAATGTTAATTTCTCTTCTCTTGTAAAACGCGCTTTAAAATACTAAGTATTGAATTGTCAAAAAGGGTATCAAGTCTTGATACCCTTTTTGACAATTCACCTGTGCGAGAATGGATTTTTCGTAATGCTAAATATTACGAACTTATACAGGAACAAACTTAATGTAGAACCTGATCTTCGGCTATATCTGAGTAACACCGAACCAAATATTAATAAGTTATGTGGAAATATTCAAGCACAACCTATTTATAAAACCTAGATAAATATTTGAGTTAGATGGCACATACCAAAAATAATTTGGTGGTACATGACTCAAATAGGTTGAGAACCTCTGGCCTAAAGGATTCCTGATATTATCACTTTTGACATAATTTATTCACATCAGATCTGTTTGATGCACTCTTAGTCCTGTCGCCTGGGGGGTACAACGTCCTCCTTAATTCAGATGGACTGACCCAAGTTTTTTTTTATGTATTTTGACCCGTAGAACACGAATTTTTTTTGTAACAGTTGATCCAGATGTCGATAAGTTTGTTATAAACAAAGAACTTGAGGAATTACATAGCAGCGATTTTTCGCAAAACAAAACATTTTTTTGTATTTTTTGGGTAATTCTCAGCAAAAAATGGTCTTACAAGTTTTTTCGTATTAGAGATAAACGCATTTGAACTTTCAAAAATCGAAAAAGTGCAATTTTTGAACCCGAATAACTTTTAATTAAAAAATAAAATAGCAATTCTGCTTACAGCATTTGAAAGTTCAAGTCAAATTCTATCGGTTTTGATTATTTGCATTACTAACAATTAAGTTTTTATTTGTTAAATAAAGCCATAAACACATAGTGTTTCCCCTGCCCAATGCATGCGTTTTAATGTACGTAATCTATGTAGAAATTGTGTGTATGCGCGCCTACTCGTTCGATTTCAAATGGGAAATACATTGAAAACATCATTCAATCACTATGTGTTTATAGCTTGTTTAACAATAAAAAAAATAATTTTTAGCAATGAAAGTAATCAGAACCGATACAATTTGACTTGAACTTTCAAATGCGGTAAGCAGAATTGTTATTTTATTTTTCAATCAAAAGTTATTCGGGTTCAAAAATTGCAATTTATCGATGTTTTGAAAGTTCAACCGCGTTTATATCGAAAACTATGCATCCTACGAAAAAACTTGTGAAAACTTTTTTTGCTTAGAATGACCCAAAAAATACAAAAAAATGTTTTGTTTTGCGAAAAATCGCTGGTATGTAATTCCTCAAGTTCTTTGTTTATAACAATCTTATCGACATCCGGATCGACTGTTACCCAAAAAATTCGTGTTCTACGGGTCAAAATACATAAAAAACACTTGGGTAAGTCCATCTGAATTAAGGAGGCCGTTGTACCCCCACTGGCGACAGGACTATCTCATAGATTATTGTTTTTAAATGGATATTAAACACAAACACCTACACAGTACAGAATAATCTTGAAAAAGTTCCCGATTTGTCATTCAGTAATCACTTTTTATGTGGTCAGTTTTGGTTGAGGTGTCTGTATCTCAGATTTGACTAGTAATGGGAGGTGGTATTATGTCCCAGAAATGTCTTATCTGAGGAGAAATCCATATAGAATACTACAACTGATCCTTAAAGATAAAATAGATGGCCGTAGAGGTGTAGGAAGAAAACAAGTTTCAAAAAAATATTCGTGAATTGACTCAGATATCAAATGCAGGACAATTATTATTTCACATTGCAGAAGATTGAGAAGCCTTGGTAATCGCTAACGTCGGATAATTCTGATATACCACGTGAAGAAGATGAAGAAAGACGGTGGTTTGACGTTATTGAATCACCTATAAAACATTTATCCTCGTATGTATCCATGATGATATATGACCATTCCATTATGATTGAAAAACGTATCTTCTCTGTTGGTGATTCTATAGATGGACAGATCTAGAAGGAGATCTGAGAGGTGTATGTTGGTGTTTCCTTGGAGTATGTCTACTGCCAGATAATTTATGTCTGGGGTTTGGAACTGAAAAGTTCGGTTTATCACTTAACATAAAAAAAAAACAAAAATAATGATGGTGTCGAAATCTCCACAAAATTTTTCTGACATAACCGTACATGATCAAAGAATTGAGCGTGTTAGAAAATATAATTACCTGGGAAATGTTATTAATGAAAACAACGACAACTCTGAAGAAATCAAGATCAGAATAGAAAAAGCTAGAGCTACTTTTACCAAAATGAAAACAGTTTTATGCGGAAGAGAGCTAAGTTTAAATCTTAAAATTCGCCTCATGAGATGTTACGTGCTGTCAGTTCTTTTCTATGGAATGGAAGCTTGGACACTGAAAAAGATCGATACAAGGAAAATAGAAACATTCGAGATGTGGATGTACCGCAGGATACTAAGAATATCGTGGACAGAGAGAGTGACAAACATGGAAGTGTTGCGAAGGATGCAGAAAGAAAAAGAACTTGCGCTTACTATTAAAAAGCACCAACTGCAATACTTGGGACATATAATGAGGGGACAAAAGTACCAGCTACTACAATTAATTATTCAGGGAAAAATAATAGGTAAAAGATCCATTGGCAGAAGAAAATATTCATGGTTGAAGAATTTAAGAGATTGGTACAAGTGCAGCAGCTGCCAATTATTTAGATCTACGGTATCAAAAATACGCATAGCCTTGATGATAGCCAAACTTCGAAATGAGGACGGCACCTGAAGAAGAAGAAGGGTTTGGATTTGGGGTTGGATTTTATGTATAGCAGGTCATTAACATGTGACAACTGGCTTTTAGGATTGTGATACGTAAAGTATCCGGAGAAGTTGGGTGGATTTTTGACTTTGGTATCAGTAATGGAATGGATTTGTATATCGTATTTTTGTAGAAGATGTTTTATTAGGTGGCGTATCCTACTGTCTGAGCAGTTGACTGTTTCAATTATACAGTCCATTGACAGTTTTTAGTTTAGACATGAGGGACAAACGTTATTTCAACCTTATTGTTCCTATCTGACAACAAATCAGGCGTTCAAGGCGTCATCGAAAGGGCTACGACGCTTAAGTGAAACTGGGCAGGACACTTAGCTAGAACACAGGATAGACGGTGCACAAGACTAATCATGGAATGGAGGACCACAAACTACAAAAAAGCCGAGGACGACCACCAACTAGATGGACCGACGATATAAAATAAGTAGCGGCAAACTGGCTACAAGCGGCCCAGTGTAGAGAACACTGAAAAGAACTGAGGGAGGCCTATGTCCAACAGTGGAGGCGATTGGCTGATTGATGATTGTTACTATCTGTAGATGATAGTGTTTTAGAATGCTAGTGATGAAGACAATTCGGATGCTTATTTGCAGATCTGTGATCTGGGAGGATGTTAGCTAATATTACAGTTGTACACTGCATTTGTGTTTTGAGGTTTTCAGAAAGCTCTTTTGGCGTGATTCTTTTACCGTAATAGGTAGGTTTTATATGCTGATATGTAGAAGGTGATACCTGTTTTTTAGGGTATCTGGATGACCAATGTGACCATGCTGGATGCTCACCGTGACAGTTGACACTTTGGGTTTTTTATTTTTGGGCAGTTAGTTGACTCGTGATCATTACTGCTGTAATTGGGTTAGACAGCTTGTCAGGTCCAACATTCTGTGATGCCGTGACCATATTTGCAGTAGCTGCTATATTATTTGGTGGCTGGCTTGGAGATATTAGCAGAGTGGTGTCCCTTGAGCGAGTAGTAGCTTGTAGCATCAGTAGCAAGAACGTCAAAAGGAAGACCCAACCTTAGATTATGCAACACGTGGAACAAGGTCGGAAAACTATAAAGATTATTAACTTGAAAAAAGCAAGAAACAGATCATAATGGCGGAAAATACTAGAACCAACTAATATCCTCAAAGGGTTGTCGAGATAATGATGATGATGATTACCTTACTTAATTCAACTTTTAATAAATGTAACTCCAACCCAAAAATTGTAATACTACCCATCATAAAAAATACTAACCATTGTTAAATCTACACGATAATCATATCTTTATAGTTTCAGTCACGAATAATCATTGAAAAGTAGCAAAACTGTCAATGTATGAGGGCCTTAACAGAACATTGATCCAATTTAAAATCTCTACTAAACTAATGCTAAACTATTCTATTGTTAAATAAAACCCGTGAATATATGCCACGTGGGACTTAAGACTGCTCTTTTGAGTAAACGCCTTCATACAAATCTTGCAAGTGAATTGTGGAGGCATACCACATTCGTATTTGAGATGACGAAGAAGATTCCATTTATATTTGTAGGTTTTATTACACCTTCTACATTGATGGTCGTAGTAATCGTTCACTAAAAAAAAACTAAAATTAGTAAAATCAAAAATATTCTTACTACATATCCTAGGTTTTATCGAATATCAAATTATTTTGGAGAGGTTGCAATGGTACATGAGGAAAAAAAGGAATTTTATGATCACGTATGGTTCGTACAGTATAAATACCGTTGCACGTCATCCGCGTCATAGCAAGTGACGTCACATGATACCAACACAAAATATTTAAGTCATAGGTCTGTTAATTTTTAGAATCGTTTAGCCAAGTACACTGGAATAACAGCCACTAGACATATTTTATTAAATACGCATAGAAATAATATTTGAAGATTTCTATTAATGTAACCTTAAAGAAATATACCATAACTAGTTTCATTTAATTTGTATAAATATATTATAAAGCGTTTTTATGAAGCACATTTGTCCAGATCACACTTTAAATACGATCGAACGAAGGTGACATTTTGGCATAAATGAATAACACTTATTTGTCAGTTGTGATGTTGACACTTTGTTATATTGAAGTATTTCAATATTTTACAGTTTATTGTTTTTATTAATTTATATTGAATATTAATTTGTTCTGTTTAGGGGAGTCAATATAGAACGAAAACATGCATTGTTTCGGAAAAATTCAAACAAGCTTATATTTTTCTAAAACTTTATTTATTAGTTTATATATGTTAAAGTAAAAGGCTCTACTCACAGATTTTACAGCTAATTGTTTATTAATTGTTTAAACAATAACAATTGTTTTGTATAAATAATTTTTTCTAGAACCGTGTTAAAAATGCAATTTTTAGCACTCCATACGAGCGTTAAAAATGCTACTTTAAGGCACTAGTGCTTTAAAATTTTTATGGCACTGCAGTTCGTATTGACCGTATAGGCAATTTTGATGTAATGTCAAAAAAATTTAAAAATGGAATGTCAGTCAAGTTCAAGTAAAAGTTTTTGTAGATATTGTCCTGTAATTACGTTTGTAGAAAAAATATTGTATGATATGCGTGTTAAAAAGTGCATTTTTAAGGCCACCCATGTGAATTGCAGAACTCGCTATCTTTCATTCTGCAAACTTTCACATGCGTGCCTTAAACGTGTACTTTTAACACTTATATCATAAATAACTATTAAAAATATCGTTGAATTCATCATTTTACTTTGAACAAATATAATTTTATTTTGTTTTTGATTATGCTGAATCCGAATATGGCATTTCAATTTGAAAATTCTTATACAGAAGCTCTTTTACAGTATGTCTGCGTAGCTAGGAACCATATGGGAAACTTTTTTTATTATCAATTTTACGAAAAAAAGTTATTCCTCATAAAATGCTCTGTATAGTCTAAAATCTAAAACTCTGATATTAAATTTTATCAATTTTATACGAGGTAAGTCAAAAATATGAATTTCGTTATTAGTCCAAGTAATGAAGCTTAAAATACGACAAAACCTCGCAATTTTTACAGAATGGATCGATTTGCTTGAAAATTTGAGAATACGTAGTGGATAGTCCAAGGATCAAAATCTATATCATGCCGAAAGGCGCTTTTACCATGGGGGTGGTTGCCACCCCATCTCGGGAGTGGAAATTTTTTGTTATATTTTGACCGCAAAGTTGATAAAAACATTCATTCTAAGTAAAAAATGTTCAATACATTTTTTTCATAAAATTAATAGTTTTCGATTTATTCGCTATCCAAAATGTTAGTTTTATATCGAAAAAAATCAATGTTTTTAATCAGTTTTCTGCTAATAACTCAAAAAGATTTCGTTTTATCAAAACAATTTTGCTTAACAAAAATATACCTTTTGAAAAAATAAACAAAACCGTTTTTTCTAATTTTCTTTAAGACCAAGAGTAATCGAGCTATACTTTATTATATGGTAGCTTTTCTTCGTCAAATGCTAAATATTGCAGTTTCAAAGTCAAATGACGGGAAAACTGCATTTTTCGAGCATAACTTGTTCAAACTAATTTAAAGTATTTAAAAATATATATCTCCATAAATACAAAAAAAGTCTCTGGCTCAAAAATTAAGTAACTTATAATGAAAAAAATGTCAGTCCCCATTTTTTTCAGCGAAAAAGTGATCGCAAGCAAGCCCCTAATCACCACCCTAATTAAAATTAGTCATTATCATTATTTGGTCTCTTTTATTTATGTATTAATAGGTTCTAGAAGCGGCTTAGAATGATTAGTTTAAAAAAAAAGGAGTTAAAAGCGAATAGCGAATTTTTGTAGTTTGGAAAAAAATGGCCTTTTCTTCAGAATATCAAGATTAGCATCAGCGATACGAAAAAATGTTTAAATATGAAATTGTAGTTTATTTAGTTCCCAGAAGCGTGGTTTGCCAAAATTTTTCCTACGGCAAAAATTGAGTGAGCTATTAATAAAAACTTGTAATATCATGCAAAAACCACCTTTACCAACCCTTTCAAAGTCACCTCTTCTTGCGATTGAGGACTTTAAAAAGATTTAATATTAAGAGGCTTATAGATTTTGTAAAAACTTACAAAATTGTTTTTCACCAAACTTTCTAAGATAAAAAATTAAAAAGTTACGGTTAAAAAATCAATATATTTTTTGAAAAAAAAGGAGAAATCCAATTGGAAGCATAATAAAGTAAGTTAGCAGTATTTTTAGTCATTGGCTTTATTCATTCTTATTCATTTATGTATTATTAATAGATTCTAGAAGTTTGACTGGCTTAGAATGATTAGTTTTTAAAAAACTGGAGTTAAAAGCGAATAACGAATTTTTGTAGTTTGGCAAAAAATTCAATTTTCTTCAGAATATAAAGATTAGCATCAGAGATACGAAAAAATGCTTTAATATAAAATTGTGGGTTATTTATTTCCCAAGAACTTGGTTTAAAAAAAAATTTCTACTGCAAAAATTGAGTGAATCGTAAATGAGTATACCATCGAAAAACATTGATATTTTCTATACAAAACTAACACTTTTGATAGCGAATAAATCGAAAACTATTAATTTTATCAAAAAAATGTATAGAACATGTTTTGCTTAAAATGAATGGTTTTATCAACTTTTGCGGTCAAAATATATTAAAAAATTTCCACTCCCGAGATGGGGTGGCAACCAACCTCATGGTAAAAGCGCCATTCGGAATCACATAGATTTTGATCCTTGGACTATCCACTACTTATTCTCAAATTTTCAAGCTTATCGATCCATTCTGTAAAAATTGCGAGGTGAAAAGCTTCGGTTCCTGGCCTATATAGAGTACAGAGTAATGTATGGTATGTTAAACAGTAAATGGTTAAGTTCAATTAGTTACCACTATAAACAGCCCGGATTAACCGATAATAGTATAAAAGGCCCGGTTGCAGGTAAAATTAATTTTAGGCTTTATTATGGGAGTACCGTCTAGTCAGTGTTAATTGCAAAAGACCAACTCTGTCTACCTCGGTGGCTTATCGCTCCGGGTGGGTCTTAACAATGGGCCAGGTCAGATAAATTTAATAATATTTACGACCGCACTAATTGAACTCAAACCATTTACTGTTGAACAAACCATACCTTTATATTCCAGAATATGAAAAGTTGTTTGGAATTAAGAACTCTGTTTTAATATACAATTACATCTTTCTAATTGAAAAAAAAATTCAATTCTCAAATTACTGATACCCATCATCATTTTATTACAATTATGATAACTATTTTATTATCAATATTACGAAAAAAAGTTATTCTTCATAAAATGCTCTACCTGGTCTAAAATCTAAGATCGTCTTCTTTACGTGCCTCCGCTATGATGGTTGGCAATCATCATTGATATTCTAACTCTTGACATTACAGCCCGAAAGAGTTCAGTTGAGCTGCATTCAAACCATTCTCTGGGATTTCTCAGGCAGGACATTTTTCTCCTACCTACGCTGCGCCTTCCTTGAATCTTTCCCTGCATTATTAATTTTAGGAGCTCATATCTGTCACCACGTGTTATATGACCCAAGAATTGCAGTTTTCTTATTTTGATTGAATCCAGTATCTCTCTGCTGTTCTCTATTCTTCTTAGCACTTCTTCATTGGTTATTCTGTGTGTCCAGGACATTCTCAGCATTCTTCAATCTGTCCACATTTCAAATGCTTCCAACCTATTGAGGCATTGTTTATTAAGAGTCCATGTCTCCACACCATACAAAATAACAGAAAATATATAACATTTTAGTACACCTTTTCTAAGATTTAGGCTGAGGTTTCTACAACCTCTCTCTCTAAGATACAACCATCAGATATCAAACTTTTTAAAATATGAATTTTGCTTAACAGTTAAGTGCCTTTATATTTCACACAATATTTCAATTAGAAGGATGTAATTGAACACTGAAACATAGTTTTTAATTCCAAACAACTTTTCTTAATATCAATTTTAGATATTATGACATATAAAGGTACTTTACTCTTGAGTGAAATTCATATTTTTTGACATACCTCGTATAAAATTTGATATCTGATGGTTGTATCTTAGATTCTATATGATGCAGAGTATTTTATAAAGAATAACATTTTTTCGTAAATCTGATAATAAAAAAGTTATCAATAGGTTCCAAGTTAAGCAGACATACTGTATACGAGCTCAAAAAAAATTGTACATTGAACATTTATTATTGTTGAAGAATATTTTGTATAAACATTTTTTAGCTGGTAATTTTCGGTTTTTTTATTATATTTTTTTATTTTTCTTAATTTTCTCAAAAATAAATTGTTTATTTCATTTCTATAGTAAAATAATTAAATGAATTTTAAAGATTACACCCTAAGCTTTAAAAAAACCACCAATACAATTGCAAAAGATCTGTTCAAACTTGAGTAATACCGTCTTAAAGTGGTAGTAATTCGGTAAAACTACGAAGTTTTCAAAACTTATATTTTTTGAGACGTCGTCGGTCGTATCATTTGAATTAAATTTTTGAGATTTTTAGAATGAAACATGGTTTAGCAAGATGTCCGAAAGGTAAATTTGAGAGTTTATAGGTAAAATTGTATTAGTAACAATCCGACAAACGAGAACTGGCGGCTAAGCTTCTCGTATTGTATATTTCTCGCTGTGTATTTTCGCTCCAGGTCACGCGCCAGCTCTGGCTAGTCGGATTGTACACATTTTTAAATCATTTGTAACCAAAATTCACGTAAGTCTCATTTTCCGCCCACACCGTACTTATGCCCATACATTTTATTTCTTTTCATTATAACCATAAGATAACTTAATTGTTTTTCTTGCATGTCCAATTTGTAAAATTTCATTTGATCCATTAGTTAAAGAAATATTAAAATAAATCAACCGTGCACTTCGCCGAACGCTAGTTTACAGTGCGCCAATGTTGAGAAGTGTGACTTTAGCGTTATACAGGGTGTCCCGAAAAGATTGGTCATAAATTATACCACAGGTTCTGGGGTCAAAAATAGGTTGATTGGACCTCACTTACCTATATACAATAGTGCACACAAAAAAAGTTACAGCCCTTTGAAGTTACAAAATGAAACTCGAATTTTTTTCATATATCGAAAACTCTTAGAGATTTTTTATTGAAAATGGACATGTGGCATTTTTATGACAGCAACATCTTAAAAAAAAATTAAAGTGAAATTTGTGCACCACATATAAATTTTATGGGGGTTTTGTTCCTTTAAACCCCCCCCCAAACTTTTCTGTACGTTCCAATTAAATTATTATTGTGGCACCATTAGTTAAATACAATGGTTTTAAAACTTTTTTGCCTCTTAGTACTTTTTCGATAAACCAGTGTTTATCGACATATTTTGAATATTTGTCGAATCCACCACATATTTGTATATGGTTAAAAGTATGATTATAGAGACCTGTTAATAATATGAAAATTTATTTATAATTTACAGTTTTAGGTATATTTTGGAAAAGAAGCCATATCTCGATAAAAAGTGACTTGTCAAAAAAAGACTAGGAGGCAAAAAAGTTTTAAAAATACTGTGTTTAACTAATGGTACCGCAGTAATAGTTTAATTGGAACGTACACAAAGATTTGGGGGATTAAAGGAGCAAAACCCCCATAACATTTTTCTGTAAATATATTAAAAAAGAAACCGCATCTCGATAAAAACTGGTTTATCGAAAAAATACTAAGAGGCAAAAAAGTTTTAAAAACGTTGTGTTTAACTAATGGTACCACAATAATAAATTAATTGGAACGTACACAAAAGTTTGGGGGGTTTAAGGGAACAAAACCCACATAAATTTTTTATGGGGTGGACAAACTTCACTATAATTTTGTTTTAAGATATTACTGTCATATTAATGATACATGTCTATTTTCAATAATAAATCTCTAACAGTTTTCGATATATTAAAAAAAATCGATTTTCATTTTGTAACTTCAAAGGGCTATAACTTTTTTTATGAGCACATTTGTACTAAGGTAAGTTAATGAGCATCAAGTTAGCTAAACACCTATCACAAATCGATTCGAAAGTAGGTGGATAATTTGCCGCTAATTAGTCGTTAATTAGTTGTGAAAATACCGATTTTGTCGTTTCTTTTTTTTTTATTTTTTTAGGTGCTTTGCTAACTTGATATAAAGTTAGCAAAGCACACCTCCGAAAAATGACTTTAGAGCGTTCGTAGGAGAATCGGAATAGGATTAGTTTTTGCCGCTAATTAGTCGCTAATTAGTTGTGAAAAAATTAATTTTCTAAATTAATTTTTTTTTGTTTTTTTGGGTGCTTTGCTAACTTGATATAAAGTTGGCAAAGCACGCTTCCATAAAATGATTTTAGGGATTTCGTAAAAGAATGAAAATAGAATGAGAATTTGCCGCTAATTAGTCGCTAATTAGTTGTGAAGAAATGAATTTTCTAAATTTATTTTTTTTTGTTTTTTTGGGTGCTTTGCTAACTCGATATAAAGTTAGCGAAGCACGCCGCTATAAAATGATTTCAGAGTTTTCGTAAGGGAATGAGAATAAAATGAGAATTTGCCGCTAATTAGTCGCTAATTATTTGTAAAGGAATTTTATTCACAAAAATTTTTTTTTTGTTTTTCACGGTGCTCCGCTTACTCGATATAAAGTTGGCAAAGCACGACTCCATACAATCATTCTAGGGTTTCCGGAGAAGAATAGCAATGGAATAAGAATTCTTTGCTAATTAGTCGTGCATTAGTTGTGAACACACCAATTTTGTCGTTTTTTTGTTTTTGACGGTTCTTTGCTGACTTGATATAAAGTTCGCAAAGCACGCATCCATAAAATGATTTAGGTTTTTTTGTAGTAGCATGAAAATAGGATCAGAATTTGCCGCTAATTAGTCGCCAATTAGTTGTGAACAAATTGATTTTCTAAATTAATTTTGTTTTTGTTTTTTTGGGTGCTTTGTTAACTTGATACAAAGTTGGCAAGCACACCTCCGAAAAATCATTTTAGGGTTATCGTAAAAGAATGGAAATAGAAAAAAAATTTGCCGCTAATTAGTCGTGAATAAGTTGTAAGAATACCGATTTTGTCGTTTATTTATTTTTTTTTATTTTTTTAGGTGCTCTGCTAAATTGATATAAGGTTAGCAAAGCTAAATTCATTCCTTCACAACTAATTAGCGACTAATTAACGGCAAATTCTCATTCTATTTTTATTCTTTTACAAAATACCTAAAATCATTTTATGGAAGCGTGCTTTGCCAACTTTATATCAAGTTAGCAAAGCACCCGAAAAAACAAAAAAAAATTAATTTAGAAAATTAACTTTTTCACAACTAATTAGCGACTAATTAGCGGCAAAAACTAATCCTATTCCCATTCTCCTACGAACGCTCTGAAGTCATTTTTTGAACGTGTACTTTACTAACTTTACATCGAGTTAGCGGAGCACCTGAAACAACAAAAATAATATCAAAAAAATTGCTAAAAAAATTCGTCCACAACTAATTAGCGACTAATAAGCGACAAATTCTCATCCTATTTCCATGCTTTTACGAAAAAACTTAAATCATTTTAAAGATGCGTGCTTTGCCTACTTAATGTTGAGTAAGCGAAGCACCGTAAAAACCAAAAAAAAAAAACAGAATTTATGGATGAAATACCTTCACAACTAATTAGCGATTAATTAGCGGCAAATTCTGATTCTATTTTCATTCTTTTACGAAAACACTAAAATAATTTTAGGGAGGCGTGCTTCGCCAACTTTATATCAAGTTAGCGAAGCACCCAAAAAAACAAAAAAAAATTAATTTAGAAAATTCATTTCTTCACAACTAAGTAGCGACTAATTAGCGGCAAATTCATATTATATTTTCATTCTTTTACGAAACCCATAAAATCATTTTATGGGGGCGTGCTTTGCCAACTTTATATCAAGTTAGCAAAGCATCCAAAAAAAAACGAAAAAAAAAATTCATTTAGAAAATTCATTTTTTCACAACTAATTAGCGACTAATTAGCGGCAAATTCTCATTCTATTCTCATTTTTTTACGAAAACCCTTAAATCATTTGATTGAGGCGTGCTTTGCCAACTTTATATCAAGTTAACAAAACACCCAAAAAAACAAAAAAAAAAATTAATTAAAAAAATTATTTTTTTCAGAACTAATTAGCGACTAATTAGCGGCAAATTCTCATTCTATTCCCATTCTTCTACGAACGCTCGAAAGTCATTTTTTGCAGGTGTGCTTTGCTAACCTTATATCAAGTTAGCAAAGCACCTAAAAATAAAAAATAAAAAAAAACGACAAAATCGGTATTCTCACAACTAATTCACGACTAATTAGCGGCAAATTTTTTTTTATTCCTATTCTTCTACGAAAACCCTAAAATGATTTTTCGGAGGTGTGCTTGCCAACTTTATATCAAGTTAGCAAAGAACCCGAAAAACCAAAAAAAAATAATTTAGAAAATTAATTTCTTCACAACTAATTAGCGACTAATTAGCGGCAAATTCTGATCCTATTTCCATGCTTCTTAAAAAAAACCTAAATCATTTTATGGATGCATGCTTTGCGAACTTTATATCAAGTCAGCAAAGAACCGTCAAAAACGAAAAAACGACAAAATTGGTATTCTCACAACTAATGCACGACTAATTAGCAAAGAATTCTTATTCCATTGCTATTCTTCTACGGAAACCCTAAAATGATTGTATGGAGTCGTGCTTTGCCAACTTTATATCGAGTAAGCGGAGCACCGTGAAAAACAAAAAAAAATTTTTTTCTGAATAAAATTCCTTCACAAATAATTAGCGACTAATTAGCGGCAAATTCTCATTTTATTCTCATTCCCTTACGAAAACTCTGAAATCATTTTATAGCGGCGTGCTTCGCCAACTTTATATCGAGTTAGCAAAGCATCCAAAAAAACAAAAAAAAAATTAATTTAGAAAATTCATTTCTTCACAACTAATTAGCGACTAATTAGCGGCAAATTCTCATTCTATTTTCATTCTTTTACGAAATCCCTAAAATCATTTTATGGAAGCGTGCTTTGCCAACTTTATATCAAGTTAGCAAAGCACCCAAAAAAACAAAAAAAAAATTAATTTAGAAAATTAATTTTTTCACAACTAATTAGCGACTAGTTAGCGGCAAAAACTAATCCTATTCCGATTCTCCTACGAACGCTCTAAAGTCATTTTTCGGAGGTGTGCTTTGCTAACTTTATATCAAGTTAGCAAAGCACCTAAAAAAATAAAAAAAAAAAGAAACGACAAAATCGGTATTTTCACAACTAATTAACGACTAATTAGCGGCAAATTATCCACCTACTTTCGAATCGATTTGTGATAGGTGTTTAGCTAACTTGATGCTCATGGTAAGTTACGTTGAATCGAACTATTTTTGACCCCAGAATGTGTGGTATAATTTATGACCAATCTTTTCGGGACACCCTGTATATATAAAAAAAATATAGACGCTATAGATTTATTTTTAGAAAAATCTTTATATAAGTCATTTGCTACCAGACTTTCATCATGTAATCTAGTCACACCACAGCTCAGATGTTACCTGGGGCATTATTTTAAAATAGTTTAAACAGCCATGCTCTAATTCTAAATAGGTATTTTTAACTGATGTTTCCTTAACAGACCACTTATACAGGGCTTTGACCCACATATTTTTGTTAAATTATATCTTGGTGGTTAACATGTAAACTTCACGTAAGCACTGATGATGACTGGTAAACCAGTCGAAAACTAGTTATGTGATTGTGATGTAGCCCTTTTTAGGGATTTTAAATATATACCGTTTATAAAGGATTTACTATTTTTTGTATTACATGGTATACAGCCAACTACAGGAAAACTTTTTTCTTGTGGATCTTTATATAAGGCTTTTTTCGTAAAATTTTCTGAATTTTTCAATAATCAAGTCAGTTTTTTTTAGATTTAAATTTTCGGAGTTATTTTAAAAAACAACTAATTTTGCAGTTTATTTGTTTAATAAAAAATAAAGCACCCACTTCTGGAGTAGAACGTTTTGATATGTTGTTTATTAAATATTTCTTAATTAAATTACAAAAAATTCTATCTTGTTTGATTTTTCCGAAGTCAAAATCTCTATTGACTCCCCTACTACTAAACCTATGGTTATTGGATTTTATTGCGGAAGAGGCAAGCCTGACTTGAAATGCCTTTTAAATCATATGAAAGATGTTTTATCATAATATGGAATGATCATAAATTCATGCATGGTCACTTTCAAAATAAGAAGATTTATTTAAAATCTAAATGAAACTTAATTAAAAATATTCTACATAAGTATTATAAGTATTAGAAACTAAATCGATTAGTTAGATCATCATTTTTTTCTAGTAGGGATTTATCATTTCTTGCTTCTTGTCTGAAAAGGTCATGATTATTTGTATCTGTCTGACAGTTGTCTTCTTTTTCCTCTTCTTTTACCCCATCAACTTTACGTTTCTTTGAGTAACTTAAATTTGTTGGTCTTCGTTTATGTTTTGATTCATATTTTTGTGTTTTTCTAGCAACGCTGTTTTTTAGTACTCTTTTAAAAAAAGTTTCACATTCGGCCTCGCTAAAGCCTCTATCAGCCAGTAATATAATATTGAAAAAACATTTTCTAAAATTTTTATAAAACTTTAGAGGAGTCTTTTTTTGTTCAGAATTTTTTGACTGTCCTGTCCATGAACATTGTGATACAAATTCTCGAGTAAGGAAATAATCTATAAGCATGTAGCAGCTATCAATGCCATTTGATTTACCAGTCTTTCCACAAATTAAAGACATGTTTGACACAACGGAATTTAGAAATGACGGATCGTTTAATTTTTGTTCAAAATGATCTAGTTCTGTAGGTGACTGAATGGGTTGAAATAATTGACCATGGTCCTTTTTTTCTTGGATTTGAGTGGTATTTTGAGCAGTTCGCTTAGTAGCATTTTCAGGAATTAAACTAACCAATCTATGCAAAGAAGTTTCTAATTTGGCTTGCTGCGCAATAATAATATTTTGGTTAAGAAGAATTTCTTCTGCTAGGACAACGAAACCGTTATCATTTGTCTGCATAAGGAATCTGGCTTCTGATTCTAAAAATATTTTAAAATTAGAATAAAATGGTTTGTTTAAAAAATAAGTTATAACAAATATTTGAGCATAGTAATTCTATCGAATAAGTCAATCGCTCTATAAACATGCTACTTTTGTACGATATACGGTATGCGGTTGATTGAATTGATGATGGAATTAAAGTACACCACGATTGCGTAAACTTAGTTGGCTGTTTCAACATATTTATAGTATGTAGCCCATGACTACGGTTAATATAGTACAATGATAGTACTTTTACAATGGTACTTACGGCTTATTTTTCAAACAATATAACACTCACATTACAGCACTACAACTCATGGATTTTAAGGTTAGATTCACATTAAAACCAAATGGCATTAATGACAGCGGCAGTAAAACTAAACGGTTTTAATTTCAAGGTCGCCATGATGCTCTTGGAACAGTATACCCTCTGATTATCGATAAAGTCGAGTAATACCTATCTACGTATATTACATGTAAAAATTTGTTGGCCTATACAGAGTATATAGTATATAGTTTTAACCATTTTAACCGTTATTTTTTTAAATGGTTCAAAATATCTGATAATTTCTAATTAGGGTAATTTGAGTGTTAGAATTAATTTCATGTTTATTTTTTTTAATATAGTTTGACCTCAGATGTGAAAGAAGGTAGACCTTCTTTAGACGGACATAACGGTTTAGGTGTAAAAAATTAGAAGATATTATTTTTTTTGTTTAGCTAATGACTCGACAACTAATGGCCATTGGCATGGTGATGTTACAGTGGATTTTACCAATTAGGTATCTAGTGTAATGTGTAGTGTCTGTGTTGAGTAAGTGTCTTGTTACTTTGCAAAGTCGACGTCATTGTCTTTGCAAAGAGACGCTAATTGTATCCGAACGTCGTCGGTCCCTCCGGTGAGTACCGATCCCACAAGGATAGAAACTATTTTCATCCATTAATTATTTATAGTAAACGAAAAATTCTCTACCCTGGTGAGATTCGAACTCACGACCATTCGGACCTTTCGATCCAAAGGTAGGCGCTCTCTTACCACTAAGCCACAGAGGGGGTCAATCATATATTATTTGAATAGACTAACTAAAGGGATTTTTATTGTTGAAATAAAAATAAAAACGTAACAAAACATAAAAATAATAAGGTAAAACAATACAACAAATAAAGATAGAAAAAATTAATTATCTATGATGAAAATATATAAAAAATGTTTATTTCAAAAATAAACATTGCTTTTCGCTTAAATTAAATGTCAAACAGTCACGCACATGCCTCTTGACAGTTTGAACATTTAATTTAAGCGAAAAACAATGTTTATTTGTTAAATAAACATTTTTTCTATTTTCTGACAGCAGTAAAATGTATTTTGAGTTAAATAAATTACAAAAATTCTCCTTTTTGCGCCAATTAATTTAATTCAGAAATTATTTTTTGGCCACCCTGTATAAATAATGATGTTAATGTCTATATTACTGAATATATAAGTAAATAGCCTTTCAAATAAGATACCACATTACACCTATTCCCATTTAAAAAATTATCGATTACATCATTACGCCCAAATGGGAGGCGTCCCTATTATGGAATATATGTTGGGGTTTTTCTCCAAAGTGGTCTATTTTCCAAAAGAAAAATGGATTTATTCCATAATTTTCAACCTCTCTGTATGTAACCTCTTTGGCTACAAAAATAAAAGAAAAAATTTATGAGAAATCTATAATTTAAAAACAAACAATACATACAAGTACAAGATAAATGTAAGTACAAGAAATAAATAAATTCACACAAAATTTTCACACATTTTGTTCTTATGTACAGGCGCATACTTATGTTTCAGAAACATATGCAGATTCAAGTTATCCTGGCGATGAGCTTTATGGGGACAAAACAAGCATGATAAGTTTTTATCTTTGCCACATTGCATCTGATGTCTTCGCAAACCGCGAGAATACTTATATCTATTACCACAGCCAACGCACCAGTAACGTTTCTCTAAAAACAAAATCAAATTAAAAACAAAAAGCTAAAACACAATATCTACCTATTGAATATTATCTACATTTGAATCTAATAAATCTATTACACACAACACTCTTCACAAGAATTTGGTTAAAAACAAAATGCTAATACATATTTAATATTTAATATTTAGATTGCAGCTTTAATTTTGAATATTTTGTCCAGATAAACTGCTCGTCAAAAGTTAAGGATATAGAAAGTTATGCTAACTTGTACTTATACTGGGTGGAAAAAAAGAAATGTTTTTCTTATGTTAAGTTTGTGACACCCTGTAGGGAAAACGAGGTAGAAATGTTAGTATACTATATATTGGTATCTTATCGTAGTCTTATGTTTTGTGAACATTTTGTTTTTAGAATATCCCTGATATCTTTAGAAACAAAGAAGATAGGTGGTTTTCCTCTTTAACATGTGTTTTAACTGAAACAAAACTAAAACAATAAAAATGACAGTTAACAATACTCCAAAAACAGAAAGTCACATAAGGTTAAACAGTTCTTATCGACACCTATAAGAGTTATTTGTCGACCATGTAAGCGGTATGCATAGCGTAACCTAAGAGAGACGAGATTGTTTAATGGAGGCTCTGTGATGTTTTGGGGTGAAATTTCCTTGAGAATAAGTACGGATTTGGTGTCTACGTAGAAGCTGTTTAAATAGCGAGAGGTACATTACACAGATTTTTTCATTAAATACTCCGTTCCTTTCGCACTATAATGTAGGAAATAATTTCATCTTAGTGGTATGATAAGACATGACCTCCACACGTATCGCATGACTTCAGTTAAAACACATATTAAAAAGTAAAAGCGTCTAGTTTCTTTGTTATTAAAGACATCAGAGAAATTAAAAAAATAAAATATTCGCAAAATATGAGACTTCATAATATGGCTGTATACCCACCTTTGTGCCTTTTCCGCCTTACAAGGTGTCTCAAACTTTTCTTTTTCGGTTAAAACACAAAGCTACAAAAATCTTTAAACTGTTAAACTACAAAATCGTCTATTTTCTTTGTTTTTAAAGATATCAGGGACATTCAAAAAACAAAATGTTCACAAAACATACATACAAAAGACTACAATATGATTCTGATGTATACATTTACTTACATTTGTACCTCGTCCTCGCTACAAGGTGTCTCAAATTTAACATAGGAAAAAAATTTCTTTTCTTTCACCCGCTATAAGTACAAAAAAAGAAGTTTGACTAAATAGCCCGATCAAAGAACAATCTCACCCCAAAAAAAAAAATAAAGGAAGGATGAAAATTTGGGAATAGGTAGTTGAAATTGTCTATTATTATATAAGAAAAAGTTTACAATTCCATATCCCCTTCATTTTACAAAAATGGAGGGGAATACCCCCCTACCGAAGATGAAAAAAAATACATTCAAAATAAGACCGGAATTTAATAAAATGACTAATTCTAAACAACTTTTCTTCTATAGAGTTTTTTCACTAAGGCAATACTTTTAGAGTTATTTGCGAGTGAATATGTTCATGTTTAACAAAATAAAACATGTTTTTGGACGGTTTTTCGGAGATAACTCAAAAAGTATGTATTTTAGCGAAAAAAATATTCTTAGCAAATATATTAGCCCATAAAAAATTGAAAAAAATGGTTAATTATTTATATGGGAAATAAGCCACAATTAAAATGAAAAAAATAATTTTATTAACGTTTCGACGCCCAAATCGGGTGCCGTTGTCAAAATACAAAATATTACTGATTGTGCCTTATTTCCCATATAAATAATTAATCATAAAAATGCCACAAGGAAATAGCTTCAGAACAACAAGAAAAAATGGTGTATACATGAGGTCTGTAGACCCAGTAGAAGCAGAGTTGCAGCTAATGAAAAGTAGGTTCTTCTTCGTCAAATTCCAAATCGAATATTTCAATGTAAAATAACCCAAAAACGGAGCACTTCTAGGGGTAAATTCATTTTAACTTTTTTAAAGTGTTTAAAAGTTTATTTTTGTTTTTTAAAAAAACTTGTAATATTAAAACTAAGTGAATTACGCTCAAAATATTTAGGTCTGGATTCCGCGTATGAAAAAAAAGTTGATTAATAGCCAGCTGAAAATTTGTTATTAGCTTAAGGGTGTCTAGTCGGACAAACTTTGATATATGGGAACACTGGAACAGGGGCAGTTTTAATGGTGGAACAGGTTAAAAATTTGGAACGGTCACACCACGAAAACGGCACATTTATTTTGTCCGACAGAACAGACTTAAACTCTCCGAACAGAGATTAAACTCTCATGCAAAAATCAAACTGCTACTTATCACGTGTCATAATTCCTGTCATTTGATATATTCTACATGTTCCACTCATTAAAACGCAAATTTGGTGATAGATAGCAGTCTGATTTTTGCATGAGAGTTTAATCTCTGTTCGAAGAGTTTAAGTCTGTTCTGTCGGACAAAATACATGTGCCGTTTTCGTGGTCTGACCGTTCCAAATGTTTAATCTGTTCCACAATTAAAACTTCCCCTGTTCCAGTGTTTCCATATATCAAAGTTTGTCCGACTAGACACCCTTAAGCTATTAACAAATTTTCAGCTTGCTATTAATCAACTTTTTTTTCATACGCGGGATCCAGACCTCATTGTTGGTCCCTTTTATTTTTTCGTAAAAAAATCGCGAAAATCAGCCCCTAATTAGCATCACATATAAATTTTAACATTACCGCTTCACAAGTTACTTTGCCTACAGGGTGATTGATTAGTAGGGTAAAGCTCAATAGCTCCGCTATAGTAATAGATAGCAATAAAAGTTAATAACAAAAATTTTAGCCACCGTTGAGCGATTACAAAATTAGTTAGAATCTTACAGGGTGTTCGATAACACAGTGGCAGACCTAACTTATGTTTTTTTAAATGGAACACCCTATATTTTATTTTATATTCGAAATCCTGTTAACTTCTCCATCACAAAAATATAAAGGTTTGTAATGTTATACAGGGTATTTACAAAGTTATAACCAATTTTGTATGAAAATCGTAACAAGTTCAACTCCCTGTATAAATAAAAATAAGCACAACAGCAATGGTTTATTAATGCCACATTTTTTATTTATTGTCAAAATTTTTAAGAATTATTGATATTGCTAATTTTCTTTATATCAAATACCGGGTGAGTCAAAACGCAAGCACATTATTTTCTCAGTAATGTTAAATGGAACAACCTGTATTTTATATCATTATTGAAAATTAACATTAATGTACTTTAATTTTTATATAACATTCTCTATGCCCAAATTTATTAGTTTTCGAGATATTTTCATTTTTCAGAGCAAATTATTTTAGGTGTTTAAATTTATCTAAATTTTAAGTAAGCCATGACTGAATTGACAATTGAAGATTGCCGATTATCAATCCGGTAATCAATGTAACACTGTAGCAAATAAAGAAATAAAAATAATTTATTAGTAATACATTTTTGCAAACAAAAACACAACCACTACATGCAACATTTTTGAAACAATTAAAAACTATCTTTTTATGTAAATGCAACAAATAAACAAAGAAAATTAGTAATAAATTTTATATAAAAACACACAAACACAAAATACAATATTTTGTGAAGACAATTAAACACTAATTTTGTATGTAAATGTAACAATGTAACAAATAAAGAACGAAACATAATTTATCAGTAATACATTTTGCAAAAAAACATGTTTGAAAAAATTAGAAGCTACTTTTAATAAAATATTTTTAATATTTAATTACATAAGGTGTTCAAAACTATCTCCTAACACATTTATGTACGCCTAAAAACGATCATTGAATGAGCTACTTACTCTACGGAGCATTTGTAAATTAACACATCGAAATACACTTTGTATTCTATTTTTCATCTTATCCCTTGTTGGAGGTATTTTATAAACTTCATTATTAGGTACATTCCATGTCAAATCACTCAGGCAAAAAATTTTGATCTCCGATTTGTCTGAAAATTGGTATATAGCTTCTGCGGGACGTAAAAATAAGATATATAAGGTCAAAAAATCTTCTTCTTTTTTTCTCAAAATGTTATTTTATGCGATTTTACAGTGATTTGGTGTTTATTTAAACAAATTTGCATTTTCTGTCGTAAAGTATCAATGAAAAATATAATATTTTAATAGAAAGGACTCAAAAATGTGTTCCATTTAAAAAAAACATAAGTTTGGTCTGCCACTGTGTTATCAACACCCTGTAACATTCTAACTAATTTTGTAATGTGAAGCTCAAAGGTGGCTAAAATTTTTGTTATTAACTTTTATTGCTATCTATTACTATAGCGGAGCTATTGAGCTTTACCCTACTAATCAATCACCCTGTATGTATTATTTACAGGGTGTTTCATTAATAATTGTCCATATAGTAACTGGACAAACCTTAGCACAAAATACGAAGATTTAACCTAAAACACTTAAATAAAAATGTGGTTCCTTACTGAGTTACAGGGTGTTTTATCTAAAATTTTAAAAATTATTTTTGCTCAGCATTTTAAAACTATTCGACGTATCCTTTTCATACTTGGCAGGAAGTATAGGTACTGTACAAACTACTAAATTATGTCAAACAAACGTTTCTGGTCATTACCAGAATCGTACGACGGGGGAAAGTGGATGGTTGACCCTTTCCAAATTCTACACCACTGGCTAAATTGCTATTTTAGTTTAATTTTTGGATTCTCCAATACTTTCTCTGAAAATAATATACTCTTCAGTCGTAACGATAAAGTCATTAGTTTTCGAGATCTTTGAAGTTAAAAATTAAACGACACGGTTATTTTGATAAGTGTATTATGTCGCTTCATTTTTAATTTCAAATATCTCGAAAACTAATCATTTTATCGTTACGAATGAACAGTATATTATTTACATAAAAATTATTTCAAAATCAAAAAATTACACTAAAATAACAATTTCGTCAGTGGCGTAGAATTTGGGAAGGGTCAACCAGCCACTATCCCCTGTCGTGCGCCTCTGGTTGTAGCTAGAAACGTTTATGTATCATAATTTAGTAGGGTGTCTAGTAGTCGCACTTTCTGCCAAGTATGAAAAGGATACGTCGAATAGTTTTAAAATGCTGAGCAAAAATGGTTTTTAAATTTTTAGATAAAACACTCTGTAACTCAGTAAGGAACCACATTTTATTTAAGTGTGTTAGGTTAAATCTTCGTATTTTGTGCTAAGGTTTCTCCAGTTACTATATGGATAATTATTAATGAAACACCCTGTATATGATCAATCTGTAAGTTTCATCGGTTCAAAGTGCTTCGTTCTGAAAAAGCTGTAGTTAAAATGGCTTGAACGAGTATCGAATCACGAGTTTAGGCAAATTTTGAACAGCTATAACATAACCAATTTTTGTCTAACAAGAAAACAAAAAATCAAAAATATTCAGAAAAGCAAAACGTACATTTTATTACTCCTTGAGATTTTTGGTATTCCTAATTGTTTGAGATTTTTGGGTTTTTAAGTTAATTCCATAAACAATTACGATTTTTTTCAAAATTAATAAAAATGTTTTATTTTAAACCCATTTTTTTTTCAAAACTGAGCACTTTCAAAACTGAGAACTCGAACCAATGAAACTTATAGATAATATAAACTATAAACAATACATAAGTAAAGTAACTTGTAAAGCGGTAACAATAAATTTTATTTGAGAAGCTAATTAAGGGGTGATTTTGGATATTTTTTTACCCAGAAATAAAAGGGACCAACAATATTTTGAGCGTAACTCACTTACTTTTAATGTTATAAGTTTAAAAAAAAAACAAAAATAAACCTTTTTTTAAACACTTTAAAAAAGTTGTAATTAATTTTCCCCGAAAAGTGCTCCGTTTTTTGGTTATTTCACATTGAAATATTCGATTTGGAATTTGACGAAGAACAACCTACATTTCATTAGCTGCAACTCTACTGGGTCTGCAGACCTCACGCATACACCATTTTTTTCAGTTTTTTATAAGCTATATTTTTATTAGGAATATTTTTTTCGCTAAAATACTTACTTTTTGAGTTATCTCCTAAAAACCGTCCAAAACATTTTTTTTTTTGTTAAAAATGAACACATTCACTCGCAAATAACTCGAAAAGTATTAACTTAGTAAAAAAACTCTATAGAACAAAAGTTACTTAGAATTAGTCATTTTATCCAATTCCGGACTTATTTTGAACGTATATTTTTTCACCCCCGAGAAAAAATTTTTCGCCCCGTATTTTCCAATTTTTGTAAAATGGAGGGGATGTAGAATTGTAAACTTTTTCTTATATAATAATAGACAATTTCAACTACCTATTCCCAAATTTTCATCCTTCCTTTATTTTTTTGGAGGTTTTCGTAAAATTCTGCGTTCCCTGATCGGGCTAAAACCTTTGCACAACTGTGTAAAAACTAAGAAAAATCTAAAATAATAAAAAAGAATTAGCGGAATCCGTTAATCTGTCCACGAAAAAATCAACTATGAAAATGAGCAAAATATTCTATATCCCTAACTTTTGACGAGAAGTTATTTGGCACACATATTCGTAATATAGTAAAGAATGGCGGTACAGAGCCCAAAATGAGAAATATGTTAGTATATGAAAATTACTCTATAATTAAATAAAACATTGCAAAAACGAGCCTGGTACCGCCATTGAAGAAAAAAAAAAGGGTGAAGTCGAGTTCGCTCCGCTTCGTTCAGGTATATTTTAGAAGGGTACGAATTGGCTCCCGCATGAATGCGGGTAGGCTCTCATATAATCGCGGAAACATTAGACATTGTTGCCAAATCGTGTAATATTTATACTGCTTAGGAAATTTACATAGTGATATAGACTTTTTATAGGAAAATTATACTTTTAGACAAATACTTTTAGAGTTTGTTTTAGTTCAACATTGGCATATGTGGCAATTATAACACAAATTATCGGTGTCAACCGGTATGCGCTCGACCGTTTTGCGCTCTTACCTGAAATCGGCCGGTTTGCGCTCTACACTCTAATACCCGAAAGTTAAGTTAGGACCGAAGGATTAGGTCTTCCTCCTTTCCCAAAGATATTTCTAGGAAGGTACCTGTTTCTAACAAAAAGAGAAAATTTGAAAGAAATGACAACGCTGGGTGATATTTTCGACATGTTTAGGTAAAATAAATTTTGTCTATGGGAGCCAATTCGGACTCTACCTTTTTTAGTTCAGGTAAAATTCTTACCATTGGGAGCGAACTCGACCCCGTCCAAAAAAAACACTTCTTCTTCTTTCTCGCATCTCCTTATGCCCCTCAGGGGCGTCGGAGACAAAAAAATACACTTTCCTTAAATATACTTTTTTATCCCATGCTTAGATTTGTGTCACATTGGAACTACTAAAAATCGACTATCTATAACAAGAAATCGAACTTGATTGACTTAGCAACATTTAGCGCGCCTATGAGTATAATAATTATTGTTTTTAATAGTATAGTGTCACTGTCACTGTCGTACTGCCGACGCACTGTTGCCGCACTGTTGAAAGTTCGCAGAACTTTCAAAAAACAAAAATAGTGATGACGCACTAATGTTGCCTCTTAAATGAAACATTTTTAATTAAAATTGTTTTATATTAAAGATGTAGTAAATGAACGAAAATAAAAAAAAGAGTTTGTTTTCAGGGTACTGTAATCTCAGTTCTAAGAAAACAATACGTGGAAAACTTAAAACATCAAACGCAAAGCATACCGCAGCAGTAATATGAATAGTCTACAATGTTGTTGATTGGTGACGACAACGGAAACGAGTAGGAGTAGGACTGTCATACAGTCGTATGAAATCGCAAATTGCATTTGTGCATAAGAAAAAAGCATTTCAAAAATGCATTTCGGTAAATAGTGGGAAAAATTGACTCAATTTTCTTACTCGGGGGTTTTTGGGGTCGCTGAAAACGAATATGAGGTCGGCGAGAGTGCGAAAACTACCTGGGGCCTGCAGCGGGTGTAATAAACGTCTTCCTCTGGAGTTTGGAGAATTATGGCAATTTGTTAAATAATTGGCCCAAACTTGTAACTCGGGTGTTTTTGGGGTCGCTGAAAATGAATATGAGGTCGGCGAGAGTGTGCAATACCTGGTGCCTGCAGCGGGTGTAATAAACGTTATAAACGTCTTCCTCTGGAGTATTATGGTAATTTATCATATAATTAGTTTAAACTCGTTACTCGGGGGTTTTTAGGGTAATCTATTTTCTTCGATGTAAATATAGTGATCGAAAAGGGTGGTATTTTTATTATAAATAAACATAAATTTTTATTATTATAATATATTTATGGTTAAAAAAGTTCATTATACAAAATTTATCGTAATTTATCTTTAAAATTCATTTTCTTCATCATTATCATCTTCTTCTTCATTATTGCCTTCCTCTCTCGAGTCCAATGCAATATTTGTGCAATCAGAGCTTGCACAATTTTTGCAGGCTAAAGTACAAACTGTGGAAAGAGCAATGTTAGGTATACGACTGTCAGATAAAAAGAGGAGCGACTGGGTAAGATCAAAAACAAAAGTCGAGGACATAACAACAAAAGTTGCCAAACTTAGATGGAGCTTTGCAGGCCACACTGTTAGACAAAAAGACCAACGTTGGAATGCCACGATACAACATTGGAGACCTTACCAAAGTAAACGACCGAGAGGAAGACCACAGATGAGATGGGTTGATGATATTAAAAGAGTAGCCGGAACGAATTGGAAATATGTTGCTCAGGATAGAGACCGATGGAAGGAGTTGGGAGAGGCCTATGTCCAAACGTGGACGATAGAAGGCTAAGAAGAAAGTACAAACTAACCCATGCTTCCTGCACCCGCATGAGTTGCCGCAGTCTGACTTACAACTACAGAATATTAAATTTAAAATGTTTGGAGGACCAGGTGGCTGAGTCATTCTAACTGGAATTAATACATTATTTTGTAATTTCCATCCCCAATCGGTTGGGTTCATATTTCTGTCCTCTCCATGCAGGCAAATTTGTGTTTGTAAATATACCCTTTTTAAATGCTGGGTAAATGCATCAACAGACGAAAGAATTTTTCAAATGACAATCTTTTTATTTTTGACAATAGCCATAAAGTACATTCTGTATCTACTAATTTTCTCTCAAGGCAAGACCACATCATCCACTTGCGTCTTAATTCAAACTGCTTTAAGAGGATCGGAACGTATTTTCGGCTGCAATGCTATTCAAATGGGGATTCATTTTTTTCGAATGCTGAGAAAACTAATACATATTTTTGAAAAATTTAAACGCAGAATGAAAGATTACGTTATTTGCGAGGGCCGAAAGTCCCTGAGAACTTCTATAATGTTTATTTTAATAAGTTACAGGGGTGAAAAACTAAGAGAAAATTTAGTGTGATTTTTATTTTCAAATATCTCATTCAAAATAAACTTTTTATTTATTCTGAGGGACTTTCGGCCCTCGGTAATAATTTAGTCTTTCATTCTGCGTTTAAATTTTTCAAAAATATTTATTGGTTTTCTCAGGATTCGAAAAAAATAAACACAATGCCGTGGTAATATTTTCCAAATCTATCTTTGTCTTACAACGTACTCAGCCGAATATAATATTGTCAGCATATATTGTCAGTCAGACACTGACAATCAGTGACAATTTCAAATATTTGACATTGCATCGGGAATATTTTGTATTATTGATTAAATATTATTGATATATAGTGTATTTGATAAATAATTGATTTAAGACGTGAACTTAATAAAAAGTTATTTATTGTGTACTATTTGTGGAAGATCCAAGGAGAGAATACATCAGGATAATATATTCTGTGATCCAAGTATTTTGTTGTTAAAGATGTTCAAAATTGTAAGCGTTCCATAACAATATATTATTAAAAAATCACTTTAACACTTTTCCTTTTTTCTCGATTGAGTATTAGTTTTTGTTGTACAAATAAATTATTACAATCACTGAATACATAGTTAGTGAAAAAATTATCACATTTATTAACTGAATTAATAATTTGCAATTATAAAAATAACAGTTATCCAAGAACATTCAAAAGCCATTTCTTTAAATTAATGATGACATTTTCAAGTAGAATGACATTCTAATAATGTTTACATATCCTTACCAGTGTGAATTTTACTACACGTAATTTGCCGTGTAAAGACAGAAAAAGTAGGAATACACGTAAAATATTTGCGAATTATGTACCCATAGCCTTAAATGATATGAAATTAGAATTTAGTCGTTGCGATATTTATTTTCAGAGCCCAAAGAACTCCGAGTAACAAGTTCGGGAGAATTATTTAACAAATTACCATAATAGTCCAGAGGAAGAAGTTTATTACACCTGCTGCAGGCACCAGGTAGTTTGCACACTCTCGCCGACCTCATATTCATTTTCAACGACCCCAAAAACCCCCCGAGTAATGAGTTTAAGCCAATTATATGATAAATGACCACAATACTCTAGAGTAAAACGTTTATTACACCCGCTGGAGGCACCAGGTAGTTTGCACACTCTCGCCGACCTCATATTCATTTTCAGCCACCCCAAAAACCCCCGAGTTACAAGTTTGGGCGAATTATTTAACAAATTACCATAATACTCCAGAGGAAGACGTTTATTACACCCGCTGCAGGCACCAGGTAGTTTGCACACTCTCGCCGACCTCATATTCGTTTTCAGCTACCCCAAAAACCCCCGAGTAAGAAAATTAAGTCAATTTTTCCCACTATTTAGCGAAATGCATTTTTGAAATGCATTTTTCTTATGCACAAATGCAATTTAAGATTTCTTATTCATTACATTAGTTCACAAAATTTCCTGACATTCTCACGAATCCAACGCACCAAACTGCATTAAAATCCGTCTTACTGCGCCAAAAATCGACAGTAAGGCCTTTTTTGTGCTTCAATGCCTCGACTAAAACGGTATGTAACTAAACTGAACTGAATATTATGTTTATATGGGATTAAGCCACAATTGTTTGTAATAAAAATTACATATTGTATTTGTTTTTGACGTTTCGGCTTACACTCCGGAAATAGTTTTCAAAAAATGTTAAACAATTAAAACTAAAATAAGGAGGTTATTCTTGGTAGTTGACCAAATTGAGAGGCAACTTACGCAGCCTCGATCTTGCAGCCATAGTTTGAGTTGTTTTAGCTTGGAGACGATATTAAATTCTGATTTGTTGAGAGTTTATGTGTTGTGTATTTGTATATTGGGTGTTGATGTGTTGAGTATTGCGTATGTACCTATAGATGATGTGTCTCCCACCTTCTATTAATCCACTAACTTTGGTAGACCCTTATGGTTGACTTCTTCTTTTAGTTTTGGCAACCAGAAGCTGCTACATTCTGCTGAGATGTTTGCTACACCTTTTTCTTTATTATTAAAAATGAGAGCTGCTTGTTTGATTATTCTCTTTTTCATGTCTGTTTTTTCATAACTGTTGGTGCATCTTCCCTCTGTATTCTGTACTGCTTGTTCCAAGCATGATTGTACAGGGTGTCCCCGAAAATAGTGCGTTCCTTTAAGGTATGGATATAATACACAATTTAGAACAAAAAAGTCCTAGAACATTTTTTGCTAAACTTAACCGTTTCCAAGAAAAAAATTACATTGTTCTCCATATAAGTGACTTTTTATTTTCATAAATTTGAATGACATGGCAACGTAGCCTAGAAGAACTTGCTGTGACTGTAGAAATTTAACCTAATATTTCCTTGTTTATTTACTTTGAGGTGTGATTTTTGGGGTTGTTGACATCGTAGGTACCTACCTGCAAAATAATGGATATGAGTGTGGTTGATATTTACATTATTTTACCTACCAGATGCAACTGATCTATAAACCTACTTTTTTAATCTTTAGATTTTTGAGTTGCGCGTTGTTGCCAGACTTCAATTTGCATATCAAAATGTATTTTCGTTTTTTGGTGAAACGGATCAATGTAGAAAAAAATGTTATAAGATTTTTTTGCTCTATATTGTGCCTTCTACCTATACCTTTAAGGAACGCACTATTTTCGGGGACACCCTGTATATCTGTGATTCGTCGAAGTTTCTGTTTGCGATGTATGTTTCGTGCTCGTTTGTTCTAAAACTTAGTGGTCATGCGATTTCACCCACGTAAAAATTGTTGTATTCACAGGGTATTTTATAGATGCAGTTCTTTGATCTCTCTTGTGTGTTGGTTTAATTTTGGCCAAAATAGAGTGTATTGGTTGTTTTGAATGTGTTGGTTTAATAGCACGTTTACACGTATCCAGTAACTGGCGACAGTCGCACCGACACGACAGCGCTGGCATGGTAGTGACATCATGTAATCACTTTTTTGTGCCAGTCCAGCGCTGTCTGCCAGCGCTGTCTCGAATAGAAGGTGGATCTATTTTTCGTGCCAGTGGCATGCCAGTGAGACTGGCGCCAGTTACTGGATAAGTGTAAACGTGCCATAATTTTAGCCAAAATAGAGTGTATTGGTTGTTTTGAATGTGTTGGTTTGATTTTAGTCAAAATAAAGTGTATTGGTTGTTTTGAATACTATTTTGATGTTGCATTTACTTCCTATCCTTTTTTATTTTTCTGATAATCCCTTTATATACGGTATTTTTCTCATCTTCTTGTGAGCGTTTCCGGATTACTTATGGTGTTATGTTGTCTACTTTCTCTAACCTTGTGAAATTCCTTGTAGTCCATTCTTTCACGGTATTTGCTCTAAATTTTAAAGAACCGCTTGGATTGACATGAAATTTGGCATATGTATAGCTTGCATATCAAAGAAAAAAAGTGATATTGTGCCGATGTGTGCTTTTGCCCTCGGGCTGACTTTCACCCCCTCTTGGGGGGTGAAAAAATATATGTCCTAATTAAGTTCGGAAATGGGTAAACTGACTAATTTTAAGTAACTTTTGTTCTATAGAGCTTTTTCGCCAAGTCAATACTTTTCGAGTTATTTGCTAGTGAATATGTTCATTTTTCAGCAAAATAACCACATTTTTAGACGGTTTTTCGCAAACAACTCAAAAAGTAAGTATTTTTTCGAAAAAAACGTTCTTACAAAAATATAGCCCATATAAAATTACAAAAAATGGTGTACGCGTTAGGTCTCTGGATCTCGTAGAACCAGAGTTATAGCCAATGAAAAATAGATTCATATTCACCAAATTTCAAATAGAATATTTCAACGCGAAATATCCAAAAAATTAAGCACTTTTGGGGAAAACCTTTTTTAAAGTGTTTAAAAAAAGCTTTATTTATGTTTTTGGGTCATTCCATTTCAAATCACTCAATTTTGGAGCAAAAAAAATTTTGGACCTCCGATTTGTCTGAAAATTGGTATATAGCTTCTGCGGGACGTAAAAATAAGATATTTAAGGTCAAAAAATCTTCTTACAGTGATTTGGTGTTTATTTATACAAATTTGCATTTTCTATCGTGAAGTATCAATGGAAAACATAATATTTTAATAGAAGGGACTCAAAAATGTCATTATATGGTATTATAACAAGTTACTTTAATTCAAAACAAGCTTTTGATCAAATTTTATAGTGTAGAAGACGTTAAAATACCGTTTTTTACATTTTTCTTCATTCCCAAAATACATCATAATCGATTTGGCTGAAAATTTGCCCACAGATAGATAATACATAGTACTTTAAGTGGTGAGAAGGATTTGAATTACATTACAATACCAAAAAAGTTACATGCAATATTATAGTCAAAAATATAGGCGTCTACTGTAAGTACAATTAACTCGAAAATATCGACCTCACGACAAAAATTGTTAAAAAGAAATTGTAATAATTGTAAATACGATTTATTTGGAACAATTTCAGTTCCTACTATTTTTGTCGAAAAGTTAAAAATGGCGGAGAAATTGAGCAAAACAGGTTCTCCTTTAAAATCAAGATGGCGGCTAACGTAACGGAGGAATTCATTCGTGATTTTAAATTTAGGCTACTATTGACTCCCCTAAAGATCAAAAAAATAAAATTTTGGGCAGCTCGGCATTCAAGGTCAAATGCTATCCCGACTGGACTAATATATACTTTTGAGTCTGATATTACTGCAGGTAACTTTTTTGGTATTGTAATATAATTCAAATCCTTCTAACCACTTAAAGTCCTATCTTTTGGCTATCTGTGGGCAAATTTTCAGCCAAATCGATGATGATGTATTTTGGGAATGGAGGAAAATGTAAAAAACGGTATTTTATCGTTTTTTACACTATAAAATTTGATCAAAAACTTGTTTTGATTCAAAATAACTTGTTATAATGCCATATAATGACATTTTTGAGTCCTTTCTATTAAAATATTATGTTTTTCATTGATACTTTACGACAGAAAATGCAAATTTGTTAAAATAAACACCAAATCACTGTAAAATCGCATAAAATAACATTTTGAGAAAAAAAGAAGAAGAAGATTTTTTGACCTTAAATATCTTATTTTTACGTCCCGCAGAAGCTATATACCAATTTTCAGACAAATCGGAGATCCAAAATTTTTTGCCTGAGTGATTTGACATGGAATGTACCTTTTACAAAAAGTTTCTAGCATTAAATTTAAGCGAGTTACGCTCAAAATATAGTTGGTCCCTTTTGTTTTGGCAAAAAAAAATCGGGAAGACCACCCCCTAATTAGCAACTTAAATGAAATTAATAATTACCGCTCCACAAATTATATTTTACTTTTATGTTGTGTTTATATGATATGCAAGTTTTATCGATTCAGTGCTTAGTATCGAAAGTGCTTATTTTTGAAAAAAATTTGGTTTCAAAGTAAAATTTTTAAAAATTTTAATTTTGAAAAATATGCTTTTTTTCAAAATAACTTAAAAATTGTTAGAGATACCAAAAATCTCGAAAAACAAAAAAGTCAGCATTGCTTTTCTGAATATCATGTATTTTTTTGTTTTTTTGTTAGACAAAAATTGGTTAAGATTTGGTGTTTCCAAATTTGCATACATTCGTGATCAGTGACTCGTTAAACCCCTTTTAACTACAGCCCGTTCAAAAATAAGGACTTTGAACCGATGAAACATACAGATCATATAAACAATACATACACGCGTCAAGAAACTTGTGAAGTGGTAACGATTAAGTTCATTTAGGATACTAATTAGGGGGCGATTTTCTCGATTTTTTTACCAAAACCAAAAGGGACTAACTTTATTTTGAGCGTAACTTGTTTACTTTTGATGCTAAAAATTTTTTTTATAAAACAAAAATGAAGCTTTTTTTAAACACTTTAAATAAGTTGTAATGAGTTTTCCCCCAAATGCGCTTCATTTTTGGTTATTTCACGTTAAAGTATTCCATTTGGAATTTGACGAATATGAACCTATTTTTCATTAGCTATAACTCTGCTTCTACTAGGTATAGAGACGTGATATATAAACAATTT
Source organism: Diabrotica virgifera virgifera (assembly GCF_917563875.1). Taxonomy (NCBI): domain Eukaryota; kingdom Metazoa; phylum Arthropoda; class Insecta; order Coleoptera; family Chrysomelidae; genus Diabrotica; species Diabrotica virgifera. The sequence goes on from NC_065445.1 coordinate 80,870,080, forward strand.
TTTTAAATTTTTTAAAGGCTATATTTTTGCTAAGAATGTTTTTTCGACAAAACACTTACTATTTGAGTTATTTGCGAAAAACCGTCTAAAAGCGAGGTTATTTTGTTGAAAAAATGAACATATTCACTGCCAAATAACTCCAAAGTATTGACTTAGTGAAAAAACTCTATATAACAAAAGTTACTTAAAATTAGCCAGTTTATCCATTTCCCGACTTACTTTGGAAGAATATTTTTTCACCCCCAAGAGGGGGTGAAAACCACCCCCAGGGCAAAAGCACATATCGGCACAATATCACTTTTTTTCTTTGACTTGCCAGCTATGTGTATGCCAAATTTCATGTCAATCCAAGCGGTTCTTTAAAATTTAGAGGTTTTGCAATATTTTACCGTTAAAGAACGGATTATTGTTTATAAGTGACAATGGGTAATAATTTTTTTGTTAAAATTTTTGTTATATGGTAGGCATTTTTCTTCCTGAACACAATGTTTTCTGTTCATATTCTGCTTGTGTCCTACTATGTTTTAAACCTTTTCCCCCAAGAGTCTCCACTATTTCAGTTTTTAGTCTAAATCGCTTTCACTGTCTCCTTCTAACACATCTCATCAATATACATTAAGCACCAGGAAATGTTACTCTGTAGTTTTCGATAGTGTCGTTATGTGATCCAACTCTAATGAAAATAAATAAGGACTAAGAGGTGAGCCATATTATATATATAGAACAAATACTAACAAATAAAAATATATTTTCAAATATATTTTCTTATAAAACAATTACCAGTGAGCGAATAGTTGTTAATCCAATACCCTAAAACATCATTACAGTACCAATTTATGAGTTAGCTTTCTACTATCTATTAAAGTATGTGATTAAAATGCTCCCATCCTTCTTTCATTGTATGTATTAACATATGTCTTTTTAGATTATCAAGTCTATGACTTCTATGGCTACAGTAAGGACATTGATGCCTTTTTTCCGATCCGCACTCACTCCTGTGTCTAGAAAGGCTTTCGGGGTTTTTGTAATTTTTACCACACTGACAGTAATACCGCATTTCTAAAAGAAAAAACAAATAAAAATAAATAGAACTAAAAAGCAAAACTAAAACTTTCTTGCCAGAAGAAACCGTCTCCCACATTTGAAGCAGGTCCTATTGCAATGGTTAAATAATAAAATAATACCATACTTGCAAAACTTAAATACCAATCAGTTATATTTAGGATAATAAGTACACCAACCCATTGGCTACCAGTCCTGAACGAAATTCCACCACCACACTTTCGCCGACTCAATCTGTTAATCAAAGAATATAAAAAGATTCTTAATAACACGGCGCTGCCTATTCATAACTATATAGAAGATACAACCAAAAGTCGACTGCACTCCAGAAAATCTCCCATAAAAACTGCAGAATCGGCCGCAGCCACCAGATTCAACATGATCACCAAGTGGACCCATGGACGGTCGGAAGCTCAACCAAATATACTTATACCCGTGACCAGACATCTCGTAACGCGACAATTCGTAACCGGACAACTGGTAACAAACAATTCGTAACAGCGACAGTTCGTAACGGCGACACTTCGTAACGGCGACAGTTCGTAACTATACAAATTCGTAACGGATAATTCGTAACGTCCAAATTGAATTATTCTAAAAATGTGTACCATTTTTATTCGGTTGCAATGCGAAGGCAAACCAATCTTACTTTTTAATTAGAACACGGAGTGCAGTCCAGTTCCTTTAACCGCGATTTTCTGCTCTTATTGGAGCTTCATCAGAAGGAACGTAGGCACTGTTCTCCATACTCCAACTAAATTGCATCGAGAGGTTTTCCCACACATCGCAACCAAAGTGATGATAATAGGTGGCAAGCGCCATCTGGCAATTGAAAGACGAAGCAAGTTTTCAATCCTAATAGTAAATTAATAATATTGAAAAATATTAAAAATCACTAAAAGATTTTTAAATTGAAAACTTATTAGTACATTTTCATGGTTAGGTCAAGTCATATGGATGCTGCAGTGAAGACGAAAGGGAAGGAATTCTACACCTTGCAATTCACATCCCCCGTCTGCAGCCGGCAAAGTTCCAACTGAAAAATGCATCTGGTTACTCTACGGAGTAATACGAAAATAAAATAAAAATGTGTACCATTTTTATTCGGTATAAACGAATAAAAATGGTACACATTTTTATTTTATTTTCGTATTACTCCGTAGAGTAACCAGGTGCATTTTTCAGTTGGAACTTTGCCGGCTGCAGACGGGGGATGTGAATTGCAAGGTGTAGAATTCCTTCCCTTTCGTCTTCACTGCAGCATCCATATGACTTGCAAATTATAGAAGTCTTGGAGGTGTTACCATGAAAATGTACCAATAAGTTTTCAATTTAAAAATCTTTTAGTGATTTTTAATATTTTTCAATATTATTAATTTACTATTAGGATTGAAAACTTGCTTCGTCTTTCAATTGCCAGATGGCGCTTGCCACCTATTATCATCACTTTGGTTGCGATGTGTGGGAAAACCTCTCGATGCAATTTAGTTGGAGTATGGAGAACAGTGCCTACGTTCCTTCTGATGAAGCTCCAAAAAGAGCAGAAAATCGCGGTTAAAGGAACTGGACTGCACTCCGTATTCTAATTAAAAAGTAAGATTGGTTTGCCTTCGCATTGCAACCGAATAAAAATGGTACACATTTTTATTTTATTTTCGTATTACTCCGTAGAGTAACCAGGTGCATTTTTCAGTTGGAACTTTGCCGGCTGCAGACGGGGGATGTGAATTGCAAGGTGTAGAATTCCTTCCCTTTCGTCTTCACTGCAGCATCCATATGACTTGCAAATTATAGAAGTCTTGGAGGTGTTACCATGAAAATGTACCAATAAGTTTTCAATTTAAAAATATTTTAGTGATTTTTAATATTTTTCATTATTATTAATTTACTATTAGGATTGAAAACTTGAATTATTCTGTTTATTTTTGTTAACGTGGAAACTAACTGTTATTAGAGTTATAATTGAAATTATGTTTATCAATTTAACGAATCAGTACAGGGATAAACATGTGTAACACATTTTATATTTCCTGTTTCAGAATATATTAAAAGTCTTTAAAAACAAACAAATATTTAAATACATACAAACTTTTAAAAATATTTTTAAAAGTTTATCCCTCTTATTGTTCCTTAAATTTGCATATACCTAGACAAAGGAATAATGAAGTAATTCGTGAAATCTTTAAGCCAACAACCGTCTTTAAAGGCCCGTTTTCACGCTACGTTTTCTTGTACGTTTTGTGGGTCATACAAAACGTCCGACAAAACGTACGTTTTGTCAATAAGCGGATTTAATTTTTTCGATTCGACAAGACGTACGTTTTGCTGTTTTCACGCTACTGTACGTTTTGTGTGATAGAACACATCTAATTTAATTGGCTAAGAATCTCGTAGATCCTGCAAAATAAAAAATCAAACGGATTCTACACGGTGCCATCTTGGTGGCCATTCATAGCCACTTTTATGTAGAAGACAGATATGGTTTTTTCTGCTTTCTATGTCGTTTCTAATTCTTTTGACACAATACTTTCTGAGGTTAATAAAATTATATTCTTCCTCGTTATAAAATTAACTGCATTTTGTATTTTTTTCCAGAGTTTTTCTCCAAATATAAAATCATAAACAAAACAATATTCCCCTGTCTAAAGTTATACCGATCTTGCACAATCAGAAGGAAACAAAAAAAAATTCAACAAGTTTGTTAGCTGTGTAAGTCATATTTGGATCAATAACCATATTTTTCTTAAAATAACCTAGCCCTAGTACATGTTGAAACAGTTATAACTCACACTGTATACAGTACAATGTATACAATATTATTTAATGTCTCTTGAATTAGAAATGCATTTAAGGTTCTAAGACTTCTCAGATCCACTGAATAAAGTAATACTGATATTCTAAATAATTTTATTTACTAATAAATTTACAAAAAAAGTGTAACAGAAATATAAATCAAATAAAATATGGCATATAGAAATAAATACACTAGCAAGTCAGTTCTGAGGTTAATACACAATAATAAATAGTGAAAAATGACGTAGGGGTCTACACTATTGGAATTTACTTTGAGAGAAAAAAATTATTTGTTACTTGCTGTAAAGTTAACTCAATATGCACTAACCATCCTAGGACGAAGACAAGTTTTCACAAGCCGGTTTATAGTTTAAATTATAATTTATGTGGACCTATCCAAGCCCGGATCTACAAATTTTGGACCACCGTAAGCATCTAAACATTCCGTATATGTATTTGGACCATAGGAGTTTTCTATTGGTTCGTTGCAGCACGCGGTAATATTTTAACCAATAGACGGCGAGGTTCCAGATGCATATACGGAATGTCAGTCGGTCCCAAATTCATATACGGAATGTTAAATATCGTACACCGAAAAAGATAAGTTGTTTTAGAGTCTTTTAAAAGGAGATTGATTTTAAAATACTTGTTACTGTATTATTAAATAAAAATAAAACAATTATAGTATTTCGAATGTTATTTGGTGCGAAATTCATATGCGGAATGTTAATTATTCGTAGACCAAAAAATGGGACTTTTTATTAATCAGTTAAAGGAGACTGATTTTAGAATACCTATTTTATTAATGTATTATTAAAGAAAAATAAAACAATGATTAGGTACCTATTTGGTGCGAAATTCATAAATGGGAGGGTATAGATTTGAGAGACATATTTCTTTATTTGACTAAGGTTTCGCTTTCTCAGAATTTTTAATGACTTGCACGTGTTTCATTCACAGTCATTTGTTTCGAGTTTCTGTCATGTGTCACATAATATTAATATGTACGACATACGTTATTGGTATATACAATAATACAAAACAAAAACGTATGACGTAGATATATTAATATTATGTGACACATGACAGAAGCTCGAAACAAATGACAATCGATGAAAAGCCCTATATATCAATTATGATGTCACTACCTGTATCATAATGAACTTTATTATGATACAGATTTCCATTAAGATACAGATTTTTAACTAATAGGGCTTTTCATCGATTGTCATTTGTTTCGAGCTTCTGTCATATGTTTTATAATCTTTGTAATATAATAAATATACACGGATTATACGACATATGACAGAAGCTCGAAACAACTGACTGTGAATGAAAAGTCCTATAGAATCGCGATGTGAGATTCGCGATAAAGGTGGCACACGCGCAGTAACCAATGGCGAGTCAAATACATACGCTTTGACAGTTCTCAATATGTAAACAAACTGTCAGACTGACAAACTACTTAATTTGTTTGCATTACAAAATTAATAAAGTTGAATATATTTTTTTTTGTGAATGATCATAGAACAAAAATCGTGTATACAACTTGCATTTAATTATCATTATGACGCTCGTACTCTATACGAAACTCGTTTCGTATCCTTTATACTCGCTTCATAATGACCATCATTAAATGCTCGTTGCATAATATACTATTATCTACGACTGATACATAATATATGTATTATACTTGTGGTGTTTGCAATATAATGCCATATAATAATCCCTTAGGGATTAATAATGCGGGATTAATAGCTATTAATCCCTCTGGCACAACAATCACAAAATTCACCACGGAAACAAAATAATCAACCTCAAAAAGTGTCACTGTCAAACGAATAGTATATTTGACAGTTTGTGTTGAGATGGACGAAAATGAAGAATCTTTTAATTGTACACCACCAGAAATTGTAGAACTAGCTACAGCAACAGCATCTACCTTAATACCTGAAACATCGAAATCCATTTATAATAAAACGTACGCAACCTTCAACGAATGGCGTGTTCGAAACAACGCGAAATCATTTTCCGAAAATGTTCTGCTGGCCTATTTCGCTGAATTAAGTGCAAAATATAAACCGTCTTCATTATGGTCATTCTATTCAATGATTAAATCTATGTTGAGAATAAACCATGACGTTGATCTGGAAAAATACGGCAAACTAAGAGCGTTTCTAAAGAGAAAATCGGAAGGATTTCAAGCAAAAAAGTCTTCCACTCTAACCCCACAGCAAATTAGGAAATTTATTGACAAAGCTCCTGATGAAATTTATCTAAATATACATATTTAATTTGATTTATTCAAAAACTCATATGCTTATTTGCTTCAGGTAATATTGATCATTGGAATTATGGGTGCATGCCGCTCAAACGAACTTTATCAAATGAATATACAAGACGTGAAGGATCTCCAAACAGATTTATTAATAACAATCCCCAAGTCTAAAACCAAAATTGTACGAAAATTTACCATAAACAGTACGTTTTACAATATTGTGAAGAAATACATCGATCTCCGTCCGTCACATTTGAAAATAAATTCATTCTTTCTAAATTATCAAAAATCTAAATGTACAATACAACGTATAGGAAAGAACAAATTTGCAGATATTGGTAGGCAGATTGCCAAATATTTAAACTTGCCAAATCCTCAAAGTTGTACCGGCCATTGTTATCGCAGATCATCTGCCACTCTGTATATTGATGGAGGAGGCGATTTAACTGGATTAAAGCGTCATGGGGGCTGGAAGTCAACACAGGTAGCTGAAGGATACATTGATCAGTCTATGAGAAACAAGGCAACTACAGCAGATACTATCGCTAAAGAGATAAACAGTAATGTACCATCTTCTTGTTCTACAGCAATCGAGATCCCAAATATTTGTATTAAAAACTCTACTAAAGTTAATGATGATTCTCAACCAATTCAGTTTATTAATTGTACTATTACTAATTTTAATGTTTTTAACAAATAAAGTTGTTCATTAAAAATCTTAAATTAATTAATTTGTCGTAGATAAAGTAGAGTATACTACTCGCAATAATGGCTCTCATTCCCTCGGAATGTTACTCCCTCGCCGCTAACGCGGCTCGGTTCGTAAATATTCCTCGGGAATAATAGCCATCATTATTGACTCGTGGTATAATCTACTATTAAAAACCAGACTCATTTTAACTGGGTTTAATAAAAATCGTCTTTTTGTTCTACGAATATTTAGCATACCGTATATGAATTTCGCACCAAATAACATTCGAAATACTATAATTGTTTTATTTTTATTTAATAATACAGTAACAAGTATTTTAAAATCAATCTCCTTTTAAAAGACTCTAAAAAAACTTATCTTTTTCGGTGTACGATATTTAACATTCCGTATATGAATTTGGGACCGACCGACATTCCGTATATGCATCTGGAACCTCGCCGTCTATTGATTAAAATATTACCGCGTGCTGCAACGAACCAATAGAAAACTCCTATGGTCCAAATACATATACGGAATGTTTAGATGCCCACCGTAAGGGCCATCATGGGCGGTTCTTGGCATATTCGGTGTCTAACGGGGGGGTCTCAGGGACCCCCAGGAGTAATTGAAACATTAAGAATAAATCATAGTTCATAGCGCTCATTTTGTTCTTGAGACCGTTCTTGACTTTCCTATGCGGCACTTTATTTCCTGTACATTGCTCCATTGCTCCACAGAAAAGTAGTAGTAAAACTTTTTAATGCAACTTTTTAATGCAAAATTTTAATGCAATATGAACGAATGAATCACCGGAGTAATTCCCACAGACTGGCTCAAGTCCATCTGTGTCGCAATACCTTTGGTATCTTTGGTTTTAGAAATGCTGTGGGAACTAGAGAGGCACTTTTTGCGCTAAATATCCTATTAGTCTAAGAGCTATTGAACCCTCCGACTAACGGTCGTCCTGTAAGGCTAGAAATTTTTCTAGTGATAATTCATAGCATACCAAGGCTAAAAACCATGACCTGGCAGGCCTCAGTGGTGCACGTGTATCTACCAGGTGAATCGAAAAGTGCAAATTTAGGGGGTAAAATAAACTTTCTCCTGTAAGGTTTAAATTTAAGTATGTGTTTGAGTAAGTCATTCAGAAGAAATGTGTACAATGACAGGCGATTCTGAAGAGCATAAGACCTTGCCAGGCGAGGGGAAAGATTAGGGGTTTTTCCTAAAATTATTCTTTTTGCATCGAACAATTTTTTTTTAGGTTTTTTGAATCATTTCAAACAGAAAACGTCTTTAGTGACTTTTCTCTTAGTTAATAGTTTTTGTTATATAAGCGATTGAAAATTTTGAAAATTGCGAAATCGGCCATTTATCTACAAATTTCAATGTTGCCAAGATACGTAGATATTCTTTAAACATTGACTGATGAAATTCCGAAGAGTTTTTTGCAATAAAATATCGAAAACCCCTTTGTTTTTTTAATTGCTTATCAAGCAGGTGCGACACTGTAGTATAAGTGAGGACGTTTGAGTTTGCATAAATTCATTATCTCAAGAATGGGCAAATTTCGAGAGAAATTCTCAGACAGTTCGATTTTTATTTTTAAATTAGGACGTTTTGGCATATATATAATACTACTGACGTCATCCATCTGAGCGTGATGACGTAATCGATGATTTTTTTAAATGAGAGTAGGGTTGTGTGATAGCTCATTTGAAAGGTTATTGAATTTTCTATTCACTAATATAAACATTAACATAATTATTTATACAGGGTGTACAAAAATTTTTTTTAATAAATTAACTTTGATTAAATTTGACAAATAGAAGAAAAATTTTTTTTGTACATCCTGTAAAAATAATTATGTTAATGTTTATATTACTGAATAGAGAATTAAATATCCTTTCAAATGAGCTATCACACAACCCCTACTCTTATTTAAAAAAATCATCGATTACGTCATCACGCCCAGATGGATGACGTCACTAGTATTATATATATGCCAAAAAGTCCTAATTCAAAAATAAAAATCGACCTGTCTGAGGATTTCTCTTGAAATTTGCCCATTCTCGAGATAATGAATTTATGCAAACTCAAACGTCCTCACTTAAACTACAGTGTCGCACACGCTTGATTAGCAATTAAAAAAACAAAGGGGTTTTCGATATTTTATTGCAAAAACCTCTTCGGGATTTCATCAATCAATGTTTAAAGAATATATACGTACCTTGGCAACATTGAAATTTTTAGATAAATGTCCGATTTAGGGTTAAAAATGGCCGATTTCTCAATTTTCAAAATTTTCAATCGCTCATATAACAAAAACTATTAACTTAAGAGAAAAATCACTAAAGACGTTTTCTGTTTGAAATGATTCAAAAAACCTAAAAAAAATTTTTCGATGCAAAAAGAATAATTTTAGGAAAAACCCTTAATCTTTACCCTCGCCTGGCAAGGTCTTATGCTCTTCAGAATCGCCTGTCATTGTACACATTTCTTCTGAATAACTTACTCAAACACATATTTAAATTTAAACCTTACAGGAGAAAGTTTATTTTACCCCCTAAATTTGCACTTTTCGATTCACCTGGTAGATACACGTGCACCGCTGAGGCCTGCCAGGTCATGGTTTTTAGCCTTGGTGTGCTATGAATTATCACTAGAAAGATTTTTAGCCTTACAGGACGACCGTTAGTCGGAGGGTTCACTAGCTCTTAGACTATATTACAAAAATGCCGTGATCAAAGAAAATATTATGTATATGCATGCTTCGTAGACTTGCTGTAGACAAAATGTTAGTGATGAACATATAGTTTACATCAAGATATTTCAAGTGTGGAAAAACGATACCATGGAACATGGAGTTCGAGAATGCTGGCTAACTACTGCTAGACATTTAAAAAAGATGTGTCAGAAGCAACATACTCAAGACAATCCCCCATAACCACATTTTAATGTAGTAACCCCATATTCGAATAGTTGCAAATAGGTAAAAAAATGAGTTATTTGTATTTTAATGTCACACAAAACCATACGAACAATATGTGATAGAAATAAATGCTTATCATTTTTGGATTCAGTGTAAAAGTTCTAGTAAGTCCATGTGGTATGACCGCTCCCGTCTGGAAAAATTTCTGATTCGGTTTCTTTGTGGATTCCTATTCAAAAATGTCCCCTTTAAACAAATCTGAAGGGTGCCCGGGCGGAATTTTTGGGCAGAAATTGTTTAAACAATTTTTTTAAACAAATACAAATGATCACGTTCTTTTGCTGCAAAACATATATTTTTAAGTTTTTTGGGTAATTCTAAACAAGAAAGGTATTTTGTAAATTTTCTCAAAAATTGATGGTTTTCGAGTTATAGGCGATTTAAAATTTGAAAAATGCGAAAATACGCATTTTCGAGGCCTAAAAACTCATATTTAAATTAGTATTTTTGAGGTTGCCAGATACTTAAATTGAAGTTTAAACATTCAGCTTCAAGATTCGGAAGAGTGATTGCGTCTAACCTTAATTCAAACCGTTGTTTTTTAATTGTTAAATATGCATGTCCATCTGATTTTTTCTGCCGGTGCGGCGCGCTCTATTTCCAAAATCTTAAATTTTCCTCCGAAAAATATTTTTTGTAGATTCTTTGGGACATTCTAAATAAAATAAGTTTCTTGACATTTTTCTCAGAAGTTAACAGTTTTAAAGTTATAAGCGATTTAAAATCCAAAAATGCGTTTTTTTGGCATTTTTCGGATTTTAAATGGCCGATAACTTTAAAACTGTTAACTTTTGAGAAAAATGTCAAAAAATTTATTTTATTGAGAATATCCCAAAGAATCTATAAAAAATATTTTTCGGGGGAAAATAGGAGATTTTTGAAATAGAGCTCGCCGCACCGGCAAAATGATCGGATAAACACGCATATTTAACAATTAAAAAACAACGGTATAAATTAAGGTTAGACGCGATCACTCTTTAGAATCTTGAAGCTGAATGTTTAATCTTCAATTTAAATATCTGGGAACCTCAAAAATACTAATTTAAATACACTGGCGAAGCGTCCATGTAACCATTGTTACCATTGGTAACAGTTAAAATTTGTAAATAAATATTTTATGACTACTATGAAATAATTCCATTTATATTTTTTAAAAATAGAAATATTTGTTAATAGTATCTACCTAATTCAGTAAAATAGCCAACTAGACGCACGAAAATATCAGCGAGTTTATGTAAAATCGGTTGCACGTTATTATAATACGCCCTTACCACAGTATAAAGAGGTTCCATATTTATTATACTGTGCCCTTACCGTGCGCGGCGCCGTTTACCACTTCTGTGAGTGGCAACGATAGTAGGATCTTTGACTGGATCGTCTCTGAAAATTTTGCGGGGACGATGGCTCTGAAACCGCGTATTGGTGTTACCAAATTTTAATTTGGTGACGCTAGGTAGGGCCGGTGTCTATCGGGACAGAAAATACCGACCGTAAGAATGAATATCAGACTTAATAAATGCAATTTTAATTATTATTATAATTATAGGTAATAATTATAATTCCATTTATGAAGTCTGTTATTCTTAGGGCCGGTATTTTCTCGATTAAACTCCGGTTAGTTAACCGTACCGGCCCTTTGGATTCGATTATTGCATAATATGCATTATTAATTATTAGTTTATAACTTGTAACTGTACTTGCTTATTATACAGATAATATATCTATACCTTTTTATCCTATATAAATCATATTAATCGATTTTAATTACTTGTCGAAATATATTAATTAACAACAACATTATTATAATATGACATATAATAATATTGATTATACAGTACATTATAGTGTATAATCAATAAAATAAAAATTATTTAATATTTTAGGCTAAAAATGACAAATGAATGTACTGATTAGTATACTAATTATACAATTTGGATTTTTTAATAAAGTATAAAGGTGATATAATACATATTTTACCTAAAAACAACAAATATGTTTTTAGTTTGTAGATACTTTATATAATTTCTTAAATTTTTAATTTTTTAATTTTATTTCATCTATTTTTATAATAGACCTGGATCGCGCGTACCAAAAAAAGTTGATTAATAGCAAGCTGAAAATTCACGGTGTCTAGTCGAACAAACTTTGATGTATGGGAACACTGTATATATAAAAATATTTATAAAATACATTGTATATATAGATAATATATAATATATCTGGTATATATTTAATATCTGGTTTTGGCAACACTTTAGAAAAAGTCACGCGTCGCCATTGTTTAAATATGAGTTTTTAAGCCTCGAAAATGCGTATATTCGCATTTTTCAGATTTTAAATCGCCTATAACCCTTTTAACTCGAAAACTATCAATTTTTAAGAAAAATTAAAAGATACCTTTCTTGTTTAAAATTACCCAAAAAACTAAAAAATATATGTTCCAGAGCAAAAAACGTAAGCTTTTGTATTTGTTTAAAAATATTGTTTAAACAATTTCTGCCCAAAAATTCCGCCCGGTACCCTTGAAATTTGTTTAAAGGGGACATTTTTGAGTAGGAATCTACAAAGAAACCGAATCAGAAATTTTTTCAGACGGGAGCGGTCTCACCTCATGGACTGAGTAGAATCAGACAATAAAACTTTTAGAACAGAACAATATTTTTTTGTTATCCCGTGTAATCTGTGTTTTTTAATGTTTTAATTAATATAGCTTTTCGGCCTGGATCACGCGTACCAAAAAAAATGATTAATAGCAAGCTGAAAATTTGTTATAGTCCAAGTAATGAAGCTTAAAATAGGACAAAACCTCGCAATTTTTACAGAATGGATCGATTTGCTTCAAAATTTGAGAATAAGTAGTGGATAGGCCAAGGATCAAAATCTATATAAGGCCGAAAGGCGCTTTTACCATGGGGGTGGTTGCCACCCCATCTCGGGGGTGGAAATTTTTTATTTTATTTTGACAGCAAAAGTTGGTAAACACATCCAATCTAAGCAAAAAACGTTCTATACATTTTTTTGATAAAAGTAATAGTTTTCGATTTATTCGCTACCGAAAGTGTTGGTTTAAATCGAAAAAATCATTGTTTTTAATCAGTTTTCTGCTAATAACTCAAAAAGTTTTCGTTCTATCAAAACAAGTTTTCTTAACAAAAATGTACCTTTTGAAATAATAAACAAAACCTTTTTTTATAATTTGCTTTAAGGCCAATAGTAATCGAGCTATACTTTATTATATGTTAGCTCTTCTTCGTAAAATGCTAAATATTGTAGTTTCAAAGTCAAAAGACGGGAAAACTATGCATTTTTCGAGGATAACTTGTTTAAGCTAATTTAAAGCATTTAAAAATATCTATCTTCAGAAATGAAAAAAATAGTCCCTAGCTCAAAAATTAAGTGACTTATAGTAAAAAGAATGTCGGTCCCTATTTTTTTCAGCGAAAAAGTGACCGTAAACTTCCCCCTACTCTCCACCCTAATTAGAACTGGTCATTAATCTTATTTGGTCTTCTTAATTTATGTATTGTTAATAGGTTCTAGATGTTTGACCGGCTTAGAATGATTAGTTTAAAAAAAATGAGTTAAAAGCGAATAACGAATTTTTGTAGTTTGGTAAAAAATGCCCATTTCTTCAGAATAGAAAGATTAGCATCAGAGATACGAAAAAATAGTTAAATATAAAATTGTAGCTTATTTAATTCCCAAGAACTTGGTTTGCAAAAATTTTTTCTATGGCAAAAATTGAGTGAGCTATTGGAAATTAAAACTTGTAATAACATGCAAAAACCAACTTTACCAACCCTTTCAAAGTCACCTCTTTTTGCGAATGAGGATTTTAAAATGATACAATATTAATAGTCCTGGAGGTACTGTAAAAACCTACAAACTTCTTTTTCAACAAACTTTCTAGGATAAAAAATTAAAAAGTTACGGTTAAAAAATCAATAAATGTTTTTGAAAAAAAAAGGAGATATCCAATTGGAAGCATAATAATGTAAGTTAGCGGTGTTCTTACTCATCGGCCTTATTCATTCCTCTTTATTTATGTATTATTAATAGATTACAAAAGCTTGACTGGCTTAGAATGATTAGTTTAAAAAAAAATGTAGTTAAAAGCGAATAACGAATTTTTGTAGTTTGGTAAAAAATGCTTTTTGCTTCAGAATAGAAAGAGTAGCATCAGAGATACGAAAAAATATTTAAACATAAAATTGTAGCTTATTAAATTCTCAAGAAATTGGATTGCAAAACTTTTTTCTACGGCAAAAATTGAGTGAATAGTAAATGAGTATATTACCGAAAAACATTGATTTTTTCGATATCAACCTAACACTTTCGATAGCGAATAAATCGAACACTGTTAATTTTATCAAAAAAATGTAGATAAAATTTTTTGCTTAAATTGAATGTTTTTATCAACTTTTGCAGTCAAGATTATAATAAAAAATTTCCACCCCCGAGATGGGGTGGCAACCACCCCCATGGTAAAAGCGCCTTTCGGCATTATATAGATTTTGATCCTTGGACTATCCACTACTTATTCTAAAATTTTCAAGCAAATCGATCCATTCTGTAAAAATTGCGAGGTGAAAAGCTTCGGTTCCTGGACTATTAATAGCTTAACGGTGTCTAGTCGGACAAACTTTGATGTATGGGAACACTGGAACAGGGGAAGTTTTAATTGTGAAACGTGATTTTAATTGTGGAACGTGTCATCCTGATAAGTTTATGATTGTGAAAACTAGCAGGTGGTTTGAAGTTTATTCAATAGCAAACTTTATATAATATATGAAAAAATGTTAGTCCGACAAATATGTTGGGCATTTAAATAAGTCCGACACGTAGAACATGTCAAATGACAGGAATTATATTGGTGGTAGGTAAATAGCAGTCTGATTTTTGCATGAGAGTTTAATGAAACTGTAACAAATCAATTGGACATGCTGTCAGACAAAATACATGGGACGTTTTCGTAGTCTGACGTTCGAAACCTGCAACCTGTTCCTCAATTAAAACTTCCCCTATTCCAGTGTTCCCGTACATCAATGTTTCTCCGACTAGACACCGTTAAGCTATTAACAAATTTTCAGCTTGCTATTAATAAACTTTTTTTGGTACGCGGGATCCAGGCCTATTTGGTTAATTAATAGAATTTCATATTTTGAGTTCACTTTACAACAGATGTGTGTACGTAGGTATATACAAATAGTTTATGTTGTGATTAATACAATAAATGTTATCCTGTAAATAATACAATCATGCAATCAATTAATAAATATGAATACTGACTACAGTCTACTACGCCATTCTAACAGACTTCTATTCTCTATTTATCTGAAAAGGAAATATAATTTTTTCTTAAATATGATACACCCCTACCAAAGAATGTGTCATGAATTTGAAGTAGTATTTGGTCCAAATAGTTTTACATGGCCTCATAACAACAAAATAGCATTTTATGCGACCCAGTTAAGTTTATGGTATTTTATTATTATACACGGCCATCAAAAAATAATAATTTAAGAAGACCTTCTTTTGTTTGGATGGTGACGGAGGATAAGAGAAAATTATATAAAAAGTAGCAAGAAAATAGGACGGACGCAGATATTCAAAACTATACGGTTGCCAAAAAGGAAGCAAAAGTAGTAGTAGGAAAAGCTAATGCAGAAGCGTATACAAATCTATACGGTCAACTTGATACCAGGAAAGGCGAAACAGAGATATTACTCCAGGCTGTGGGTGAAAAATAGGTCGATTTCAGGATATAATTCAGGAATTTTTGAAACCTATCAGGTGTTATAAAGGACGATGCCAGGAATAACTTCTACTAAAATGTGACCAAAAATATTGTGAGATTTTTTTGTTATTGCGATTTTCATTTGTTAAATTTGCAATTTTTAAAGTTTTTTAATTTTGCAGCTTAGGATATTGATTCTAGGGAAAAACTTTTTAATAGAAAGTTGTAGTAAATTAAAAAACCTACAATTCGAGCTATGATAAGTTTAATTTCATTTATTGGTTATTGCAACACAGCCTGCGAAAAGTCCAAAATGGCCGTTTTTTACAATTGCGTTATTTATTGTACAAATAATATTTTTTATTTTTTAAAGCTTTAAAATGAAGATCTTTCAATTCCAAACATAAAAATAAATTGTAAGGCCGGATTAACGAATTTGTTGTTTAGATATTATAATTTGTTTATCCCAAGAGGTCAAATGTCGAACTTTTTGAAAAAAAAAATCGTAGAGAGTTGGTGAAACATCCAATCTCCTTCTAAAGAGTTATATTTTCATAGTCTGATGTAAATAAATGCGTAAAACATTTTTAAACTTCTAATTTTTGAGTTTGAAAATAAGGGGGCAAATTTCGTTATAAACATTTAGAGCTGAAGCGGCCCTGTACATCCTATGAGTTTTTAACTTACAGATTATTGTTGCTAAAAACGAAACGAAGATTTAAAAAAAAATAAAAAATTTCTACGACCAACTGAAGCCGAGCTAAATGTTGGGCTTGAAAATAAGGGGGCAAATTTCGTTATAAACATTTAGAGCTGAAGCGGCCCTGTACATCCTATGAGTTTCTAACTTACAGATTATTATTGCTGAAGATGAAACGAAGATTTATAAAAAAATAAAAATTTTCTAAAACCAACTGAAGCCGAGATAATTGTTTCTTTTTTCTTAAATCGTAGTGCCTTTATTTACAACAATTAAGAAATTATTTTACAGTCATTGACTAAAGAAAGACTTATATTATCTTAAATTAAAAATAATTATAAAATATAGTTACATTTAATTATTAAAAATTATTTTTAAAATCGGTGCTTTTGCGAGCGTCCGAATTTTGCAAACCGCCCGGCTCGCTTCAAATCCGCGCATTCAAAAATTTTTATGTAACTTGTATTAAATTTTGACCGAAAACAATTTAATAATATTACCATTATAATATACAGTCTATTTACCACTGTATTTGTTTTTCTGGATAAACTTTTATATGTGAAATCTCATTTCTGAAGAAATAATATTACAACAATGATACATATATATGAAATATTTTTTTAATTATTTTTTATTTTTTCATTGTTTTATAAATATAATAATAATAATGTTACTTAACTTAATATAACTTTTATAAAACTTAATATACTTAATTAACTTAATATAAAACTTTTTCTTCTTGTAGTGACTATCCGTTTTGGATGTTGGCGACCATCATGGCAATCTGTACCTGCACACTAAATCGGTACTGCTGCTCTAAAAAGATTTGTAGTTGTTGTGTTGAACGACGTACGTAAATTTTCTAGCAAGGTAATCCTTCGCCTTCCTGGTTCTCAGTTTCCAAATGGGGTTTGCCAAATTACCATGATGGTCGCCAACATCCAAAACGGATAGTCACTACAAGAAGAAAAAGTTTTATATTGTATAATAAGAAGTAACATTGTTATTATTATTATATTTATATAACAATGCAAAAATTAAAAATATAGTTAATATTATCATTTTTATAATATTATTTCTTCAGAAATGCGATTTCACATATAAACGTTTATCAAGAAAAACAAATACAGTGGTAAATACACTGTATATTATAATGGTAATATTATTAAATTGTTTTCGGTCAAAATTTAATACAAGTTACGTAAAAATTTTCCGAGCGCGCGGATTTGAAGCGAGCCGGGCGATTTGCAAAATTCGGCCGCTCGCAAAAGCACCGATTTTAAAAATTATTTTTAATAATTAAATGTAATTATAGTTTATAATAATTTTTATTTTAAGATAATATAAGTCTTTCTTTAGTCCATGACTGTAAAATAATTTCTTAATTGTTATAAATAAAGGCACTACGATTTAAGAAAAAATAAACAATTATCTCGGCTTCAGTTCGTTGTAAATTTTTTTTATTTTTTTATAAATCTCCGTTTCGTCTTTAGCAACAATAATCTGTAAGTTAGAACCTCATAGGATGTACAGGGCCGCTTCAGCTCTAAATGTTTATAACGAAATTTACCCCCTTATTTTCAAACCCAAAAATTAGAGGTTTAAAAATGTTTTACGCATTTATTTACATCAGAATATGAAAACATAACTCTTTCGAAGGAGATTGGATGTTACAACAACTCTCTACGATTTTTCTTCAAAAAGTTATAGCCTTCGACATTTGACCTCTAGGGATAAACAATTTATAATATCTAAGCAACAAATTCGTTAATCCGGCCCTGCAATTTTTTTTATGTTTGGAATTGAAAGATCTTCATTTTAAAGCTTTAAAAAATAAAAATAAATTATTTGTACAATAAATAACGCAATTGTAAAAAACGGCCATTTTGGACCTTTCGCATGCTGTTTTGCAATAACCAATACACGAAATTAAACTTACTATAGCTCAAATTGTAGGTTTTTTAATTTACTACAACTTTCTATCAAAAAGTTTTTCTCTAAAATCAATATCCTAAACTGCAAAATTAAAAATCTTTAAAAATTGCAAATTTAACAAATGAAAATCGCAATTAAAAAAAAAGCTCACAATATTTTTGGTCACATTTTAGTAAAAGTTATTCCTGGCATCGTCCTTTACAACACCTGATAGGTTTCAAAAATTTCTGAATTATATCACGTTTTTTCACCCACAGCCTGGGGTATATACAAAATAGCCAAACAGAGAGCGAAGAAAGCAAACGATTTTAATCAAATTAGATGTATCCAGGATGAAGATAATAAAATACTAATTCACGAAAAGGATGTCAAAAAGAGATGGAAAATGTACTTTGACAGTTTATTAAATAAATAATTTGACAGATAGCCACTTGAATTAACGGAAACAGTAACAGCAATGGTCACCAAAATAACAAATTAGGAAGTGGTTCCAGCACTTCAAAAAATAACAAAAGTAAAAGCAGTTGGATCAAATGATATTCCTGAGGAAATGTAGAGAGCATTAGGAGAGACAGGAGCAGGTTGGCTAACAGGTATATTCAATAGAATTATGGAAGCTGGACAAATGCCAGATGAATGGAGAAGCAGTATATTAGCACCTGTTTACAAAAACAATGGAGATGTACAATGCATAAACTACAGGGCCATAAAACTACTTAGTCATACCACGAAAATATCGGAAAGAATAATTGATAGACGGATATTCGGCATTAATTTGGCTTTATGCAGAGCAGATCAACAACAGATGCAATTTTCATTATAAGGCAGTTGATGAAAAAATACAGGAATAAAGAAACAAACGGTCATATGGTATTCATTGATTTTGATAAAGCATATGGGACAGAGCTAGAAGTACAGATATACGACGGAGATGCAAGGTGGATAACATTAACAACTGGGTAAGAAACAGAAGAATAGAATGGAATGACCACATAAGCCGAATGACAAGAAATAGAGTAGTAAGGACAGCGAGAGACGGTTCCCCAATAGGAAGACGATCAGTGAGAAGACCACGAAAACGATGGAACGACAACTTACTAGAGGCACATTGAAAAAACAGACAGAGTCATGTCTATACAAAAAGAAGAAGAAGAAGAAAGCATATGATAGAGTTCTTTAAGAGATTCTATGGTGGGCACTCAATAAGAAAGGAGTCCCCGGTGAATATATAAAGATTGTGAGAGATATGTATGAAAGACTAGTAACGATTTCCGAAGTTGAAATCGAAACGTCACAATAAACTTATTATAGAGTAAAAGTGTGATTTATTACCATTAACAATAGTAAATTGCTTATTATTCTGTCATCATAAAACTTAAAGAAATCAAATCTCTGGTTGTGTGTTACTGAACCACCATTAGTAATACCCATTTTACAATTTACAGTGTTTTGCTACTAGTGGTTTACTTTTAGATCTACATAAAATTATAATTTTATATCATTTTTAGTAAAAAATTTTCATAAATAAATAATTGCTAAAAATATGGACCCAACCAAAGTTTAAATTGACATTCAAGTAATAAATGTCACGAAGTAAGTGATTTCATTGCCTTCTTAAATTACTTTTTTTATTTTCGATGACTTCGCATAAAATAGAGTGATATAATAATTGTAGGTATTGTATTAATAATTGTAAAATACCCCTGTATACATTTAACGTAAAACATTTTGGGCCATTGTCTAACATTAGAGCGTAAACAATTCTTTTGATATACAAGTATGAGACTAAAAAAATATTTATCAATGATTTTTAAATATTAATAAAATTGGATACCTTTGGGCACATCATGAGAAATGAGAAGTTCGAATAAGCTACTGCAACTATTCTGCAGGGGAAAACAGTAGGTCGAAAGCATTAAGTACATGTAGTAGTGTTGCCCAAAATCGGTCTTGGTCTTGCAGTCTTGGTCTTGTTCTTGCGTTTTTGCAAGACCAAGACCAAGACCAAGACCGCCTAATTTGAGCAGGACCAAGACCAAGACTTACAGTGCAAGATTTGAGCAAGAACAAGACTAAGCCTGCAAGTCTCTTGCGTCTTGCAGTTAGAACTGAGGGTCGTTTTAGAGAGTGTATTAGTTCGGGTATATTCTTAGATACTTTATGAGAGGCAAAAAAATTTTTAACAAAAATTTGGAAAATTTGACATGCGCATTACGAACAATACCACAAACATACATAGCGAATCAAAATATCTATTAAAATTACACTTGACACATTTGACACGTACTCAGAGATCATTATTACAATGCAAAAATAAAATATTTTTACATTCTTTCCCAGCAGACAACATCTTCGCTCTGAAATTAATTGTCCAGGTTTTGAGAATAGCCGGCCTTTATTCATACATTAATATTCTTGCGTTGCGACCTTGCAATGCCGACAATAATGTCGTTAAAAATCTGTAGTTGATAAAAAATATACCTATTACATCTTATCGGTATATAGTATATAGAATAAAAAGACTGTTATGTATATTTTTCTCTTGATTGTGTAATGGCCTCATTCAGTTAGACAAAATTTGCTGAAAGAATGCGGCTAATTCTTAAAAGTATTAATAACGAGACACATTAATGCAGATAATGCCGACTATTACATACCGTGTAAACAAAATATTTAATAACGATATACTGTCTACCGAGGCATTGAACAAAGAAATATTACAGTGAAATGTATGCAAGCCAAAAGAATATTTATAGCAATTTTTTCTGTAGTTAAATTAAATTGGTCATTTGTTTTATCAATCGACTGGTCTTTTGTTACTCTTTGTGTTTGGTGATATACACTACTCCAAGAAACTAACGCACCACCTTAAAAGCGGGTCATTTTTTATGTCTTGAATTTCCTAAACCTGTTGTCCGATTGAAGTGATTTTTTTAATATGTTATAGCCTTATTCTTTAACAATATCGCTGTAATAATACTATTGCTAGGCAGGTAAATTGTCATTGTATACCGTATGTACCAATCAAACTATGTTTTTTCTCAAAGTTCGCATCACCCTATGGAATATTCTAGCTTATGAAATATTAAAATGAAAACCCAACTATAGCCTCATATTTTCTTAACATTTTGTTTTTTGATTCATTCGCTTATGTTGGAGAATAAAAAGTTACGTACTTTTTTTAGTTAGATATGTTTTTCATCAATACAGGGTGTTTTTAAATAAGTATGGCAAACTTTAAGGGGTAATTACTCTGCACGAAAAAGTAATGACAGTTGCTTTTAAACGTATGTTCGCAAATGCTTCGTTTCCGAAATACGGAATGTTAAAATTATTCTTACAAACTGACGATTTATTTATTGCTCTAAAACCGGTCGAGATATGCGAATGAAATTTGGTAGGTTTTAAGAGCAAGGTTTTTGCAAGGTCGCAACGCAAGAATATTAATGTATGAATAAAGGCCGGCTATTCTCAAAACCTAGACAATTAATTTCAGAGCGAAGATGTTGTCTGCTGGGAAAGAATCTAAAAATATTTTATTTTTGCATTGTAATAATGATCTCTGAGTACGTGTCAAATGTGTCAAGTGTAATTTTAATAGATATTTTGATTCACTATGTATGTTTGTGGTATTGTTCGTAATGCGCATGTCAAATTTTCCAAATTTTTGTTAAAAAATTTTTATTACGCATTTTGACATACAATTAAGATTTTAATATTCACCAATGGCGCGCATACCTACGTGTAACCGGGTTGTTTAGAATTGCCCCTTAAAATTTGCCATACTTATTTCAAAACAGCCTGTATTGATGAAAAACATGGCTAGTTATTAAAATACCTAACTTTGTTGTTATCCAAGCGAATGAATAAAAAAACAGAATGTTAAGAAAATATCAGACTGTAGTAGGGTTTTAATTTCAGTATTTTATAAAGGCTAGAATATTCCACAGGATGATGCGAACTTTGAGAAAAAAACATAGTTTGATTGGTACACTCATTGGTACTGGTACGGTATCCGGTACCTATAGGTACAACGACAATTTACCTTGTAGCAACAATATTATTACAGCGATATTGTTAACGAATAAATAATTTAAGCTTAAAATTGACCTACTCTGTTACGTTGTTCTAAGATATGTAATAGGCTAATGGGCAACTGCGAGACTTGCAAGACTCTTGCTGCAAGACCAAGACCAAGACCAAGACCTGGAGCGCAATACCAAGACCAAGACCAGGTGTACTGTTGCAAGACCAAGACCAAGACTGTCTAAGTCTCGTCTTGGTCTTGCACTTGGGCAACACCCGCTTGGCTTGTTTTCAAGCCAAGTTTCCCGTCAATACACATTTGAACGCTTACTCAGCTTCAATACACGCCAGAAATGAACAGCTCTGTATCTACGTTGAAATCCACTGCGCGGTCAACGTGTACTGACTGATTGCCTGGCACAGACTGCCAAACCGCAAAAGTTTGCAAGCCGCGTGCACGTGGCGGCATAGCAGAAACCGGCGTGCTCTCGGTCCACACGGTTTGCATGTCGCTTGCACACCGCGGCTCCGCTCGATTGGGCAACGCCTAATTACAACTCATGTACTGCTGAACCGCCAGCGATCGCACGCAGCTTGTCTGCAGCGTGCTCGCAGCTTGCCGGAAACTTGTTGAAAACACACAAGTGTACATTCTTTGCACACCTTCAACTTGTTATGCTGGCTAAATACACTCTGATTGAGATATTGATAATAACGAAATGCGATTCTGCATCTCCATACCACTTTTACCAGTTCTACAGTGGTTCAGAGATCATTTTCTTCTTATTCTTTATTTTGTTTAGACCTGACCCTGTCTGCTTTTCAATGTGTCTCCAGTAAGTTGTCCTTCCACCGTTTTTGAGGTCTTGGGAACCATCTCTCGCCGTCTTTATTACTCTGTTATTCCGATTATACGATTGTTCCAGTCTACTCTTAAAGGACCCCGCAACACTTCTTATGGAAAAGTGGTCCCGGTCAAATTTAATGAAACTTCGGTCGATGATAGTTCTCAGTAAGTAGATTAGAAAAGTCCATGGCACCTAGGTCTGAAAAACTAATATACTCGGGCTACAGCCTTCTGAAGTTCTTGAATTCAGGTACTCAGTTTACGTTAAGTGCACTAATTCACGAATAAAAATATCTATTATTGAAAGAAGAGAGACTCATTTTCTTCATGCATATTTGCATGTTGCATATGAATTCGTGGTCAAAAATAGATGCATCGTATTTTAGTATTCAGAGAACCTCCGAAAAGTCCTCAGAAAACTGAAGAAGTGCAATAGAAAATGTGCTGCTGGAGTGACATAAGAATTATCATGTTTTCATGAATGCTTCACACTTATCACCTTATCTTTAGAAAAATACTGAGAATTCCCCCGTAACCCAGTCCAGAATAAAGGTAAGAATTGTTGAAACGTAAAAAATATATTAGCTGACATCAAACTTACTACAGACAGACAAATTCAACCCAATTAACACGACAAATAGGAAAATTAACTTATTGCACATATTATTACCTATGTCTTTTATGTAGTTTGGGTTTATCTTTTTTATATGTCTTTTGGTTGGTGCATTGGAGATACTACACTAGTATTGGATAAGTGTGAAGAATGTGAAGTATTCATGAAAACATAATAATTCTTATATCACTCCAGCATCACATTTTCTATTGCACTTCTTCAGTGTTCTGAGGACTTTTCGTAGGTTTTCTGAAGACTAAAATACGATGCATCTATTTTTGACCACGAATTCATATTCAACACGCAAATATGCATGAAGAAAATGAGTCTCTCTGCTTTCAATGATAGATATTTTCATTCGCTTGACCGTGAATTAGTGCACTTAACGTAAACCGAGTACCTGAATTCAAGAACTTCAGAAGGCTGTAGTTCGAGAATAATAGTTTTTCAGACCTAGGTATTGACCGAAGTTTTGTTAACATTGACCGGGACCACTTTTCCATAAGGAGTGTTGCGGGGTCCTTTCTTACCCAGTCCTGGGCTTTCTTTCACCTTGCGTCTCACGCAAACCTGTTTCACACGTTTACTTTACTTATTTCGACTTTCTGTATACAAATCGCGGAAAATCCTTAATCCGTTTAATTTCAGTATAATTTTCCTATAATTGTCATCGAGACATTATAATTGTACTGTAATTGAATATCTGTTTTATTTAAGTTTATCAAAATAAAATAATGCCAAAAAAATCACTGAAAACAATAATTATTATTCATCTTTCGTAAAAATACTATCAAAACTTGTTTACCCTCTAGATGTTTTACTGTTATCAATTTATTATATATAATTAATCTATTCTATGGATATTTTTCAGATGAGATTGCAGCACGTCATTCCTTTTACATTTCCGTGGACAAAGAGGACATTGGAATATTGATTGTTTCCCACATTCAAACATGATGTGCCTTAAAACTAGTGGTTTTGTTATAAACACTTTTCCACATCTCCTACATATAAATTTGTTTTCATCAATTGTTATTACTAAAAAATAAAGACAATTAGTAAAAAAAAATAAAAAAAACATGAAGTTTTATCAAAATGAAAAGTATAGAAAACGACATTTAAAAGTCATAAGTTAAGGACATAGGCGCAAAAATTCGAGCCAATGTGTTTTAAATGCATTCATTTTTTTTTCGAATACTGAGAAAACTAATAAGTATTTTGAAAAATTTAAACGGGGAATGAAAGATTACATTATTATCGAGGGCCGCAAGTCCCTTAAAACTTCTATAATGTTTATTTTAATAAGTTACAGTGGTGAAAAAAGAGAAAATTTAGTGTGATTTTTAATTTCAAATATCTCATTCAAAAGAAACTTTTTGGCTACTCGAATGGACTTTCCGCCCTCGGTAATAATGTAATCTTTCATTCTGCGTTTAAATTTTTTAAAAATACTTTAGTTTTATTAGTTTTCTCAGGATTCGAAAAAAATTAATGCAGTGTAATGTAACACATTGTTTTTGCGAAATTTTGCGCCTACGACCAGTAAAGGACATAGGTAATTTAATTTAAGAGTTATATAATTTACTAAGTATAAAGTTAAATGGACAATGCATGTCATTTTAAATATAGTTCATTCAGAGTTACATCTCTGCCACATACATGCAAGTTAGAATTTTAAACCAGAACATATTTTTTTTATTTAA
Source organism: Diabrotica virgifera virgifera (assembly GCF_917563875.1). Taxonomy (NCBI): domain Eukaryota; kingdom Metazoa; phylum Arthropoda; class Insecta; order Coleoptera; family Chrysomelidae; genus Diabrotica; species Diabrotica virgifera. Next base: position 80,895,457 of record NC_065445.1, read on the forward strand.
CACCTAAGAAACTGCATTTGTTTTATCGGTAAATTAAAAATATTAAATACGTAAGTAATATTTAATTCACATTGCTGGTAGCCGAGATGTACTGCTCGATTTTAAAGCGATTAAAAATAAACAAAAAATTATTTATTAATAAATCGGTTTAAAAAATTAAATAGCAGTATTGTATGTGGTCTAATATTGGCGTTCGAGCTATTGATCAGTAAGGGCGAGGTTAATTATTATTGTAACTATAATTTATTAAACATTTTTTATAAAAGAAATACAGTATAACCCCGATTATCCGTGCTACTCAGGACCGGAGGTGGCACGGATAATTGAAAAGCACGGATAATCCGAACATGTATTTCTTATGTATAGTACATAATATGTACGGATACACATACATAATATGTACTTACCATAAAAAGACCCAACAAAAGAGGGTAGAAAATGAAATCAAATACAGAAAGTGGGGGTGGATAGGTCACACACTCCGAAAAGATAGTTCCAGTATTGCAAAAAATGCCCTAGAGTGGAATCCCCAAGGAAAGAGAAAAAGAGGTCGCCCAGCACAAACTTGGAGAAGATCCATCATGGACGAGATAAGAAGTCAAGGAAAGTCTTGGAATGAGGTGAAGGCCCTAGCGCAAAATAGAACCCGATGGCGCGTTTTCACTGACGCTCTATGCTCCACTTAGGAGTTCAAGAACATTATATATATATATATATATATATATATATATATATATATATATATATATATATATATATATATATATATGCCAATACGAGTTTCCAATGTTCAAAAACTAAGATCTGTACAAAGCCATGCAGGTAAAATTCGATATAAACCATTTAATTTATTTTAATACAATTACGTTAAAAGATTTTCTGTCACCATAAAATTCCAAACAAATAGAAGAAAAGTACTACATTATGTTTAAGCGTTAAAAATACCCTTACATTAGACAGAAATCAACTTACTAAACACAATAACAAATTTTACCATAACTGAAGATATCTTATTACTAAATTGCCACAAGTACACCTAGTACTAATAAAATGACGAACCATAAATTTTTAAATACATATTTACGAGTACATATGAACTTTCAGCTTTCAGATTAAATTTATAAGCTCTAAATATTGATGTGATGTAAGGGGGGTATGGTTTGAAAATTTTGTAATTTTCGATTTTTTATATATTTAAGATGAAAGTACATAACTTCAAGAATACTCTCTAAGAACTTCAGATTGATCGAAGCAAAATGACCGGAAATACAGCATGTTGGATATACCCTACCTTCGACTCGCTGTGCAGCAGTTTCGCGCCAGTGCGAAACGTCAGAAACGTTCAACGTCTGTTCCCATTCTATTTTGTAAATTACTCCGCGATTTAAAATCATATTCCGGTGTGTATCACTTGACGAGTTGACACACAAAAAGACAATAAAAATAAAAATTGTCAGAAATTTACAGGCGTTTTCTTAAAAAATGCTTTTTTCAAAGGCGGTGGACATCGTAATGCAAAAACTACTCTACCGATCCACCTTAAATTCGGCATATATTTTTTAGATATTTCGTGAGGTAACGATGCCGAGATATTTTTTGTTTATGCTTATTTTTTGTTTAACAGTAATAAATATGTTGATTTTCACACTTTTTTTTACAAAAAACTTCGTTATTTTAACTTCTGAGTGATACCAAAAACTCAAAAATCATTAAAACTAAAAAAACTCGACAGCATTACCTTGAAAAACTCGTAAACTAATAAAATCTTTTTGAATTTTTTGTTTCACATGATCCAATGACGAGTTCTGATGTCCACCGCAAAATTCATTTTTTTAAGGTGTCTGTAAAAATGTGCCACCATTGGCTTATTTTTTAATATTTTGCCTTGAATTTTTTTAATGTTCTTTGAATTGTACTGAATAGGTTTATCTAATTTAAAAATAAAATACTTTTACCATAGTTTCAAAAAAATGCACAAGAGTACATTCTACTAAACCAAAGGCAGAAAGTTGTACGTGCTTTTAGTGGTTGAAGAAAACTATTAAATTAATAAAAAATCACTTTAAGAAGAACACTAGGTTGCACTCTGCCGTGCTTAGCCGAAACGCCGTATCTGCAGAGAGATTACATTTGAGTAAAATCGGTTTTTGTTTAAATGTCTAGCCGTTGAAAACTATTTAGAATTTTTTTGTGTTTTCTACTTTATATACATAATAAATAGCATAGACTTCATATTTATACACAAGATTGGCAAAATATATCTTATTTACTTTAAAAACTCATGTTACTGCATTCTTTCTAAGTGTACTACATAAATTAACTTCTTCCTACTTAGGAAGAATGCCGCAATGCGTTTGCACTAATCAATCATTTTCTTATTTTATAGTACAGTAGACTCTCTCTATAACGAACACGGATATTACGAGGTTTCGCTTATTACGAGGTACACTAGATGTCCCATGAAATTTCTATTGAACTGAACACCTCTATAACGAGGCATATTTGGATATAACGAGGAAAAATAAAATCGTAAAATATGTATCTATATTATTCTTTATCTATTTTTAGCGCTGTAATGGCTATAAGTAAATACCCCAACTACCTGTATCCATAAATCCTCAACATATGTGCGGTTATCGAGGGTAGTGCTGTAATAAAATCCACCGCCTACCTATAATAAACTTCTTCCTGTTCTGTTTATCTATTGACCGATACTGAATATTGTAAAAAAAAATTATAATTTATGATGGCGAAGCCTTATTCGAGGAAACAATATTTAGCACCTTATATTGCTCCGAATGGCTTCACTATAGAAAGTTTTATTTTAATTATATTTTAAAAAACTATATAAATATTCATATGTATGCACAATATTATTGTTGTCTGATATAACGAGATCCGCGTATAACGAGGTAATTAGTCTGCCATTTCAGTTCTCGTTATAGGGGGAGTCTACGGTATAATAAATACAATATAACGATGAAAAAGGAGAATAAAAAAAAATATTTATAAAAGTGTGTCATGAAAATGGACAAAAAAAGTGCTGGAATTAATTTTGGAATTCATAAGTTTGCCGCTAAGGGGCGTTTCTTGCATTTTAAAATTAAAAACATTCCAGAAACGATTAACATTTACGATGAAGTTTATTTTTAATTATTATTTATTAGACATTGATTTAACTATGTACTTTTGTAGCACATTTTTTATTTGGAAATTCTAGGACCGACACTACACATGACACTAGGTACCAACTGCAAAAAGTTACCGTACATACCATGCCAATGGCCATTAATTATCGAGGCATTAGCAATAATGCGCAAAATATATTATAATAAAAATATATAATAAATATAATAATAAAATATAATAAAAAAAAACAGCGCAAATTTTATAAAGTTTGTTCGAAATACGAATTTTGATACGAAGTATTTTAGTCGCCGTAGGTCCTAGTAGTGAGTGTCTTGTTACTTTGCAAAGTCGACGTCATTGTCTTTGCAAAGAGACTCTAATTGTATCCGAACGTCTGCGGTCCCTCGGGTGAGTACCAATCCCACAAGGACATAAACTATTTTCATTTATTAATTTATAATAAACGAAAAATTTCTGACCCTGGTGAGATTCGAACTCACGACCATTCGGACCTTTCGATCCAAAGGTAGGCGCTCTTACCACTGAGCAATTTGCGCTGTTTAAAATGCCTGATGTAACGTAATAATAGAATCTCGCATCAACAACAATATACATACATATAGGAAACTCCGCTATACCTCAGGAAACTGCACATTTATTGGAAGTATTTGTCTCATTTAGTAGTACCGCATTGTTTTTAGAACCACGCATTATTTCTTGATCACGAACAACTCAAACATATGTGTTTAGATTTTCTGTTGATAAAGAAATAGCCTTCTGCAGTATTAACTTTGTTTTATTTGACATATTTAAAAAAATATATCAAACAACCGTTCTCGTTGAAAAATGGCAACAAACTAACCTTATTAAAAATTTAATACATGCTGTAGAAATCTGTCAAATGCTTAGGCAGAACGCCGCATCTAGTGCCTGCTTAGGATAAACGCGGCAAGTGACATTTAAATACGGCGTTTTGTCTAAGTATTTTTCAGATGACGCATTTATTCTAAGTATTCATGAACATTTTTGCAGATACGGCATAAAATGCGTTGTGTTTAATGTATTTTGGCTTACGTCATTTTTAGTAAGCAAATAAGATAGATATGTACTTAGAAAAATGTATAAATCTAATTTTTCGGATTTTTGCAGATACGGCGTTTTTGCTAAGCACGGCAGCACTCTGAGGGATCACATAAGAAATGACATAAACGCAGGATTAAACATATTTTCAAAGAATGACAGAATAAATAAAAATTCTTTAAAATGGAGAGAACATATCGAAATAATATACGAAAAAAGATTAGTCAAACAAGTAGTTAACTACAGACCAAAAGGGAGGTGGGAGGTGAATAGACACAGAACAAGATGACTATCATGAAGACGGAACAAGCTGCAAGCTTGAAGTGCAGAAGAGGATTTTGTTTTCTATAGATGAATATTTTTTTGAACATTTTTTATTTAAGTTCTACTACAGTTACCGATGATTATCAAAAATTAAATTTTCTTTTTTATCCAGCAGTACTATTTTTTGTTTAATTTTACTGCATACACATACAGGATATTAAAAAAAGGAAGACAATAGAGTACCGTTTATTATATTAATATTATATTAATACATGTTTCGTAGATAATATAAGCGAATAGTTTTTAACAAAAGGAATGTATTAGGTTGCTCTATTCAAATCTGAAAAGACTATTACTTCTTCTTCCACGTCGATCTTTCGACATTTGAATGTTATGTTTATAGTTTAAGTGCCCTTTAAGTTCTTGCTTATAATAGAACTTGCATTCGCATATATAACAAGAAATTGTCTTCTCTTTTCCACATTCTACTCTTTGGTGACGTCTGAGATTTGTTAAGATAGAATAAGATTTTCGACAATTTTCACAGTAATGACGTTTATCATCTACAATTTAAAAATATATGAAAATATTTTACATAAAACGATGAATTTATACTTTATATCTATAAATAAAAATCACTTAACACAGTATCTGCCAACAGCAGTCAAAAAATGGTGTTTCAGTAACCATCATCTGGATACCATCCCATGATGGTATCGATGGAAATGAGAACGCTGATCAAGCAGCAAAGCAGGCCTCTGCTCTCTAGAAAAGCTGGAAAACATACAACTTCACCAAGATATAGAAGATATCTATATATAGAACAACGTATTAAGCTCTTGGCAAACACAATGGAATGTGCAAAACACAAAACGACACACAATTCAACCAACTGTTACCTTTATCACCATCACCTACATAAATGAGCAGAAAAGACAATATTATTGTGACATAATTATGTCACATACTGTTTTCAGCTCCCGGCCTAAGTTGTTTACCAAGTAACCTTTTCTTATGATTTATGATGTTCTATTCCTTATCGACTTTTGGAGTAAATTCTTTCTTGTTTCTTGTAAATACTATTCGAGATGTTATTTATTTCTAGAATATTGAATGTTGTATAAATAGTAGGTTTTTGTAATTAGCAGAGCAGTTGTGAATTTGAAAACGTCGGTGTACTTTGATATGTAACGGGCGCGGTATATTTTTGAATTTGTAATTAGATAAATTATTAGATTTAGTGTAATAAATAAATTAGATATCGTAGTTTGTAAAATAAAGGATATAAATTCAGTGTTTTTCATTTGTTTAGAAGTTATTTATTAAAAATAAATAAAGTCAACTAAAACTAAACATTAGTTCCTAAAAGATCATAGAAAAGTCAGTTCTGTAACATTATTATCAGAAGGCGCAGAATAGATCACACTCATGTTTATCAAGGATATCTGATGTCTCTGAAAATCGTCCTCGCTGTGAACATTGTAAGGACTTGGACTGAACAGTCCAATATATTACTAGAATGTGTTCACTACAGACCTCAAAGAGACTACTGTCATGATACTACATCTATTCGATCTAAACTACGCCCCAAAAATCCACCAATATAGCTACTTTGCGCCAACAATATTTTATCAATATTCTACGATGTAACAATAATTATTTTTGAAAACTTCAGAAACTCTTTATTTACTTTTATTTGATCTCACAAAAACTTACAAACGAGATATTATAAAGACACATTTTATTCATTTTGTGTTTGTAGGTTTGTACAGGCCGACCGATATAGGAGTAGACGTGATCTGCGCGCAAACCGGAGAGGGGATGCAGAATTCATTTGGAGCTTAAACTGCAGAGGTGCCACGGTTCTTACCAATACTGACTGATTTCTTTTGAAATATTGTTTCCATGAATCATTGTTTACAATGAGTTGCATGTCATTATTTAAATTTTGTAAATTATAAATGGTTATTTAACAATGTCCGGTTACTATTAATTCTTTATAGGTACTATTAGTCTGGGCAGATTATCGGTGAATAGGCCATTTTTGGGAAAAGTTATTTACCAGCAATTTTATTGCTGGAATCGAGTCTTATGATTCTATATATTAATAATATAGGTATGCAAAGTCCGCAGATGGTGTGCTACTTTTTTTATAAACAAAATGGGCCCCCGAAAATCGTGTTTTCTTAAATTTTTGCTCTATAACTCCAAATATTTTAAAGTTACACCAAAAACACCCAAATAAAAATTCACCGTTGGACGAAAATTTTACCCGGAAAATGCGGGTTTTTCCAACAAAATCTTTAATTTTCAACAAAAATTTTAGATAAGTAATTGTTTATCAATAATTAAATAACTTGGTAATATAAAAGCCCTTTTCGCATAGATTATAATTCCAGAAGCCGATGAACAGTTGAATTGGTAATTAAAAATTTACGGTCGCTATCATAACCACAATAAACATGATACATAAGAATAACTATGATTTTTGTATAAAAAGACACTGTACCTATCTAACGTAGTTTACAGAATTGAAATTGGACTATTTAAACGGCCTCAGGAACATTTTAAAATTATAAACAATTATTTGGCTTATAAACAAATAGAATATCTCGGGAAATATTAAATTAAATTAAATCATAAAAACGGTATTGGAAAAAAAGCGGCAGGACGCTTCTTTTAAAAGAAAGAACTTTTAATTGTGATAAGTGGTTCCTGAGATACAACCGGTCAAAGTTGACCGGCATTTACGGCAAAGATATAAACAATAGGATCATAATTTTCAAACCATCACCTTTTTATTTTTGTCCTCTTTCTCTACACCAATTTTCATATCTTTAAAATAATCATAACATATATTAGTATAATAAAAACTATCGACATTACGGGTGAAAATTGCCAAAAACAGCAAAATTCCAATCAAAAATTAGGTTGGAGAAAATGTAATCTCAAAGTTCAAAATCGGTATACGTTAAAAAAATGCATTTTCTCGGCTTCCCATGGAGCAATTTTCTTAATTATTTTTTTGTTCCCAAGTAACTCTAGTAGAGCCATCTAACTAACGCATTAGTAAATGTCAAAAGTTGCTTTTGTTTTGTTATAATAAATTTATTTATTTATTATAACAAAAATTTTTAAGTTGTTTAAATAAAGATTGTTTAAATAATTATACAACTTTCAAATGAGAATATTTGTGTTTTCAACGTTAAAAGGTACACTTGTAGTTAGTTTATCCAAAAAAAGTCTGCAACTGGAAAAAGTATGTAGTTTTCTTTTCTTATAAATAAATTAATCTATTATAACAAGACAAAAGCAAGTCTGACATTTAATAAGGCGTTAATTAGATGGCTCTACTCGAGTTACTTGGAAACAAAGAAAGAATGAAGAAAATTGCTCCATGGGAAGCTGAGAAAACACATTTTTTAACGTATACCGATTTTGAACTTTGAGATTACATTTTCTCCAACCTAATTTTTGACTGGAATTTTGCTATTTTTGGCAATTTTCACCCGTAATATCGATAGTTTTTATTATAATAATATATGTTATGAGTATTTTAAAGATATGAAAATTGGTGTGGAGAAAGAGGACAAAAGTTAAAAGGTGATGGTTCGAAAATTATGATCCTATTGTTTATATATTCGCCGTAAATGTCGGTCAACTTTGACCGGTTGTATCTCAGGAACCACTTATCACAATTAAACGTCTTTTCTTTTAAAAGAAGCGTCCTGCCGCTTTTTTTCAAATGACGTTTTCATGATTTAATTTAATTTAATATTTCCCGAGATATTCTATTTGTTTATAAGTCAAAAAATTGTGCATAATTTTAAAATATTACTGAGGCTTTTTAAATACTTTAATTTCAATTCTTTAAACTACATTAGATAGGTACAGTGTCTTTTTATACAAAAATCATAGTTATTCTTATGTATCATAATTATTGTGGTTATTATAGCGACCGTAAATTTTTATTAACAATTCAATTGTTGCTAAACTGTTCATTCAATTTCCATCGGCTCCTGTAATTATAATCCATGCGAAAAGAGCTTTTATATTACTAAGTTATTTAATTATTGATAAACAATTACTTATCTACAATTTTAGTTGAAAATTAAAGATTTTGTTGGAAAAACCCTCATTTTCCGGGAAAAATTTTCGTCGAAGTAAATCAGGAAAAACAGGTTTCTATGCAGAATTTAATTACGGTGAATTTTTATTTGGGTGTATTTGGTGGAAAGTTAAAATCTTTGGAGTTATAGAGCAAACACGATTTTCGGGCGCCATTTTGTTTATAAAAAAAGTAGCACACCATCTGCGGACATTGCATACCTATATTATTAATATATACAATCATAAGATTCGATTCCAGCAATAAAATTGCTGCTAAATAACATTTCCTTCTATTTTGCTAATTAGACCAGAGTATATAGAAATAATCTAAACAAGGTGTTTTGATTAGTCTATAATTTCCGTCTATGAATATCCTTAAAATATTTATATCGTTAAATGTTTTTCAAATAGTTTATAAAAGAAGAAAATTTACACTATTAATTTAATTGATAAATAATGATAAAAAATAATTCTAAATATTGCAAACTTATTTGGCATGCATATGTGAATTAAAAAGGGGGGGGGGGCTAACTTCGTTCCTAATTGTCCTAGAACAAGTATTTTTCTTTCTAAATGTGTATAAAAATTCAGTCTTTCTAAATATGAAAAAATAATTTTTCTACGGGTAACGGTTAAAAAGTTATTCTAATTGTTTATAAAAAAGCAAAAAATCGACATGTTTTGCAAAATAATTTTACACTGTTTAAAATGACTTTTTATCATTTTTTAAAGTTAATACTATAAATGTTCGTCTTTCATAAACTGTCCGAAGTATTACTGTAACCTCATGTTTTGACTTATAGTGTTGCAAAAAAAATGAATTTGGGATAAACAAATTAAATAACTTTTAAACTATTTGACCAATTGCTTTCAAATTTAGGGTATGATTTAAGCACCCGAATTCTCAGCCTTCCGTGTAATAAGAAGGTTCTAAAACTCTTATGATTTATATTGCAATTTTCTGAGCAACCAATAAGGATAGACATATTCAGCGAACGCCATATTGAAGTTTTTTATACGATTTATGAGTATCTTACTCTCAAAGTTGTTTAAAATGCTTATATTTGGTAATAGACGAAAAAACGAAAATTTACCGTATTTTGATTTTTATTTGCTTATAACTATGTATATCATCAAAATTGGCAGCAGGAAACATATAGGTTATTATTATAGATGTCTACACTACTTAAAAATTTGGTTTCGGCCTGGAGGGGGATGTGTCACGAGAAAAATTTTATTTCTCTGGACTAAACGTACTCTCCGAGTCCCTGTATAGTAGGTTAAGCTGTCTGGACCCGTCTTTACTATTTGATAATCAATGCAATAGGTAATAAAATTATTTCAATTTGAATATTTCTTAACTGGTACCTACCCATTCTGTAAAATGTTATAATAATTCTATTGTATTTACTTAAACTCACGATTCGACTTCGTTTATTTTTTTTCCAATTTTTCAAAACTGTTGTAATTATTAAAACAAAAATTAAAACATAGTTATCAAATTCAGTTGCCATTTAGAGTCCGTTATGTGAAGTTCTACCCTCTGGATATTGCAACCCACGTGAGGAGAGTAATGTGATGCCTCACGTTAAATCCAGGAATATTTTAAACATAACCTCTTTTAATAATATAATGTAACATCATGATATATGGATGTCAGACATGGACCCTAACCAGGCCAATATGAATAAACTAGCCACAATATTAACAAAAAGAGCAATGGAAAGAGCAATGCAAAGATAGAGAGAGGTAAAGAAAAATCATCAAAATTGCTTTTTGGCATTTTTGCATAAAATTTGATTTTTAAACATGTTCCACCAATTCTAGATAAAAATAAAATTCATATTCAGATTCAGCTACCTCGAAAACATAGAGAACCACCAAAATTGGTCATTCACCTTAAAGTTGATTTTCGTGGTCGGTATAACGTAATTTTAGGGGTTGCTGTCGCTCGCCTATATAGTGAAACTATCCACATCTATAGCTAACCAGTTGTCGATCAACTGAACGCTCCCTGCCATAATTTGAAATTTGCTAGCGCGAAAGGTTTATTCCTATATCGGTTAAACTGTACGTGCACCGAAACCGTGTTTAAGTTGCAAATGATGCTTCAGATTGTGCTTATAATAAAACTTGAATCCGCAAATTTTACATTCGAAACTCCTTTCTTTGCCACACTCCACTGTTTTGTGTCTTCTGAGATTTGTCTGTGAAGTATAAGATTTACGACATTTTTCGCATGTAAATCGGTTTTTATCTAAAAAAGTACAATCAGAAAATATTTATTATTTAAACAAAAATTTTCTTAGACGCTTTCAACCCACATGCATATTCAAACCTTTCGATGTAAGGATACACACCTGTTGTGTTGTGTATTTACTAAAACTCACGATTCGACTTCGTTTATTTGTTTCAAATTTTTCAAAACTGTTAAATTATTAAAACAAAAATTAAAACATAGTTTTCAAATTCGGTTGCCATTTAGAGTCCGTTATGTGAGGTTCTACCCTCTGGACATTGCAATCCGCTTGAGGAGAGTAATGTGATGCCTCACATTAAATCCAGGAATATTTTAAACATCACATCTTTTTAATAATATAAAGTAACATCATGACATATGGATGTTAGACATGGACCCTAACAGGCCAATATGAATAAACTAGCCACAACAGAAAGGGCAGTGGAAAGAGCAATGCTAGGTATACGACTATCATATAAAGAGAGAAACTAGAAACGACTGGATAAGATCAAAAACAAAATTCGAGGATCTTTTTCTCTTTTTCTTCAGCCTCAAGTAATCCAATGGTAGATATCCAAATGGTGGGTATCCAATGGTAGGTAATCCAAAGTATTGGTATGGCAAAAAATGCGATGAGTCGCCTAACTAAAGTTTGGAAAGACAGATCTATCTCTCAAAATATCAAGATGAGACTGGCAAATACTCTTGTATTCTCAATATTTCTATATGGAGCAGAGACTTGGACTCTTCGCGCATGCGAGCGCCAAAAAATTGATGCCTTTGAGATGTGGTGCTGGAGAAGAATGCTGCGCATACCTTGGACAGCTCATAGGCCAAACGTTTCCATTCTAAACCAACTCAATAGTGAAAAAAGGCTGTCCACAATATGTCTGCAACGAATTCTGCAATTCTTTGGTCACGTGGTTCGCATAGGTGACGACAGTTTGGAGAGATTAATTGTTTCTGGAAACGTTCCGGGGAGAAGATCAAGAGGACGATAACCAACTAGATGGTCTGACCAAATAAAGCATTCAGCTGGAAACTCATTCTGCGAAGCTCTTAGAGCAGGTGAAGATAGAGACCAATGGAGAAACATTGTTAGGAATATTGCAAGAAATCACGATCCTCAGTAATGGGAAAACGACAAGAGAGAGAGAAGTAATCCAACTTTGGACATAGGCCTCCCCCAATTCAATCCAATATTTTCTATTTTGCGCCACTTGTTTTCAGTTGTGTCCTGCAATATTCTTAATGTCATCAGCCCATCTCATTTATTGCCATCTTTTATCCTTCAGTAGTATTATTAGTAGTAGTAGTATTCGGTAGTATTATTGTACCAATACACAAGAAAGGAAAAAAGGAATTATGCATGAATTACAGAGGAATGTCACTAATCAACACTACGTATAAAATATTGGCTTCGATATTATTAAAAAGATTAGTACCATACGCCGAAGAAATAGTTGGTGACTACCAGTGTGCTTTCAGTTCTGGCAGATCGACTATTGATCAAATATTTACAATAAGACAAATGCTTGAAAAGTATTGGGGATATAATCAGGACGTGCATCAGATCTTTATAGACTTCAAACAGGCTTATGAATCAATTAATCGTGCAACATTATGGAAGGCAATGATCGAGCTCGGCGTACCCAAAAACTAGCTGCGGTAACACAAATATGTGGGGGCGGGAGAGGGGGAGAAATATCAAATGCTTTCTGCGTAAATTCTGGACTGAGACAGGGAGATACGTTGTCCCCATTGTTGTTTAACCTGGCCTTAGAATATGTCATGCGAAAGATGTATCCAAAAATCAAAATAGACATAACTGCTCGGGGAGCAAAAATCATAATCGCCCTTGCCGATGACGTAGACGCAGTAGCACAATCAACATTAGAAATTAAGGACATTTTCTTGAGCTTTGAAGAAGCTGCATTAAACTCGGTCTAAAAATACATGAAGACAAAACAAAATACATGGTCGTCTCAAAACAAGAACGACGGCGAATAAGGCAAAACATTACTATAAACTATAAACGATCACAACTTCGAAGTGGTTAAAGACTTTAAATAATATCTAGGAGTAGCAATCACAAATGACAACAAATTAGAGCGAGAAGTTGAAACGAGAATAATGGCAGGAAACAGATCTTTCTTTGCAATGCAACATCTAATGAAGTCAAAACTTCTTTCACGAGGTGCAAAAATCCTGATATATAAGACCATAATACGACCAGCAGTCGCGTATGGAAGCGAAACATGGACGCTAACAAAAATGAAAGTAAATAAATTGCTGGTGTGGGAACGTAAAATCCTTCGAATGATATATGGCCCTTGCAGAGACAGCGTGACAAACGAATGGAGACGCAGATACAATAAAGAGCTAGAGTCTCTATTCGGAAAAGAAAATCTAGTCAGATATATGAAGGCGAATCGACTGAGATGGGCAGGGCATGTGATACGCAGTAACGACAATCGCCTTATAAACAATGTGTTCTGGGAAAGGCCAGATGGAAGGTCTGTAGGACGGCCTAGAAAAAGGTGGAAAGATGCAGTCACAGAAGATCTAGAGAAAATGGGAGTGCGACAATGGGAATTAGTGGCACAGGACCGACAAACATGGAAGGTAATAGTAAACGCGGCAAAGACTCGCGAAGAGTTGTAGCGCCTTTGATGATGATGATTTTATCCTTCAGTCGGGCATTGTGTCCTGTGAAGCTCCATTTTAATTTGGTAGCATGTGCCCTTGCGACTTTTACTTTTATTTTACTTCTAATCCATTTATTGTTTGTTTTTTTGTCTATTATAAGGCTCACCCGAGCATTGATCTTACTTATCAAACTTTAAGGATATTACAACAAAAATTGCCAAACTCAAAAATACCAACGTTGGAATGGCACAATACAGTATTGGAGACCTTACGAAGGTAGACGACCAAAAGGAAGACCACAGATGAGGTGGGTAGAGGGCATAAAAACAATAGCTGGAACAAATTGGAAGTATGTTGCTCATCATAGAGAGAGATGGAATGAGTTGGAAGAGGCGTCCGTAAATGGACGATAGAAGGCTATGCAGAAGAACAAATTTTAAAACTTTTAAAGGGTTTTTACCCAAATATTTTATTGGCTCAGACATGTACATTAACCTGTAATAAACATTGATGATGGAATTAGTATTCCGAAAACGTTCTGATGTAACCCTTTTTAGGGATTTTTTTATAAACAAACATACATTTTACAAAGGAATTGAACTATTTTTTGTGATTCATTGTATTCAGCCAGCTGCAGAATTTATTTTCCTCGTGGATTTTTGTAATAATTATAACAATAATTAGAAAATTGAAAATCACTATTAATAAAAATTATTAAATATTGAAACTTTACAAAAAACTTGTCAACGTCGCGAATCGTCCCTATTTATCCGCTGTGAGCTCGTAGGTAGAGGGGATAATTCAAAGCTCGTGAGCGCCAGTAGTGACAAGTTGGCGAACTTCGGTTGGAAATTTGACATAAATGTCAAAGCGAATAATTTAGAACATTGAAATTAAAAACATTATAGGAAAAAATATTATTTGGCCAAATCTGTGGCATATATTTTTAATTTAAATATACTTACGTCCCAAATAGTAAAATTTTGTTTTTTACATTTTATAATATCATTAATCTATTAATAGAGCGCCCTCTACACAATAATTGTGACACTATCGGAAGCAGAAAAGAAGTAAACTAATATTCCAGCATTAATTTAATTACACAAAATACAAATAAACTGTTTAAAATATATATATTTCGTTGAAATCATATAATGGACAATAATTATTTGAAATGAATTTCGACTCGATTCAAGTTCTCTGTTTACCCAGGTATAACCATACCAACAGGCACCGCTAGGAAAACATTCCACTTTGCAGTTCAGAGAACCCGTACGAAACGAGTCTGTGTACTCTGTGTAACCATACTGCGATATAAATTGTTTTAATTTATATCGAGAAACTACGGTCGTAATGGTAAAACTCTGTCTTCCTCAGAGCCTCCTTGACAACAGGTAGACCTAGAAATAGTACTATCGGGGGATGGACGAAGACAGATTTTAATCAAAACGAAACCGTAGATTTTCTTATTTCAATAATTATTTGCTATTATTCGCAATACTTTTCTCATTAAGGGTCGATTTCTTATACCTGAGTTAATCTATAGTTGAATTGACTGAGGTTCATCCTTGAACTTCGGTTTTGTTTGGAAATGCAATTCTGATTGTTAGTTCACGTTCTACAGATTTCGAGAAATGCCAATAGATGGCAAAAGGTAAAACTATCGCCATTTTGTATGACCTTTTTCATACTATTTCTGAATAAAGTTAAATTTAAGTATTTATAGCCAAACAGTCTTTTTAATAATTATAAATAAATCTAATAAAAAGAAAAAGAATGTTATCGTTTATTGTTATGCTTCATATAATAGGTTATATTTATATTATGACAGCGTTTCATGTCAAGTTGCAATAATGCAACGCATGCGTAATTCTTGAAATATTCTGAACTGGGTTCTGAACGCCCGAATTTAAGCGTTCAAGCTGAACGTAATTTAAACTGCCATCGGTTGAACATGAATTGAGAAAGACGATTTTGACCTTAAACTGACGTTCACTAGAAGTTCAGGTTAAACTGGAGTTAAACTCGATATGAGAAATCGGCCCCAAATTTCCAACTGAAATTGCACTAGTAATCCGCTAGTTGGCGATACCAGCGAAGGTCACAGCGAATATCTACAAACTATCTACATCTACAGCTAATCACTTGTTGATTAACTGAACGGTGAACGCTCCCTGCCGTAATTTGAAATTTGCTATCGCACAACGTCTATTCCTATATCGGTTCTCCTGTACGTGCACCAAAACCGTGTTTTAGTTGCAAATGCTGCTTTAGAGTGTGCTTATAATAAAACTTGAACCCGCAAATTATACATTCGAAACTCCTTTCTTTTCCACACTCCACTGTTTTGTGTCTTCTGAGATTTGTCTGTGAAGTGTAAGACTTACGACATTTTTCGCATGTAAATCGATTTTTATCTAAAAAATACAATCAGAAAATAGTGATTATTTAAACAAAAATTATCTTAGGTGTTTTCAACCCACATGCATATTTAAACCTTTCGATGTAAAGATACACAACTGTACTTTTTTTAATCAGGCGCCGTGTATAGGGATCACCGTTAGGGTGGTGCGAAAAAGTCAAGTAGATAATTCCGTGTCGCTATAGTACGGAAAAGTTGCGATTGGTAATTACAAGAAAAATAAAAAAGAATTATTCAAATCGGACTTTATCTTCCGATCCCGCAACGAGCCTAAAGATTATGAAAAAAAATGAAATTTTGCCATTTTTCAAAAATTTTTATATAACTCCATGTACGTTTTGTTTATCGCTATAGTAAAATTTATTTACAGTTTGCATGGTTGAGTAATAAAAATAGTTATTTTTCTACAACCACTATTCAAAGTGCACTTTTCTGCACGGTTTTATGTTAGGAAACTTGATATTTTCTCACAGTATAAGATATTTGACATTAGTGTGCAGAAAAGTGACGTTTCTGTGCCGCAAAGTGACGTTTCTGTGCCGCAAAGTTCTTTTCTGCACAGTTGACTACCTCATTCTGAGTAACGTTATATTCGTTTACATCCGTGGACTACCGCATTCTGAGTAACGTTATATTATGTTTACATCCGTGGTTAAACTTTAGACAAATATATAACCTATAAGACAATTATTATATTTAACTATAGCATAGAAACTAAATTATGGATGTTACAACTGTTTTATTTTACAATTTTATTCTTATTAAACATTTTATAATTATCAAATAACCAATAAGGATTTAGCAACCGGTGCAAGAGACGTCGAATGAAGTAGGTTTTGTGTAAATCCGAGACTGCATAAATATAATGTCAATAATGTGTAATAATTGTTTAAATTTAAACAAATTAAGGCTGTTTTATCGGTGCACCAAAACCTAGGGACAGTGTTTTCTCTGTTATTTACCGACAGAATGTCTCGAAATTTGGACACGTTGTTCGAAATTATGTTGCCTTTAAAATGATGGTTTTACTTTTTTTATTTTTTTGAAAATTCTGTTGAAAAATTAGATTATAATGTTTAACGTTCTATTATAACCAAACTTTTTACTCCCATCACTTGAAAGAGTTTTTTTTTCTGTAATCGTTGATTTTTTTTTCACCTTTCTGTGTCCAGTAATAATCGAGAAAAGCGTGTTCCAACTTTGAAGAAAATTTGCTAAAAATATTGAAATCTAATAGTGAAACGAGTTACACAGCATTAGCGCTTAGTTTCATCGTTATCGCCTTCGTGACGACAAATCTCATGAACGTACGGTCAGTCGGTCAGTTCGCTTGAATTATTAGAATCCATTTCCAGTTGTTATTCATTCTTGTATTTTCTTCATCAACTTGCTTAGTGTTTACAGTTTACAGTATTCTTAGTTATTTTGAAAACATTAAACTTATTTAGTTTACGGGTATTTTAAGTACATAATATATTAATTAGTTTAGTGGTATAAGTTACAAGTTCTTTAGTTTACGCGTATTTTTAAGTATTACATTGGTTTAGGGATATAAGTTGACAAGATAAGAAATGAGTCCCAGGGTGTTTTAAAATAAGACAGAAAATTATACTACTATCCACGATTTGTGTTTTATTCATCAATTGGATACTTTTTTTATGTAACTGCAACCTATAAATATATTAAAATAATGTATATGTTACCGGCCAAACCCGATTTCGGGACAAACTAGTTTGACCTAGGCCAAACTACTTTGTCCTAACCGCCTAGGATAAACTAGTATGACCTAGGTCAAACTAGTTTATCATATCACGCGTAGGCTAAACTAGTTTATCCTGATATAAATAAACACACTTCAGGCCAAACTAGTTTAGCCTAGGCCAAACTAGTTTATCCTGATATAATAAAGATTCACACTTCAGGATAAACTAGTACGGCCTTCTTCTTATTTTTCTTCTAGTGCCTATCCGTTTCGGATATTGGCGATCATCATGGCAATCTCTACTTTTCTCACTGCTGCTCTGAAAAGACTTTTAGTGGTTGTGTTGAACCACGTACGTAGATTTTTCAGCAAGGTGTTAAATGAAAGCTTATAATCCAAGGATGGTACTAAAAGTTAGGAATTTGACCTAGGCTGTCTGTCTGTCGGTCTGTCCGACCGCGAATATAACTGCTCCGTCACTATACCAGGTAGAATGACAAATGAGGTGTCAAATGAAAGCTTATAATCCAAGGATGGTACTAAAAGTGACAAAATTGACCTATGCTGTCTGTCTGTCGGTCCGTCCGACCGCGAATATAACTGCTCTGTCACTATACCAGGTAGAATGAAAAATGAGGTGTCAAATAAAAGCTTATAATCCAAGAATGTTACTAAAGCCCAAACTAGTTTGGCCTGAAGTGAGCGTCTAGAACCGGAAGTCCTAGAACAAAGGACCCCGCAGAAACTTTATGGGAAATGGCTCTCTGTCAAATGCTCTGAAACTTAGGATTGTGGTAATTCTTGATGTGTAGAACAAAAGACTCCCTGGACGCGTAGCTCCAAAAAATCATAGTTCTAAGATATAAGCCTCTGAAGATATAGGTATCGAGAGGACGTTTGAGTTGGAATAAATTCATTTTCTCGAGAATGGGCGACTCTGGAGATAAATTACGAATCAGGTCAATTTTTATCTTTAAATTATAATTTTTGGCATATATATCATACTAGTGACGTCATCCATCTGGGCGTGATGACTCAATCGATAATATTTTTAAATAGGAATAGGGGTCGTGTGATAGTTCATTTGAAAGGCTATTTAATTCTCTATTCACTAATATAAACATCAACATAATCATTTATACAGGGTGCCCAATTTTTTTTTAATTAAATTAATTGAGACAAAAAGAAGAATGTATATAATTTATTTAATTCGAAATACATTTTACTGCTGTCAGAAAACAGAAAAAAATGTTTATTTGATAAATAAATATTGTTTTTTGCTTAAATTCAATATTAAAGCTGCCACCCACCTACCTCTTAGCAGTTTGGACATTTAATTTAAGCGAAAGGCAATGTTTATTTTTCAAATTAACATTTTTTTCTGTTTTCTGACAGCAGTAAAATGTATTTCGAAATAAATAAATTATATACATTCTTCTTTTTGTCTCAATTAATTTAATTAAAAAAAGTTTTGGCCACCCTGTATAAATAATTATGTTAATGTTTACATTAGTGAATAGAGAATTAAATTACCTTTCAAATGAGCTATCACACGATCCCTATTCCTATTTAAAAAAATCACCGATTGCGTCATCACGCCCAGATAGATGACGTCCCTAGTATGATATATACGCCAAAAAATTATTATTTAAAAATAAAAATCGAGCTGATTCGTAATTTATCTCCAGAGTCTCCCATTCTCGAGAAAATGAATTTATTTCAACTCAAACGTCCTCACTGTACCTATAACTTCAGAGGCTTATATCTCAAAACTATAATTTTTTGGAGCTACGCGCCCATGAAGTCTTTTGTTCTACATATCAAGGACTACCAGAATCCAAAGTATCAGAGCATTTGACAGAGAGCCATTTCCCATAAGGTTTCTGCGGGGTCCTTTCTCACCTTTAGTACCAGCCTTGGATTCTAAGCTTTCATTTGACACCTCATTTGTCACTATATCTGGTATATTGACGGAAGAATTACATTCGCGATCGGACGGAAAGACGGACAGACAGCCTCGCTAAGATTTCTCACCTTTAATAACATCTTCGGATTAAAAGCATTTATTTGACACCTCATTTTTCATTCTACCTGGTATAGTGACGGAGCAGTTATTTTCGCGGTCGGACGGACCGACGGACAGACAGCCTAGCTCAAATTTCTCACCTTTGGTACCATCCTTGGATTATAAGCTTTCATTTGACACCTTATTTGTCATTCTACCTAGTATAGTGACGGAGCAGTTATATTCGCGGTCGGACGGACCGACGGACAGACAGCCTAGGTCAAATTTCTCACTTTTAGTACCATCCTTGGATTATAGAGGACGTAATTTGGGAATTCCCCGCATGTAAAAGTCCTTACATGTTCGTCAAATTACTTTCGACTCGGCTAAATTAGTGTAGGCTAGGCCGTACTAGGCGAAGGATTTTCTGGCTGAAAAATCTACGTACGTGGTTCAACACAACCACTACAAATCTTTTCAGAGCAGCAGTGTGAAAAGTAGAGATTGCCATGATGGCCGCCAACATCCGAAACGGATAGGCACTACAAGAGGAAGAAGAAGGCCGTACTAGTTTATCCTGAAGTGTGAATCTTTATTATATCAGGATAAACTAGTTTGACCTAGGCCAAACTATGTGACAAAAATGTGATAATTCTTTTTAAAATATTATCCACGATAAAATCAATCTAACAAGATATTCCCGACAAAACTAATTTGAATGGAGAATAATGCATTTTGTTGTCATTAAAATACTTGTCCGCCGGCGCCACTGAGTAAAGATCGAATTGTCGGTCGCACTCCCTACTTCCAATCAATTTCAAGTAGGGAGTCACGTGTGTCTGACGTAAGCAGTCTACGAAAGTAAGTGATACGCCCACTTAACATTGCAATGTGCTTCAACTGATAAAACAGCCTTAAGGCAGTGCATTAATTTTTTAACTGATTTCTGTGCAATTTATTTAGGTATAAGGAATTTAAATTGATTAGTAGGTATTAATTAAATACAGTTTAAAATTTATCACATAGGTACCTATTATAATTAATCGTCGTTTGGAAATTGTGATTTTTATTTTTAGGAAAAACTGTGCTTGTAGAAAAAGTATAGTGTGAAACACGTGCAGAAAGGTAATTTCTCACTCGTTTGAATTGCGGCATTCGCTTGCGCTCGTACCGCAACTTTTCAAACTCGTGAGAAATTAGTACCTTTCTGCACTTGTTGCACAATATACTATTTCCTAACTAGTGCGGAAAGTGATACTTTCACGCACGAGACTGCCGTTGACCCGAACGACGCGATAGCGGAGTTCGGGCAAGCAGTCTAGTTACGGTGAAAAATTGAAGGTTCTTCACTGCGGCAATGAAATGTGTAAACTCAGAAAGCGGTGGCTTCCAACGCATCCTTGGAAACCACCAAGGGCGAATATAAGGGGGGGCCGAGGGGGCCCGGGCCCCTCCCGAAATAAAAATAAATAAATGAAAAATGGTTGATGAAGTTAAAAAATACAAGTTAACACAAAATATTGAAGTGGATGGAGATTGATTGATTTTATGGAGATTGATATATACTGTTTGTTGTGCATGCTGGCTGTTCGGAAGGATTTATCCAAGGAGCATAACTGGTTTATAGAGCCTACACTACTATTTTATAGTGGAGATTATCATTGTCAAATGAATTCCCAAATTTTTGAAAAATATGTAATAGAAAAATTGTTAAGACATTAAACAAGAAAAAGGGGAAAAAGCTCGGACTCGGAAGTAGGTGCTAATTATGGTAACCCCTCACTTACGTCCGTGCATTATTCTCCCCTTCCTTTTTTGGGATCTCCCTAAACGGCAACTTTGCTCAGAGTCGTTCTTAACGGAGCCAGTACATTTTACTTACTACCGCTTTAATTTTAGCGATATGGCAACGCTGTGCGGAACGTTCTCGGCGCATGCTGTGTTGATTGTTTTCAGAGAAGCGTCAGTTACAAACTGCAATTAAGTGGTGTTGAGTTTGCTTTATTTGTTATTCGTTTGTTGTTATCCGTTGTTATATAGTTCAGCTCATTTCGTTATGAAGAGACAAGCTTCAATTGAAACCTTTTTTACGAAAAGGCTAAACGTAAGTGAACCTAGTGAAGTTAACTGTGCCGTTAGCAATGATGCTGCGTCTTCTGTTGTTGCTACTACGAGCACCGATCCATTTCCAGTAGCAGAGGACCGTAACCAGTTAGGCTTATTACAAGTAAGAGCAAACAAATATGATATTGGACACTATTGTCAAATCAACTCTACTCAAAGCTTAACAAATGAAGAAAAAAATTCACTGTTAGAAAATGTTTGGAAACCTCCGATTGGATATAAATTTCCTACTATTTCTAGTTCAAACCATGCTAGATCTTTTCAAATGAAATGGCTAGAAGAATTTAAGTGGTTAGCATATTCCGAGGAAAAATCTGGGTCATTTTGTAAATACTGCGTAATATTTTCTCACTCCGAAACTGTAGGAAAAGGAGACCACCAAATGTCAGGGGCATTGGTAAATAAGGCTTTCACTAATTTGAAAAAGGCAAAAGAAGTATTTGGTAAACACGAAAAATGTACATATCACAAACGATCAATTTTGGTAGCTCAAAATACAAAATCTGTTGTAACTAAAAAATCGGAGAGTGTTATCAATCAACTAAATGCTCAAAGAATAATAGATATTAAAGAAAACAGGAAAAAGCTTATTCCTATAATAGAAAGTATAAGATTTTGCGGGAGGCAACAAATAGCACTAAGAGGCCACCGTGACAGTGGACGAATAGGCTTAGAAGAGCCAGAAAAAAATGATGGAAATTTCCGATCTTTGCTCAGATACAGGGCTAACAGTGGAGACAATGATCTAAAACTTCAATTATTGAGCAGTGGTGGTAAGAGTATGTACACAAGTTCTTTTATTCAAAATGAACTGATTAGCACGTTTGGTCATTTGATTCAAAGTCAGATTGTCACAAATGTCAGAAAATCTATTTTTTACTCTGTTTTGGCAGACGAAAAAAACTGACATTAGTCAAGTTGAACAGTTTTCTCTTTGTGTACGGTATGTCGACGACTCATCATATAAAATCAGAGAAGATTTCCTGACTTTTGTTCCAGTGTATGACGTTACTGGGGCAGCATTAGCTAACACAGTTTTGGATACCTTGTCAAGCTTAGGGCTTGACCTGAACAAATTGAGAGGCCAAGGGTACGATGGTGCTTCCACGATGAGAGGGCCCTTCAGAGGGGTGCAAGCGTGCATCAAACAGAAACTGCCTCTAGCGTTGTACACACACTGTTCTTCACATACCCTAAACTTATGTTTATCAGATGCAAGTAACATACCTTCTATAAAAAATTGCATGGGCGTTATTAAAGAAGTCTGCGCATTCTTCCATAAGTCAGCCAAAAGAACTGAAGTATTAAAATTAACCATTACTGAATGTTGTCCTGAACAAAAGAAAAAGAAACTTATTTCTTTATGTGAAACAAGATGGGTGGAGAGGCATGACTCGGTGCTTTTATTTAAGGAACTATTGGAACCCGTCAGTCTTTCCCTTTTGAAAATTGAAGAAGAATCAAGTGACTCAGCGCCTAAGGCACACGCTCTAGGTAGTTCTATCACTCAATTTCAATTTCTTGTAAATACTTTTGTTTTGAGCCATATGCTGTCTAAAACACATAACTTATCTGAGAATCTTCAAAAAAAGAACTTAGATCTCACACAGGCTGTGAAAAATGTTTCGAATGTCTTAGATCTGCTTTCAAAAGAAAGGGAAAATGCCGATAACAACTTTAAAGTCCTGTATAGTCAAATACAGGAGCGGGCTGACAAACTTAAGATTAAAGAGGAGGTTCCTAGAATTTGCCGCCTTCAAACAGCCCGCAACAACGTTCCATACAGTACCCAAGAAGAGTACTATCGCCGAGCTGTTTATTTACCTTACCTAGACGATTTTTGCAATTCGCTGAAGGAACGCTTTGAGTCTCACAAGGAAACAGTTGCATCCTTACAAAACATCCTTCCAGAATTTTGTATCAAAACTGATTTCTGTGCATTGGAACCTGCTTTCAATTCCTATGAAGAGGATTTGTCCCATAAAGAGGTTGTGGAAAGCGAGTTCATGCTGTGGAAAGAAAGGTGGAGCCAAGAGAAGTATGAAAATCTTCCCAAGTCAGCCGTAAGCTCTCTTGAAAAATGTGACCAAGATTTCTTCCCAAACATTTATGTTCTATTAAAACTGCTAGCAGTTCTGCCTGTTTCTGTGGCAACCGTGGAAAGATCGTTCTCAAGTTTAAGAAGGCTAAAAACATACTTGAGAAATAGCACTTCGGAAAATAGGCTTAATGGGCTAGCGTTGCTTTCAATCCACAGAGACTTTGCAATAAGCAATGAAGAAGTTCTTGACAAGTTTGCGAGTGTACCAAGAAACCTTGATTTTGTGTTGTAAACTTAAAATATAAAAGTTGTAATAAAGTTGTAAACTTAAAATATTAAATTAAAATTAAAATATACCAATTCTTTAAATTTTTTTTCGTGGGAGTATACCCGAACCCCCCTCTGCTTATTCCATACCCCCCCCCCGGATTCCCCGGTTATTGGGCCCCCCCAAAATATTTTCCTATATCCGCCACTGGAAACCACTGCTATTATTTTGCGTGGTACAGTTTTTTATGACGTCATTCATCGCAGTGTTACGGTCGCAGTTTGCCGGTGCCGCTTAATAATTAAAAATAACATCTTAGTAATAAATTAATGACACAAATTTCTTCAAGATCGTGTAGGGGGGTCCTTAGACTTTGATCTCATCGCTTTCAGACTTTCATAATAATAATTTTTAACCGAGTGATTACGTCCTGAAAGTGGTCATTTTCGCGTTTTTCAAATTTTAAATCGCAAATAACTCGACAACTATCAATTTTATAGAAAAATTACAAGATATTTTTTTTGCTCAGAATGACCCAAAGAATCTAAAAAAAACTGGTCCAAAGTAAAAAAAAATGATTTTTTGAATTTGTTTAAAAAAATTTATTTAAACAATTTTCCGACCGCGGCACCTCCCGGCACCCTGTGGATTTGTTATAATTTTCACATACTTTTTGAGTAAGTATGTGAAAAAAAAACGAATCGGAATAATTTACCTAACGAAGGTGACGATACAGCCTGGACTAAGGTATAATGGGTTACAACATACATAGATAACGGAAAAGAATTTAGGTATATTTGTTATATTTCTCTACATAAAAGACAAATATCTACTTCTTTCGAGTCGTCCATTCTTTTGGTTCTTTCATTCCCGCACATACTCAATGCTTAATGCGTCCTCAAATGATTAGTTAGAGTGTGCTTATAATAACATTTGAAACCGCAGACTCCACATACGAAGCGTTTTTCTTTTCCGCATTCCACTCTTTTGTGTCTTCTGAGGTTTGTCTGATAACTGAAGGACTTAGAACATTCTTCGCATTTGTATTCTGAAAAGTACAGCCATGAAAACCAAACAAAAAATAGTTTTATATTTTGTACACCATCTTTCAAAATTAATAAAGAATGAATTTAATGTATATGTTGGGTTTTACGGAATACAAGTACATTAAAAGTTTTCTAGGAAATGTGAACGTTTTACCCATATAATGGGGTGTACAATTAAAGTTGTACTTGTCTCTTATTTTGAGACATCCTGTGAAAAAATAATCCCTAAATCTGATTAACATATTGCTGTAGCTTAAAATCATTGGGGATAAAACACTTCCCTGAGGTAGGCCTTTCTTTTGAACTCTCCAGCTACTTACTTTGCTATCCAGCATAACGAAGAAACGTCTTTTTAAGTAAGGAAGATACCTTACCGGAATATACGAGTTAACCTAGGTCCTAGGTGGTGGTTATTGAGAGTTTCGTATAATTTGCGGAGCAATATTTTGTGCCTTACTGTGTCATAGGCTGCTGCCAAATCTATGAAAACAGCCACTGTTATAATTTTTTCTTCGAAGCCCTCTTCAATGTGTTCTGTTAGTGCGAGGACTTGACCGGTGCAAGATTTGCCGGATCTGAATGTTGTGGGATAAGATACTTGTCGACATTTTTTTCTATTCTGTCGAGGATAAGTCTCTCGTATAGTTTGAAAAAGTGACACAACAGCGAAATATGTCTGTACTAGGTTAAAATTCTTCTTTTTTTTTCTTTAGCCCATTTCTATCCAACTTTGGACATAGGCCTTCCCCAAATCTTTCCATTTCCGTCTGTCCTTGGCTGCGCTTTTTCAGTTAGTTTCTGCAGCTTTTACAATATCGTCCTTCCATCGCATCTGAGGTCTACCTCTTCCTATCCACGGTCTCCAGTTTTGTATTTCAGCATTCCATCTTTTATCTCATTTTCTATGTTATCTCCATTTTAACCCTGTTATTTATGTTCAGTTACATTTTTTTACTTTTGTTTTCTCTCTTATCCATTTGTTTAATTTTCTGTCTTGTAGGTTACAATAGTAACGATTAATACAAAGCGTACGAAATAAAACATGTATATTACATAGATCACACTTTTTATTACTCACGACATACGTAATTAAAGCCTACTACATTGAAAGGTGAAATCGCTCATTGTGTCTTCTAAGACTACCATTTTGGGTAAAGTGTTTATTACAAATATGACAGGAGAAAAGAGGACATTTTAATATAATATGACAGTTGTACTTTCTATGTCTTTGCAAGTTACTTTTGTTCCGAAATCCTTTGCTACAATCTGTGCAAACGTAATTTTGAAATGAGTGTTCTTGATAAACTGAAATCACAAAATGTAAGTATAAATCAACGAAAAATCTGGTAAGTTTATAAACGAAATATATTAAATTCAAACTCAATCTACAAAAGAAAATTCAGAATTTTACAGACTAATGATTATTTATGGGCTCTAGCAACGTTCACATTGATTTTTTCATCAGAATATATGAATACATATAATACCATCAAAAGTAAAGGGAAATTAAATAAATGGATTACTTAAAAAGTAAAAATAAAAACAAATAAAATAAAATGAACTATGATAATGAACAATAGGAAGGAAAAAATCTAAATAAAAAGGTTCTATGGCTAATTAATTATAAATGTTAAAGTAAAAGAAGAAGTTCATTCAGAAAACCAAGTTCAGGAATCATACACACATCTACGTGGGATGACATTAAAATATGTTAATGTTAAATAATAAAATAAAATAAAATAAAATAAAATAAAATAAAATAAAATAAAATAAAATAAAATAAAATAAAATAAAATAAAATAAAATAAAATAAAATAAAATAAAATAAAATAAAATAAAATAAAATAAAACAAAATAAAATAAAATAAAATAAAATAAATGTTAATAAAATAAATAATCATATTTAAATTCTACGCCACTGGCGGAATTGCCATTTTAGTGCAATTTTTCTATTCTTGAATACTTTCAATGTAAATAAAATACTCTCCATTCGTAACGATAAGTCATTATTTTTCGAGATATTTGAAGTTAAAAATGAAGTGACACAGTAATTATTTTGACTAATGTAGGTATTAATAATTATTATGTCAGTGTTTTTGTATCATTAGATTGCATTTTATTACGCAAATGAATTTTTAATCGCTAATAACAAAAAATATATTGTTATTTATTAACATTTCTTAAAACGAATAGATGCATTCAACATTTAAAAACTAGATTCTAAAAAGAACCGTTTTGTTATAATCTAAAATCTAAGTAAAAGAACAATTTTTTTTATTTAGCTTAATGCCTCGACAACTTATGGTCATTGGCATTGTACAGTGGAGTTATGCAATCAGGTACCTAGTGTAATGTGTGTAGTGTGTGTGTTGAGTAAATGTCTTGTTACTTAGCAAAGTCGACGTCACTGTCTTTGCAAAGAGACGCTAATTGTATCCGAACGTCTGCGGTCTCTCAGGTGAGT
Organism: Diabrotica virgifera virgifera; assembly: GCF_917563875.1. Taxonomy (NCBI): domain Eukaryota; kingdom Metazoa; phylum Arthropoda; class Insecta; order Coleoptera; family Chrysomelidae; genus Diabrotica; species Diabrotica virgifera. The sequence continues at coordinate 80,923,000 of NC_065445.1, forward strand.
ACCGAACCCACAAAGACAGAAGCTACTTTCATCTACATTTTAATTTTTAATAAATGAAAAATTCTCCACCTAGGTGGGATTCGAGCTCACGACCTTTAGGTCCAAAGGTAGGCGCTCTTACCACTGAGCTACAGAGATTGTTAAGGTTAAGAACAATTTTAATAACGAGAAAATATCAAAAAATACATTAATGTGCGACTGGTATATTATTTGGCAAATAATGACATGATTTCGATGCCAGTTAATTATGATATCCACAACAGATATAAACATTCACAGGCCTACCTATTTATATTCATCTTTAAGTCTCCCTAAACCTTAATCAATTATGTTCTTTCTACCATTAATTTGTAGGCAGCTCCACTGGGCCGATTATCAATTAAGTAATACCCACCTTCAGTCGTAAACTCCCCCTATCCGCGTGTCATTTTCAGACAGGCGAGAATAGCATCATAGCTAATACTATTCTACTATTCAGCTCACTATCCACAGACCTCCCCTGTCCGTCTGCTGATCTTAGGTAGGCGAGCCTGTCCTTTCATTTTATGAGTTTATCCTCAAAGACCTCCCCCTATCCGCCTCTCCGTTTCTAGGAAGGCGAGAACAGTATAGAAGGGCCTATGCTAATCTTCTCCTTTAGCCCTACTTATATAGACTGCGCGGGATATCCCCATGTATCGTTCACTAATGAACACGTCCAGGGATATTCCGGGTCGGAAGAGGGGGTGGTTTTAGTTGGTAGGCGGCTGGTTATGTGGGGCACGCGGGACGCATGGACCGGTCTGTGGGCCCTAGCGTGTTCTCCTCTCCTGTCCGAGTCCAACAGTACTAAAGACACCTTCCCTAGTCTGCTAAGAGCGTTCCACCTCAATCCAAAAAAAAAAAGTTAAAAAGTTAAAATATAAAGGAAAAGATTCCTCTCTCATTGGCTGTATACCATAATAAAAACTTACTAATGAAGTAAAAACCTCACATGTAGGTAGGTGGTATATAATTTATTAAAAATTTTTTTCTAAAAATGATCCAAGATGGATAAAATCACAAACGTTTTCGGACCAATCAGTCCATCATCAGGTGGTAGAAACCTAAAATAATCAAACCACTGTATTAAAAAAGCCAAGATGAAATTTGACTGTCTGAAAGTTAGGAAAATTACAACATGTGGTTACTTACTTCAGATCCAAAGTAGTTGGAACTAGCTACATATTTAGGTCAAAAGACCTTAATGTAATAATAATTATGCCATTTAGGCTACAAAAATGTCGACAATAAGTCGATGTCACAAGAAATTAAATTGCAACGGTATTACAAAGTGGTCTTCATCTTGGCCTCAAACTGACAGACTAAAGTATGACATTGAACGGATATTGACAAGACCTTCTAGGGAATTTTATGTGTATGTAGTTATATTGTATTTTAGAAATGCAAAAAATATAAAAAATATTTTTACTTAACTGAATGAATTTAATTAGATATTAAATAAATGAGTAAGAATAAACAATTTAAATTAATAGTCACATGAAATTATTTATGAAAATTTCATGGCGGTGAAAGCGAAAATTTTGCCAACAGGTAATGACGTCACTTGGTAAAAAGAAGAACAAAAAGAAAAATAAACTGAAGAAAAATAAAAATAAAATAAAAAGAAAATTATTAGATAATAATTATAAGGTAAAAGAATTAGTGAATAAATCTGGAATTTGGCTATAATGAAATGTATATAGTTGATAGTCATAATGTAACAGTATAACTGGTTGTCTAATTTCAAGTAGATGTAATAGGGTGAATAAAACACAACTAAGTAAAATACTATGGTTTAACGGAATTGAGATTAAAGTACTAAATGGATGTATTATTTAAGAGAAAGTACTGTGAACTGTAAATAAGAAAACGATAAGTGAAAGTTAATATGGTGTGAAGTTAATAATGATATGATGCCAAATTATTGTTTGAAAATTATGTGAAAATAAAATTAAAATTAAAAATAAAAATGTAGAGGGAATAAAACGAGGGTGAAAATAAGGTAGAAATGATGCATTATAAAATAAAACAAAAATTGTAGGCCTTGAATTAATGGTTGTCTAACTTGAAGAGAGATTGACAATAAAATTAGGTAAAGAAATTAAATTAAAGTTAAAAAGAAAATGAACATTTTATGTGGTTACTGGACCAACAGAGACATGAAAACCTAAGCCCACCTCCACAAAGGATAGGAGACACGCAAAGGCACACACATATCCGTCAGCTCAATGATCACATAATAATCATGACAAATTGGCAAAATAGTTCTCAGATTAACATTGTAGGTAATGGTGTGATAAATGTATAGTAAAAAGTAGAGGAAGGTCTTGCTTGTTGAATATAACAAAGCTAATAGAAAGCAAAATGAAAATGTTTGTGGTCAACAAACTGACAAGAGACAAACATGCCTAAACCTACCTCCACAAAGAATAAGAGACCTGTAAAGGCACACACATATCTGCCAGTCCAATGATCACAAACACTAATATCAACAATTTAACTTAGATGAACTGAAGGATTGTATATTAGAGGTGTCCAATAACCACCAGCAACCGAACCACAACCAAAAAAACCTGTGTATAAGAATAAAAGGTAAATAGTTCAGAAAAATATATTGTAAATGGATGGAGGGTTTGTGAAATGTATATTAAGTAACATGTAGTTAGGTAAAGATGTGGATTCGGAGTTATCAAGCTGAAAAATAAGAATGTCTTAAAATAAAAATGAAGAGAAATATCATGTGAAGCATGGACCCTGTGGAAATAAAATAGATGTATTTAGAAAAATATGAATTAAGTGTACAAGGTTAATTCTAAACTATGGAAATAATTGACGGTGTATAGGAGTAAAGTCACGGTTTAATGAAGTTTGACGATTAACACAATTGGGGCTAGTACGTATGTCCTTGATAATCTCCAAATCCTCATACAAATCTAACCTGAGTGTATTTTTATCTTGAATGTTGTGGATCAAAGAAACCCCTTCTGGAACCTTGAGATGATGTTTATTGACTTTGAGATGATGGGAAAAAGCAGAAGTATTGTCACGTTTGGAGTGTTCAGAAGTTCGAACTGTAAGAGACCTAAAAGTTCTGCCCACGTATGTAGCATCACAGTCAGAACATGACAATTTATAAACACCACTGCGATTCATATAGTGGATGGAGTCTTTGGTGTTGGATAGGATTTTACCAAGAGTGTTATGTACTTTAAATGAAATATTAATATTGTCAGAGCTATTAAGTATATGTTTAATCTTTTCAGAAATTGATGAGTTATAGAATGGTAATGATCTATATAAAGGAGGGATGGTTGGGTTAGAATTGTAAGCCGATTGCCGGAGGAGATTGGACTCTCTCTTACGGATAAGTTTATCAATGATGTCAGGACTGTAGTCATTGTTTACAGCTATTTGTTTAATTATATTGAGTTCTTTGTTGAATTCATGAGTTGATAAAGGAATAGTGTATAGTCTATGTATGAAACTTCTAAAAGCTGAATATTTATGGGAGAGAGGATGATTGGAGGATGCGTGAATGACATGATCTGTTTGTGTAGGCTTGCGATAAATACCAAAGTTGAATTGATTATTAAGTCTGGTAATGGACAGATCTAAAAAATTGATGGCATTAGAAGACTCTAGTTCCGTAGTGAATTTGATGTTTGGATGAAGTTGATTAATTTTTGACAGAAGAAAATTAGCTGTGTCGGAATTCCCTAGGATAAAGACGAGACAATCGTCGACATAACGGTACCAGTGTAGGATTTCAGTGTTTTTCATGATATAATTGGATTCTAAGTTATCCATAAAAACATCAGCTAAGAAAGGAGATAAGCAACTGCCCATAGCTAAACCATCAGGTTGTTTATAAAATGTATTATTAAATATGAAAAAATCTTGTGACAGACAAATTTGCAGAATATCTATAATCGGTCAAATGATTTGGGGTTGGATGTTATTATTGGTTAGGAGAGAATTTACCAGACTAATTGTTTCATTTTTGGGCACTGAAGTGAATAAGTTGCTAACATCAAAGGAAAGCATTGTTATGTCAGGATGAAGATTAATAAGTTGAAGTTTCTCAACTAATTGGTAAGAATTTATAACTGAAAATTGAGGAGTGAAGTTGATTAGATTTTTAATTGTCTTAAGAAGGAACTTAGATAAAATAGAAACTGGAGTATTGATGAAACTGACGACTGGGCGGATTGGGATATCAACCTTGTGTATTTTCGGCAAGCCATATAACCTAGGAACTAAAGGGTTGCTAGGGATTTTACTGTATGGGGCATCATAATCCGAGAAAAAATCAGAAAAATTTTTGATATTATCTTTGATTTTGGCAATGAATCTTTTGGTAGGATCTACCGATAAGGGAGTGAAATGATTGTCTTCCAGAAAACTGGAAACCTTGTGATTATAAGTCTCACGATCCAAGATAACTAAACAATTACCTTTATCAGCTTTACTGATAATTAAATCATGGTTAGAAATTTTTTGTTTGACTGATTTTAAAGATTGAAGAAAAGAATTGGTTTGTTTAGTAGAAAGATTATTAAAGAAGGAAGATGAATTGGGAGAAGACGAGTCAATGTTGGACTTAAATTTATTTAAGAAACGGTAGCATGAATTTCTAATAGATGTTCTTTCGGAAAGAGTAACAGATAGATTTCCATACCCAAAGAATTTTCTCAAAAAGATTTAGAGTGTCTCTCTATCGAAACCGATATGACTATTCAAAATCTATCTGTTACTCTTTCCGAAAGAACATCTATTAGAAATTCATGCTACCGTTTCTTAAATAAATTTAAGTCCAACATTGACTCGTCTTCTCCCAATTCATCTTCCTTCTTTAATAATCTTTCTACTAAACAAACCAATTCTTTTCTTCAATCTTTAAAATCAGTCAAACAAAAAATTTCTAACCATAATTTAATTATCAGTAAAGCTGATAAAGGTAATTGTTTAGTTATCTTGGATCGTGAGACTTATAATCACAAGGTTTCCAGTTTTCTGGAAGACAATCATTTCACTCCCTTATCGGTAGATCCTACCAAAAGATTCATTGCCAAAATCAAAGATAATATCAAAAATTTTTCTGATTTTTTCTCGGATTATGATGCCCCATACAGTAAAATCCCTAGCAACCCTTTAGTTCCTAGGTTATATGGCTTGCCGAAAATACACAAGGTTGATATCCCAATCCGCCCAGTCGTCAGTTTCATCAATACTCCAGTTTCTATTTTATCTAAGTTCCTTCTTAAGGCAATTAAAAATCTAATCAACTTCACTCCTCAATTTTCAGTTATAAATTCTTACCAATTAGTTGAGAAACTTCAACTTATTAATCTTCATCCTGACATAACAATGCTTTCCTTTGATGTTAGCAACTTATTCACTTCAGTGCCCAAAAATGAAACAATTAGTCTGGTAAATTCTCTCCTAACCAATAATAACATCCAACCCCAAATCATTTCACCGATTATAGATATTCTGCAAATTTGTCTGTCACAAGATTTTTTCATATTTAATAATATATTTTATAAACAACCTGATGGTTTAGCTATGGGCAGTTGCTTATCTCCTTTCTTAGCTGATGTTTTTATGGATAACTTAGAATCCAATTATATCATGAAAAACACTGAAATCCTACACTGGTACCGTTATGTCGACGATTGTCTCGTCTTTAAAATTAATCAACTTCATCCAAACATCAAATTCACTATGGAACTAGAGTCTTCTAATGCCATCAATTTTTTAGATCTGTCCATTACCAGACTTAATAATCAATTCAACTTTGGTATTTATCGCAAGCCTACACAAACAGATCATGTCATTCACGCATCCTCCAATCATCCTCTCTCCCATAAATATTCAGCTTTTAGAAGTTTCATACATAGACTATACACTATTCCTTTATCAACTCATGAATTCAACAAAGAACTCAATATAATTAAACAAATAGCTGTAAACAATGACTACAGTCCTGACATCATTGATAAACTTATCCGTAAGAGAGAGTCCAATCTCCTCCGACAATCGGCTTACAATTCTAACCCAACCATCCCTCCTTTACATAGATCATTACCATTCCATAACTCATCAATTTCTGAAAAGATTAAACATATACTTAAAAGCTCTGACAATATTAATATTTCATTTAAAGTACGTAATACTCTTGGTAAAATCCTATCCAACACCAAAGACTCCATCCACTATATGAATCGCAGTGGTGTTTATAAATTGTCATGTTCTGACTGTGATGCTACATACGTGGGCAGAACTTTTAGGTCTCTTACAGTTCGAACTTCTGAACACTCCAAACGTGACAATACTTCTGCTTTTTCCCATCATCTTAAAGTCAATAAACATCATCTCAAGGTTCCAGAAGGGGTTTCTTTGATCCACAACATTCAAGATAAAAATACACTCAGGTTATATTTGTATGAGGATTTGGAGATTATCAAGGACATACGTACTAGCCCCAATTGTGTTAATCGTCAAACTTCATTAAACCGTGACTTTACTCCTATACACCGTCAATTATTTCCATAGTTTAGAATTAATCTTGTACACTTAATTCATATTTTTCTAAATACATCTATTTTATTTCCACAGGGTCCATGCTTCACATGATATTTCTCTTCATTTTTATTTTAAGACATTCTTATTTTTCAGCTTGATAACTCCGAATCCACATCTTTACCTAACTACATGTTACTTAATATACATTTCACAAACCCTCCATCCATTTACAATATATTTTTCTGAACTATTTACCTTTTATTCTTATACACAGGTTTTTTTGGTTGTGGTTCGGTTGCTGGTGGATATTGGACACCTCTAATATACAATCCTTCAGTTCATCTAAGTTAAATTGTTGATATTAGTGTTTGTGATCATTGGACTGGCAGATATGTGTGTGCCTTTACAGGTCTCTTATTCTTTGTGGAGGTAGGTTTAGGCATGTTTGTCTCTTGTCAGTTTGTTGACCACAAACATTTTCATTTTGCTTTCTATTAGCTTTGTTATATTCAACAAGCAAGACCTTCCTCTACTTTTTACTATACATTTATCACACCATTACCTACAATGTTAATCTGAGAATTATTTTGCCAATTTGTCATGATTATTATGTGATCATTGAGCTGACGGATATGTGTGTGCCTTTGCGTGTCTCCTATCCTTTGTGGAGGTGGGCTTAGGTTTTCATGTCTCTGTTGGTCCAGTAACCACATAAAATGTTCATTTGCTTTTTAACTTTAATTTAATTTCTTTACCTAATTTTATTGTCAATCTCTCTTCAAGTTAGACAACCATTAATTCAAGGCCTACAATTTTTGTTTTATTTTATAATGCATCATTTCTACCTTATTTTCACCCTCGTTTTATTCCCTCTACATTTGTATTTTTAATTTTAATTTTATTTTCACATAATTTTCAAACAATAATTTGGCATCATATCATTATTAACTTCACACCATATTAACTTTCACTTATCGTTTTCTTATTTACAGTTCACAGTACTTTCTCTTAAATAATACATCCATTTAGTACTTTAATCTCAATTCCGTTAAACCATAGTATTTTACTTAGTTGTGTTTTATTCACCCTATTACATCTACTTGAAATTAGACAACCAGTTATACTGTTACATTATGACTATCAACTATATACATTTCATTATAGCCAAATTCCAGATTTATTCACTAATTCTTTTACCTTATAATTATTATCTAATAATTTTCTTTTTATTTTATTTTTATTTTTCTTCAGTTTATTTTTCTTTTTGTTCTTCTTTTTACCAAGTGACGTCATTACCTGTTGGCAAAATTTTCGCTTTCACCGCCATGAAATTTTCATAAATAATTTCATGTGACTATTAATTTAAATTGTTTCTACCACAAAATTGTTAAATTGTTCACAATTTGTTTCTAAATGTTGAATACATCTATTCGTTTTAAAAAATTTTAATAAATAACATTATATTTTTTGTTATTAGCGATTAAAAATTCATTTGCGTAATAAAATGCAATCTCCTGATCCCAAAATACCACCATAATAATAATGAATACTAGGCCTGGATCCCGTGTATCAAAAAAAAGTTGATTAATAGCAAGCTGAAAATTTGTTAATAGCTTAACGGTGTCTATAGATGTTATAGTCGGACAAACTTTGATGCACGAGCACACTGGAACAGGGGAAGTTTTAATTGTGGATCAGTTTAAAAATTTGGAACGCCAGATTACGAAAACGCCCCATGTATTTTGTCGGACAGAACTTCCAATTGATTTGTTACCGTTTCATTTAACTCTGCAAAAATCCGACCGCTACTTATCACCAATTTAATTCCTGTCATTTGAGATGCTATCCGTGTTGAACTCATTAAAGCGCCCAGTTGGTGATAAATAGAAGTCTGATTTTTGCATGAGAGTTTAATGAAGTGGTAACAAATCAATTGGAAGTTCTGTCCGACAAAATACATACATGGAACTTTTTCGTAGTTTGACGTTCCACATTTTGAACCTGTTCCACAATTAAAATTTCACCTGTTCCAGTGTTCCCATACATCAAAGTTTGTCCGACAAGACACCGTTAAGCCATTAACAAATTTTCAGCTTGCTATTAATCAACTTTTTTTTGGTACGCGGGATCCAGGTCTATACCTACATTAGTCAAAATAGCTGTGTCGCTTCATTTTATCGTTTGGGCGATAAAGTCATTATTACGATAAAGTCTAATGTTGCAAATGAAGAGTATATTATTGACATAGAAAGCATTGGTGAATCTAAAAATTGCACTAATGTATCAATTCCATTAGTGGCGTAGAATTTGGGAAGGGTCAACCGTTCATTTTACCTCATCGTATGCCTCTGTGGTAGTATCCAGAAACGTTCATTTAACATAATTTAATGGAGTTTACATTGCTGACACTTCTTATCAAGTATGAAAAGGATATGTTATATGGTTTTGAAGTACTGGATACAAATAGTTTTTAAATTGTTAAATAAAACTCACTGTAATTCAGTACGGATCCACATTTTATTTAAGTGATTTAGATTATCGTCATGTTTTGTGTAAGATTTTGTCCAGTTACTATATGGACAATTCTTAATGGTATAGTGTAGTAATTTTTTAAGATACAGTCGGTTCGCTAAACTCAGACACAACTGGCTAGTTATTTTAGTAGATAATTTTTTGTTTTTGCCAATTTTGCCAAAATTGGCAAAATTACTAACTATTTAGTAATTATTTTTTGCCAATTTTACCAAAATTGGAAAAAATATTTACTAAAATCACTAACCTGTTGTGTCTGAGTTTAGCGAACCGACTATACAATCTTCATTAACATAATAAAACATGTGTCATTTACTCAACCAGTTTATTGTATATACATAATTGGTTACAATTAAAGTATTATAATACTAGTCTTAGAGAATATCTAGTCTTAGAGTACATCTTTCACTGTGTTTTTTTTGATAGTCTTGTCGTTTAAATTTTTTTTCGCAGTAGACACATTGAAATTTTGGCTCAATACATGATTGCCTTAGATGAGTGTCTAACGACCATCTGTTTTTAAAAATTTTCTGACATTTTGGGCAAGGCTGTTGCCCCAAAAGCTGTTGCAACATAACTAAAAATTAAAAAGTATTAAGAAAAGAACAAGCAATAAAAATGTCTCTTTAAATAGTTAAAAAAGGTTTTTTTATTATTGTATATTAAAGAAGTAGGACAATCTTTAGAAACCCTACATGCTACAGATAACATCAGATATCAGGTTGGATGAAAGAGTAGGGAAAGCGACAGCCATAGGCTTCTAATAAAGCTATCTAACAAACAATATAGTTTTCCACCTACCTCTATTACTCTGGGCTAATTAGCAAAATACAAGCAAAAGTTATTTACCAGCAATTTTATTGCTGAAATCGAATCTTATGATTGTATATATTAATAATATAGGTATGCAAAGTCCGCAGATAGTGTGCTACTCTTTTTATAAACAAAATGGCGCCCGAAAATCATGTTTTTTCCAATTTTTGCTCTATAACTCCAAAGATTTTAACTTTACACCAAAAACACCCAAATAAAAATTCACCGTAATTAAATTCTGCATATAGACGTGTTTTTCCGATTTACTCAGACGAAAATTTTCTCCGGAAAATGCGGGTATTTCCAACAAAATCTTTAATTTTCAACTAAAATTTTAGATAAGTAATTGTTTATCAATAATTAAATAACTTGGTAATACATATAAAAGCTCTTTTCGCATAGATAATAATTCCAGAAGCCGATGGAAATTGAATGAACAGTTTAGCAACAATTTAATTGTTAATTAAAAATTTACGATCGCTATAATAACCAGAATAATTATGACACATAAGAATAACTATGATTTTTGTACTTATAAAAAACACTGTACCTATCTAATGTACTTTACAGAATTGAAATTGGACTATTTAAGTGGCCTCAGGAATATTTTAAAATTATAAACAATTTTTTGGCTTATAAACAATTAGAATATCTCGGGAAATATTAAAATAAATTAAATCATGAAAACGGTATTGGAAAAAAAGAGGCAGGACGCTTCTTCTAACAGAAAAACGTTTAATTGTGATAAATGGTTCCTGAGATACAACCGGTCAAAGTTGACCGGCATTTACGGCAAAGATATAAATAATAGGATCATAATTTTCGAACCATCACCTTTTTAGTTTTGTCCTCTTTCTCCACACCAATTTTCATATCTTTAAAATACTCATAACATTTATTATTATAATAAACACTGTCGATATTACGAGTGAAAATTGCCAAAAATAGCAAAATATCAATTAAAAATTAGGTTGGAGAAAATGTAATCTCAAAGTTCAAAATCGGTATATGTTAAAAAAATGTGTTTTCTCGGCTTCCCATGGAGCAATTTTCTTCATTATTTTTTTGTTCCCAAGTAACTCGAGTAGAGCCATCTAACTAACGCATTATTAAATGTCAGTATTGCTTTTGTTTTGTTATAATAGATTTATTTATTTATAAGAAAAGTAAACTACATATTTTTTCCAGTTGTAGACTTTTTTTAGGTAAACTTACTACAAGCGTACCTTTTACCGTTAAAAACACAAATATTCTCATTTGAAAGCTGAATAATTATTTAAACAATCTTTATTTAAACAAATTAAAATTTTTTGTTATAATCAACAAATTAATTTATTATAACAAAACAAAAGCAAGTTTGACATTTAACAATGCGTTAGTTATATGGCTCTACTCTCGAGTTACTTGGGAACAAAAAAGAATGAAGAAAATTGCTCCATGGGAAGCCGAGAAAATGCATTTTTTTAACGTATACTGATTTTGAACTTTGACATTACATTTTCGCCAACCTAATTTTTGATTGGAATTTTGCTATTTTTGGCAATTTTCACTAGTAATATCGATAGTTTTTATTATAATAATATATGTTATGAGTATTTTAGAGATATGAAAATTGGGGCGGAAAAAGAGGACAAAAATAAAAAGGTGATGGTTCGAAAATTATGATCCTATTGTTTATATCTTTGCCGTAAATACCGATCCACTTTGACCGGTTGTATCTCAGGAACTACTTTCCCAATTAAACGATTTTTCTTTTAAAAGAAAAGCCCTGCCGCTTTTTTTCCAGTACGGTTTTAATATTTAATATTTCCCGAGATATTCTATTTGTTTATAAGCCAAAAAATTGTTTATAATTTTAAAATATTCCTGAGGCCGGTTAAATAGTTCAATTTCAATTCTGTAAAGTACATTGGATAGGTACAGTGTCTTTTTATACAAAAATCATAGTTATTCTAATGTATCCTAGTTATTGTGGGTATTATAGCGACCGTAAATTGTGATTTAACAATTCAATTGTTGCTAAACTGTCCATTCAATTTCCATAGGCTTCTGGAATTATAATCTATGCGAAAAGAGCTTTTATATTGCCAACTACTATTGATATTGATTATTGATAAGCAACTACTTATCTAAAATTTTAGTTGAAATTAAAGATTTTGTTGGAAAAACCCGCATTTTCCGGGGAAAATTTTCGTCTAAGTAAATCGGGAGAGACATGTCTCTATGCAGAATTTAATTACAGTGAATTTTTATTTGGGTCTTTTTGGTGTAAAGTTAAAATCTTTGGAGTTATAGAGAATAAATTGAAAAAAACACGATTTTCGGGCGCCATTTTGTTTATAAAAAGTAGCACACTATCTGGAGACTTTGCATACCTATATTATTAATATATAGGGTCATAAGATTCGATTCCAGTAATAAAATTGCTGGTAAATAACTTTTCCTTGTATTTTGTTACTTAGCTCAGAGTATACAGGATGAGGCAAATAAAGGGCCTATTAGAAATATCTCGAAAACTAAAGGCACCAGAATCATGAAAATTGGAATAAAGGTGGTTTGAAGGATGATCTATTAGATGAAAATACTTTCGTCTTTTTGCAACTTCCGGTTATACCGGAAGTTGCTCATAACTTCGTTTTTTTAAATGGGACACCTTGTATATTTTTACATTTTTGGATTCTCCTTAATATCTCCTTTCTTAAAATATGAGGTTTTGTAATATTATACAGGGTATTTTAAGAGATATTTACGTTTTTTTATTAATTTCGTAGCAATATTCACACCCTGTAGAATTATAGGAGTTTGACATATAAAACTCTACTTACGTTCAAATGATTTTTAATATAGTCTTATATTGTTAAGAATCATTAGTATAGCTAAATTTTTAATTTTAGTATACAGGGTTGGTCGAAACTCGGAATGAGTATTCTCTGAGTTTTCTTAAATGGAACACCCTATATTTTAGTATTGTAATGAAATGACATTTTATGGTACTTGTTTATTTCTTAAGCATTCCCTATACCTAACTGCTTTAATTTGTGCTTAATTGTTAATCGCACCAACAACCTTAACTACTTAGGTATTTTGATAGCTAAACCATTATTAGTAATTTTAAGGATCAGTCTGGACTAATATGTATTTATTTCTGAAAAATTATTTGTGACTGAATATTTTCACGGCCAAACTAATAAAATTTTACGTATTTTTTGTTGCAATTAATGTTTAGCTTAAATCACCAATAACTCACAAATTAAAGCAGTTAGGTATAGGGAATGCTTATAAAATAAAAAAGTGCCATGAAATATTATTTCATTACAATATTAAAATAAAGGGTGTTCCATTTAAGAAAACTCAGAAAATATTCATTCAGAGTTTCGACCAACCCTGTATACTACAATTTCAAAATTAGCTATAATAACGATTCTTAACAATAATAGACTATATTAAAAATCACATGAACGTAAGCAGAGTTTTTAATGTAAAACTATTACAATTTTACAGGGTGTGAATGTTGCTACGAAATTAATAAAAAAAAACGTAAATATCTCTTAAGATACCCTGTATAATATTACAAAATCTCATATTTTAAGAAAGAAGATATTGAGGAGGATCCAAAAATGAAAAAATATACAGGGTCCAATTTGTCCCATTAAAAAAAAACGAAGTTATAAGTATAAGTATAACCGGAAGTTGCAAAGAGATGAAAATATTTTCATTTAATAGATCATCCTTCAAAACCCCTTCATTCCAATTTTCATGATTCTGTTGCCTTTAGTTCTCGAGATATTTCTAATAGGCCAGTTATCTGCCTCACCCTATATATGGGTAGTTATGGAATTGTAGTGTTATTCGGTTGACTTTAGTATTTTATTTTTCCTGACTTATTATTTGGTCACTAACTTATATTTATTTAAATACAAAGACTTACTTTATATTATTTTATTGACAACACTTTAATTAACACTTAATATTTACAAAACAATTGATACAAAAAAAGAAACAAATAACTAGAGCACTTCTAATTTATTTCCGACTTCAATTTATTTGTATAAGTCCAAAAACATAAAAGTGCCCCGTCAACTAGCAAGACGTTAAAATTATAACTGAATCCTATTTGCAAAAAGCCAAAAAACACAAAACAATTCTCCTTAGTAAAAAGAATATCTATATAATAATATCAAATAAACAACTTTATCGAACATATCGATTAATCTAGAAAGAAAAGTTCTTGTTTACATACAAAGACTTACTTTATATTATTTTATTGACAACACTTTAATTAACACTTAATATTTACAAAACAATTGATACAAAAAAAGAAACAAATAACTAGAGCACTTCTAATTTATTTCCGACTTCAATTTATTTGTATAAGTCCAAAAACATAAAAGTGCCCCGTCAACTAGCAAGACGTTAAAATTATAACTGAATCCTATTTGCAAAAAGCCAAAAAACACAAAACAATTCTCCTTAGTAAAAAGAATATCTATATAATAATATCAAATAAACAACTTTATCGAACATATCGATTAATCTAGAAAGAAAAGTTCTTGTTTACATAATGAATCAAACAGGTAATAAAAAGTGGAATTATAAAAATAGGCCGGAATCTTCGACTGTTAATCGGGATCGAGGAGCGTCACAGAATTTATATATAAAAACCTTTGTATGAACTTAAAAGTTTATTTTAATGTACAAAATTTACATGTAAAACCAAACATTTAACATGAAAAATGGAGTTATTGCATTTCAAAACAATAAATACACTTTTAAATCTGCTTTCCTTTCCTTACCCAAATAGATGCTTTGAATTTAGATGATTCTTTAGGTTAGTTTTTCTTTTAAATTTTAAGTTACAATATTCGCACATAAATGTTTTTTCTTTTCCGCAATCTTGAGCCAAATGGGAGGACAATGTGTGGGAGTTTTTGTATTTTTTTAGGCATTTTGGACAGGTTACCGAAAAACCTAAAAAAACCATCTAATAAAACTGTATCTTTAATTTTAACAAAAACAGTAATTGTACACAGGTAGTGATAGCGAAAGGTATAGTTGTTTACTGGCGCACTAAAAAGTGTTAAAATTGCAACGTTTCCTACCAGTTCTGCTTCTCCTTCCTTTTTTTTTTGTCCTTTGATCTTCATCTTTTTTTTTTAAGGTCAGTCTGTGTGCTTACCTAAAGACCTATTCGCTTCGTGCATGACTGACGGCAACCATTTGAAGTTAGGCATATTTATGATAAATACATCTTGTCAAGTTGCAAATTATTAATAATTAGTTTTTAAACTCTATTTTGCCAATAATTTATGTATCTGATACAGTTCAAGTTGATATCCAGTTGGAGTTGACTTTTCCTAGTTCGAGTCGTAGTTCGAGTCGACTCAAACGGCTGGTTTTAGTAAAAGTTGATTATAAATATAAAATGAAGATTTTTATTCAAGATTTACTAGTAAAAGTAGACTCCAACTAGTTAAAGTATACTCTTCCCAATGCCATTTAGTAAAAGTTGATTCACACAAACAATCGATTCTAGAAATTAAATGTTACTGTACATATATTATGTTCAAATTATGTTCAAACTTACCCAAAAGGAGGTCCTTATAACGAATCCACAGGGTGTCAGGTTGTACCGTAATCGAAAAATTGTTTAAAAATTTTTTTTAAACAAATTCACAAAAAAATTCACTTCGGACATTTTTTTACATCATTTGGGTCATTCGGAGCAAAAGAGGTATTTTGTGATTTTTCTGTGAAATTTATTGTTCTCGAGTTATACGAGATTTAAAATTTGAAAAATGCGAAAATGACCATTTTCAAGGCTTAATAACTCAGTTAAAAATTATTATTATGAAAGTCAGAAAGTGACCAAATCAAATTTTAACGACCCCCGTACAAGGTTCTGAAGAAATATTTGTCATTATTGTATTACTAAGCTGTTATTTTTAATTATTGACAATGAGCGCTAGGAGCGTATTGAGGCGGCTGTCAATGTGAGTGCGACTGAGATGCACCATTGGAGGGTCAGAATGGAGGATCTTACTCGCACTCACATTGACGGCCGTCTCAATACGCTTTTAGCGCTCATTGTTGATAATTAAAAATAACAACTTAATAAAATAATGACAAAAATTTCTTCAGGATCTTGTAGGGGGGCTTTAAACTTTGATTACCTGACTTTCTGACTTTCATAATAATAGTTTTTAATCGAGTTATTAAGCCTTAAAAATGGTCATTTCGCATTTTTTACATTTTAAATGGCGTATAACTCGAAAACTATCAATTTTAAAGAAAAATCACAAGAGACCTTTTTTGCTCCGAATGACCAAAATAATCTAAAAAAATTTGTCCGGAGTGAAATACTTAGTTATTTATAAAACAGTTCGTGAAGTATGCTTTTTGCGCACGCACGCGATGTTTAGAGCACGAGCGGACCGAGTGCTATACATCGCCTAAGTGCGCAAAAAGTACTTCACGCACAGTTCCATACAATATTATTTCTACCAAAAACAAATAAAAAAACTGCAACTCTTCGTCACTGGAATACATTCCTATTTTACAATTTTTTAGAACTTTGACATTTAAAAATTCAAACTTCTGTCAAACCACAAAACTGTCAAAAATTGACATTCGCCTTGTCACCATGACAAGGCGAAAGTTAAGGATATTTGATTATATGAAAGTGTGCTAAAACAGTGCGAAAAAGTAAATCCCATTTAAAATACATTATTACTTCAGGCACACTTTAAACCCTTCATGTACTGCTATCTATATTTACAATTTTCACACAATAAAAAGTTATACATAATATGAGGTAGAGTAGATAAGAATTATTTTTGTGAATTTGGTTAACAAAAATTGGTTAAACAATTTTTCGACCGCGGTACCGCCTGACACTGTATATTTGTTATAAGGATGTATTTGTTTGAGTAAGTTTGTGCAAAAAAATCGAATCAGAATAATTAACCTAACGGGGGCGACGTTACAGCCTGGACTAATAAGTAGTTGAAATGGTTAAAACAAAGAGACGCACACTCATCAAAAATGTGCGTGAGATTATACTCCTATAAATTGTATAATCTACTTTTACTAAAAAGGGTTAGGAAGAGTCAACTTCAACTAGTAAAAGTTTGAAATGTAACATATATAATGGATGTAGTATTAAGAACTGGGTTTCTAAACATTTATAACAATTTATCTTTTTAACCCCAAACGGAACAAAAAGAGAAAAATCTATCCTCGTTTTTAAACTAGGAGGAGTAATTCAAATTTCCCCGCTATAATGATTGTTTGTAATTCGTCCAACCGCAGGCAAGTTTACTCCACTAAATTATGAAATTTTGACATTAACATTTTTGAAATTTGACACTATTATATCGGCGATTTTTTGTGATTTCTGAGTTATTTCTATAATTTTTAGATTTTTAATCTTCATTTTATATAAAGAAGTGTTGTTTTTGGAACTCTTTGACAAATTGTTATTAGTCTTATAAGTTGGCGATACTGATTACTGCAGTAACGTTGACATGGTCAACCAAAAAAGAAGATGAATCTGGTGATCTTTATAGTGACATTATTTGGTGTGGATCTGTCTTTTGAGCGGAATGGGACGTTTCATCGCCGCCGGTTCATCGCCGCCGTTTCGATGCCGCCGGTTCATCGCCAGTCCATTTCATCGCCGGCCGTTTCATCGCCGGCCGTTTCATCGCCAGTTAGTCAGTTGATCTTGTATTATGGGAGATGACACGACACGACGTTAAATTCAGTTCAAAACTTATGACAAATAAATAGATAAAAAATATTATTATATTAATTTACTGTTCTATTTTTACTTTCCCTAAATTTGATAATAAACAGTATTAAATTTGTAGTGTTAAATTATATTTTATATTATAAAAGTTTAAAAGTCTATTAATAAAAGATTAAGTATGGCAACGGGAATGGTCATATCTCGCATTTCCTAGAATTCCTAATTAATACTAAAAATAAATAATAAATGTAACTGTCAAAAATTGGTCGAAAATTCGGAAATATATCAGTTAGCGATTGACTGACTGGCGATGAACCGGCGGCATCGAAACGGCGGCATCGAAACGGCGGCGATGAAACGTCCTAGACCCCTTTTGAGTTTATTCCTCCTAGTTTATATGCTTTCTCTAATTTATTTGTTATTATTGGAGATCTATAGAAATTACGCTTACTTTTTTGGCTATTACTAAATACTTACGTAACATTTATTTACCAGTTTTGATAAAATTTATTATACAATGACACTGATATGACAAAGAATCGCCAAAATTATCATATTTCGCAACTACGGACGCTGGCATCGTTTATCACGTACGGAGCGAATAGACAGGAAATATTGTTGAGGAAAAAGGGTTTTTAAAGAAAAATACTAAAGCTTCTAAAAGACATGCTATGCTGTTAGATAAAAAGTATGTGTTTTAGTTTTATCTCGCTAGATATTAAAGAACCCTGGACTCAACTATATGCATGGCATTTTAAACCAACTTCATGCAAGAAACGAATTTAAGACCTGCAAGGAAACACTTATTTCAGTCAATGAAGCGTCTGATACTCAGATAAGTCTCAGTGAATGCGTTCGTAAAAATTCGAATTTAGGCAGTCGAGGATTCTGCCACTGCAATTGTAGTGGCCAATGCAATTAAAAATGCTGCAAACGTAAAATTATAGTCTAGTAACTTAGAGCCTAATGCGTGTGTATGAGTTTGTTTTTACTTATAAGGTGTCTAGTTGTGTTTTTTATTGATAAATTCTGTTTAAGTGTTTAACTTTATTATCAAATTTCATAAATAAACAATAGCAAAGCTCAAAATGCGTTTTTATTACATTAACCAGAATTGTTAGGAAAGTATTAATAATAGTCGGTAAATCTAATTATAAAGGCATTATTAATCACATTGACCAGCTGCTACGGTTACTATTAATATTTACCGGTAATTATTAATACAGACCGGATTTATCACATCAACCGTAACATATACACAAAAATTATTGGTGTAGTAGATTTCGAGAAAAATCTCTCCCAGTTTTGAAAAATGTGATTTTGAGAAAAATGCGTTTTAAGAAAATTTACTGTAATTTTATCGAATATCATGGTCATGTTTGTTTTTTGTACATATACTGGTACATATACCTATACTCAGTGATTTCTGATTTATACTGGGTGCCCTCATTTCCCAGTGAAAGCTGTAAATGGTTGGTTAAAGCTTGTATTTTCATAATACTGCCCTCTTTTGATGTTTTAATATCTTGTATTGCCTAGAGCAATACGAGCTTCGTCGACATTTTCGGACCAACGTCGATATTTCTCCAATTTTTACTCCCTTAAAATCCATTACTCTGAGGTTGATTTTAACTTCTTCAAGTGTGTCTTAAAGGGCGAGTGTGTCTCAAAGGGCGATGGAGGGTGATGGATGTTGGGCGTTTCACTACGAGACAAGATCCCAAATCGCCAGCTCCGACAAAGATCAGGAGTGGCTGATGCAATAGAGAGAATAGCAACACTGAAATGGAACTGGGCAGGTCACGTGGCACGAATGAAAGATAAGAGATGGACAAAGTGGATACTGGAATGGAGACCAAGAAATGATGTCTACCGAAGCAGAGGTCCTCCACCAACACGTTGGACTGATGATCTAAAACGTTGTCATAGGAACTGGACGCGAGAGGCACAAGATCGAAACAGATGGAAAATTATGAGGGAGATCTATGTCCACCAGTGGACAAGGAAAGATTGAATGATGAAGTAAAGGCACAGGCTACTGTCTAGAAGGCTATATCTGCCCTATATTTGTAACGGTACGAAAATCATTATCATTTTCGCTTCACCCTGTATTATAAATTCGTTAAAATCATGTTTGTGTTTCAGAGAAAGATTGTTGAATTCTCACAAATCTATCGCTTTGCAAATTGTACTGTGTATTGCGTGAAGTTTAGTTTTTTCGTTTCTCACAATATTAGATCGATCATCGAATGTTATACTGTTTATCTGACTTAAGTTCTCTGGAATTTGGCGTAGATATCATAAGTACCTCAAATTGTTTATATTTTACAGAGGACGCGGTATTGCTCCAAAGAACTACTTGTGAGATGGTGCCTGAATGTCGCTGGTTTGTTTATGTTGTGCATTCTTTTGCAGACATAAAGGTTTTAAGTTGAAGAACAAGTCCAGATGTTGTTTAAGCTGAATTGGCATTTTACATGGGAGAGTTTTGTTCAAGGTGACGCAAATCCCATAATTTTGGTAAATATTTGATTCGCTGGGAAACATTGATGGCGTTGAAAGGAATTTTACCGAGAATGCAGTTTGTTTTTTTTTATTGGTCGATTAAAAGAAGGGAAGGATTAAACTTTTCTTTAATTGATTGATTGAGAAATATAGGTGGAAATTGGGAAGTTTTTTTAGAAGAGGATGTTTCTAGGAGATTGAGTCGATTTAGATCGGTAGATTCATTCGAGTTTTTGGCATCCAAGCAGAGAGATCAGTTCTGAAGACTCTAGAAGAGAAAGCTGGTGTTCTTTTCGACAGCAGGCTCTTTTGCCTTGCTACCGGAGATAATTGTTTGATAATAGTGCAATGGAGATAGTTGTTTAACAATAGTTTGATGGAGATAGTTAAATATATTTAGTACAGTTCAGTTTTAGTTCCAGAGTCGAAGTAGGCTTAAGTGGCCACTGTATCTACGGTCGTATAGAGTGTAAATTCTCGGCCTCATTTTGTGTTTCTAGTAATGGATTAAACTGATCCAAATTTGGTTTTCTTTTGTCGAAAAGTTTTTCGTTTCTATCAATTAAGTTTAATCAATAACAATAATAATAATAATAGTATCCAAGTGTTGAATACAATAAACAAACAATCGAACTTCATCTCTGAAATAATCAATAGCTGCACTTTATCTGTCAAAATGAGTGTCGTTATGTGCCGTGACAGCAAATGTGCCGTGACATCAAGGAAAATGTTTAACACTGCCGCATGGACTATGGAACACCCAAGGATAAAGAAAGCAACAAGGTACTTGCGCTATTTTTAATTGTTGAACTCTTACGTTTTCTCGCAAATTAATAAAATGATTAAGGACTTTTTTTTTTGATAACCACTTTGCTAAATTAAATATTTCGACTGACTTTTAAATGACCATCAGATCCAGGCATTTTCCCAATTTTCAAAACATTTTTTGATAATTTTCAATAATATAAAACATGTGCTCCCCTTATAAGTTTAAAAAACAACTCTTGAGTTGCAGATGCACAGGTGAGGGATAGAGTGCCGTGTTGTACACAAACGTGTTTTAGCTCGGGTAGGTGCCATTATAAATACAGCTGTAACTTCGATTCTATTTCTAATTTCTTCATAAAATTTTAGGACATAATTTCTATGATACTAAAGAATCATTTTACGTAGAAAAAAAGAATGTGTGTACTTTGTACGCACTTAAGAAGTTATACTTCTATATGATTTCAACGAAATAAAATATTTTAAAACAGTTTATTTTTATTTTATTAAACTAATTTTAATAACACTTTCTAAAAATCCAAAAATTAAAAAAAAACAGCAATTGTCCGCATGCTGCACCAATGAGCCTAGGAAGGCAATGTTTTTACGGTTTCTCGGACATTATGACAAATCACGGTAAAAAATATACGAAGTAAAGTATTAAATATAAAAATGTTTTAATAATACGTATTATCTTACTCCCAAGGAAGACAAATCTAAAGACACAAAAATTATAATAAATATATTTACTAAAAACACTAATATACTTTTTCCACGTCTTTTTAACAACGAATGACATACTGTCTCTGTGCGCATGCGCGCAGAATAATAAAAATTCACTCTCTATCGCGCCTAAAGAAGTATAACTTCAAAAAACAAAAATCGATTTTTTGAAAATTTAGAAAGTAACTTGCGTTGCGTTGATCGAGGCTATGATAAACGAGAAATGTGTATGATTTGTTGCAATTGACAGCAAATTATGTACCTTGGTAACCTCCCACTACTTGGTATTTGAAACATCCAATATTGGACATAGGCTTCTCTTTGCCTTCTATTATTGATCATACTATGTTTATTCCTTCCAAATTCAATTCAAACCATTTAGAGTAAAACTATTAGGATTTAATTTTTTTTATTTATGAAATAAATGTAAAACGTACACTGATATAACAAAAATTATTACATAATAATCACAGAAATTCTACTGAACTAAAAGCGATATTACCTTAATTTTATTACAATTTATTATATTTTTCAAAATATTATTGAACGTTTTCCTAAAATACACTTTAAACCTACATATCGACAAAATAATATTCAGTCTTTTAAATAAACAAATAAATATTAACTTATTAATACTGTAGAGAGAAAAAATTTCTCTGTAGACTTTATTTTCACGTTTTCTTTAACATTTTCTTTCTTTTAAATATGTTGAATAAAAGTAAAATATAAAAAACTGCAGATAATACCTATTGGAATAAAAATTAAACAAAGAAAATTAAAAAATAGTAGTTAATTTATGAAAATGGCATAACGATAATTCATAATAAATAAAATATATATTATATTAAAAAGGTGAAACAAACCAACAAGACAATGAGATTGCGGCAAAAGTGGAAATTTAGTCTAGTAGAAATAGACTACAAATATCGGAAATTAACAAGATTTTATATTATAAACAAACAGTATAAATAAAGTGGAAGGCCATTTCAAATGATTCAATT
This sequence comes from Diabrotica virgifera virgifera, assembly GCF_917563875.1. Classification (NCBI taxonomy): domain Eukaryota; kingdom Metazoa; phylum Arthropoda; class Insecta; order Coleoptera; family Chrysomelidae; genus Diabrotica; species Diabrotica virgifera. The sequence goes on from NC_065445.1 coordinate 80,945,632, forward strand.
CTGGTTGCGTGGGTCATTTTTTAAATAATTAAACAACTATTTAGTGTGCAATAAACGAGAAAAATGAGGCTTTTTTAAGATAACTGGAGACCATTTTAATTCACTATTTCCAACTTGTTTTACTACTTGAATACATAGAAATGATAGAAATTACCAATTTGAGACTTGCTAAATCAAAGCAGTTAATAATTTGCTCATCTTACGATCATTCGTAAACTGAGATTCCCTACGCCGCGCCGCTAAGAACGAATGCTGGGAGAAATCTGCTAACACTGCCTTACACATCAACTTTCCCCCTCTCATGACCCACCATTTTGGGCAGAAATTTTATAAAACAATTTTTTTAAACAAATACAAAAGATCACCTTTTTTGCTCCGGATAATATTTTTTTTAGGTTTTCTGGATCATTCTAAACAAGAAAGGTATCTTATCATTTTCTTAAAAGTTTATAGTTTTCGAGTTAGGCGAAAAGTTTATAGTTATAGGCGATTTAAAATCTGAAAAATGCGAAAATTCACCTTTTCAAGGCTTAAAAACTCTTATTTAAATTAGTATTTTTGAGGTTGTCAAGTCCTTAAATTGTAGTTAAATTCATTTTCAAGATTCTGAAGAGTGATCGGGCCTAACTTTAATTTAGACGGTTGTTATTTTAATCGTTAATTATGTGTGTCCATCCGATTTTTTTGCCGGTGAGGCGCACTCTATTTCAAATAATCACCTATGTTCCTCCAGAAAACATCTTTTTTAGGTTTTAGGGGTTATTCTTAATAAAAAAGTATCTTATCATTGTTCTCAGAAGTTAACAGTTTTCGAGTTATAAGCGATTTAATATCTAAAAAATGTGAAAATACGCATTTTTCGAGGCTTAGAAACTCAGATATAATTTATTATTTTTTAGGTTTCCACGTGCCTAAATTAAAGTATAAACATTATGTCTAAAGATTATGTAGAGTGATCAGGGCCTATTTCAATTTAGACCATCGTTTTGTAATTATTAATTATGCGCGTCTACTTGAATTTTAAGCCGCCGTGCCGCGCAGTGGTTGCGAAATTATCAATTAAAAAAGATAGGTATAAATTTAAACAAGACCCGAAACTACTCTCGAGAATCTATCTATATATCTAATCAGCCCTAAACATCCATCCTTGGATATAGGCCTCCTCTTTCTTCTTCCATGCATCTCTATCTTGGGCAATTTGCATCCATTTTGACCCAGTGTGTTTCTTCAGGTCATCTGACCATCGCATCTGTGGCCTTTCCCTTTTTCGTTTGTGGTTCCACGGTCTCCAATGTATAATCATCTTAGTCCATCTTTCATCCTTTTGCCGTAGGGTGTGTCCGGCGAACTTCCATTTAAGCTTTGCTACTTGGGTAGAGATATCTTTCACTTTTGTTTTGTTACGGATCCATTCGTTTCTTTTCCTGTCTGATAGTTTAATGTTTAACATTTGTCTTTCCATGGCTCTTTCTGTCTTTGCTATTTTTTCCATATTCTCTTTTGTAAACGTCCATGTCTGAGAGCCATATATTAAAACAGGGAGTATACATTGATTGAAGACTCTTGTTTTTAGGTATTGCGGTAATTTTCTTTTCTTTAGAATATAAGACAGTTTTCCGAATGATGCCCAGACCAATTTTATTCTTCTTTTTATTTCTCCGGTCTGATTTTCTTTATTTAATCTAGTGATTTGTCCTAGATATATATACTCTTTTACTTGTTCTATTCTTGTTTGTGCCACTGTAATTACTAGTTCTTCTTGTTGATTGGTCATGGTTTTTGTTTTACTGTAATTCATCTTCAGTCCTATTTCTGTCGATTCTTTATCTAGTTCTTCCATCATTCTTTGTAATTCTTCACTTCTTTCTGCTATTAATACAATATCATCAGCATATCGTAAGTGATTCAGATATTGCCCGTTTATGTTTATACCCAAGCCATTCCAGTGCAGTTGTTTGAACACATCTTCTAGCGCTTGGTTGAATAGCTTGGGCGAGATGGTATCTTCTTGTCTTACTCCTCGGTTTATTTTAATATGCTTCGTTTGTTTCATTAGCTTAATAGTTGTTGTTGCCTTATGATATATATTTGTAATTAAGTCGGTATATCTGTAGTTTATTCTGCTGTTTTGTAGGGAATTATTTACTGCCCAGTGTTCCACACTATCAAATACTTTTTCGAAGTCAATAAATGCCATGTATAGCGGAATATGATATTCGTTAGCTTTTTCGATTAATATCTTCATCGTTAAAAGGTGGTCACTTGTACTGAAGCTCTTTCTAAATCCGGCTTGTTCTCTTGCCTGGTATCCATCTAATTTAGTTGTTAATCTGTTTGTTAATATCTTGGTTAATAGTTTGTACATCACATTTAGTAAAGTTATGGGTCTGTAATTCTTTAGATCCTTTTTATCTCCTTTCTTAAATAGTAACAATGTTACTGCTTACAGCAAGCAATGTTACAAGCAGTAACTCTAGAGAATATTGATTCTAAATGTTTAAAATTCAAAGTAAGTTATCAATGTAAGTTATCAATCGAAAATGTTTATACATGTTTTGAAATTCAATTTATACACCTAATGGTAACCTCAAAGATGATAATTAACATCAGAGTTTTCAAGCCTTGAAAATGCGTATTTCCACATTTTTCGGATTTTAAGTCACTTATAACTCAAAAACTGTTAACTTTTGAGAAAAATTACAAGAAACCTTTTTTATTTATAATGTCCAAAAAAATTTTGTATATTTTTCCAAAAGTAAGTGTATATTTTATACTTATACTTAACATACTTTTGTTGCCACTACATTTGAATGCGTGCATGTATGTGAGTGTGAGGGTTGTAAACCATGTTTACGTACATGTTAGTATTTATATGTATGCATACATATATATACTTTAATATTGGCTTGATCATTACCCTTTTGATTTCAACCAGACCACTTAACCAACTCTGGTTTTTTGTTATTTGTAGCATTTAATTTTACTTTTACCGTGACCTGAAGATGCTGTGAATATTGTAGACAGCGAAACCGGTCGTCAATTGTAAAATAAATTGTTTGTGAGAACGTCTCTCTTTTCTTTACTACAGAAGTAAATGAATTGCTGGTGTGGGAACGTAAAATCCTTCGAATGATATATGGCCCTTGCAGATACAGCGTGACAAACGAATGGAGGCGCAGATACAATAACGAGTTAGTCTGTATTCGGAAAGGAAAATCTAGTCAGATATATAAAGGCCAATAGACTCAGATGGACAAAGCATGTTATACGCAGTAACGACAATTGCTTTATAAACAATGTGTTCTGGGAAAGGTCAGATGGAAGAAGGTCTGTAGAACGGCAAAGAAAAAGGTAGAAAGATGCAGTCAAAGAAGATCTAGAGAAAATGGGAGTGAGACAATGGGAATTAGTGGCACAAGACCGACAAATATGGAAGGCAATAGTAAACGCGGCAAAGACTCACGAAGAGTTGTAACGCCATTGATGATGATGATGATGGTGTTGTTGTTGATAACAGCCGCGTGACACACCGTAGTATTCTCAAAAGCATAGAAACGGGAGACCTAGCCGTAGGGATTCACTTTTTTTAACATTACGGCAGCCAACGTGTTAAAGATCTTTTTCTTTACTCTGACAACAAAATATCTCGACTCTTAGAAGCTTAAGCACCTATTTTTTAAATACATACGTGTTAAGATGTTTCTAGCTCCACTGTGTCCACGGCGTACAAGGATCCATATCAATCAAGGCCACAAAAGAGACAAAGAAAAAAGAAGAAAGTGTTCGCCTCGTGTATTATACATAAAACATTATACTACTAATAGGCGTCGACTTACACGGCTCTACAAAAGGAATAGAGAAATCAAATTATAGCTGCATTATAATAACATGTAAATAAATAATACACATAATAAAACAAATATAAAATTAGAAACAAATAAAATGAAATAAATAATATAAAAATATCACCGACTGACGTTACCATAAAGCATAACACATACTTAAAAAGCTAAAATAAATTATTATCTTTAGATTCTTTGGTATAATAATACTGAGTAATATTTCTATTAAAAAAACTAATTAACCATTTAGTCCTGTCGCCATGGGGGGTACAACGGCCTCCTGTATTCAGATGGACTTACCCAAAACCGATATAATTTGACTTAAACTTTCAAATGCGGTAAGCAGAATTGCTATTTTCTTTTTTAATCAAAAGTTATTCGGGTTCAAAAATTGCAATTTTTCGATTTTTTAAAAGTTCAACCGCGTGTATCTCGAAAACTATGCATCCTACGAAAAAATTTGCAGGAACATTTTTTGGTTAGAATGGCCCAAAAAATACAAAAAAATGTTTTGTTTTGCGAGAAATCGCTGTTATGTAATTCCTCAACTTCTTTGTTTATAACAATCTTATCGACATCCGGAACAACTGTTACCCAAAAAATTCGTGTTCTACGGGTCAAAATACATAAAAAAAACTTGGGTAAGTCCATCTGAAAACAGGAGGCCGTTGTACCCCCCTTGGCGACAGGACTAATTGTTTAAACTAAAATAGCTACCAATTTCTAATGAAGTGGAATAGTGCCATTAAAAAATACGGATTTTGGATTCCAAATATTTTTGTTATTTAGAAATATTTTGATATTTAAAAATATTTGAAAAGTTCTTGAAAAACAACAACAAAAATGTAATTTTTCTTGTGTGACTAGATTTTCTGTTTTTAGAATATGTTCTATTGTACATATATGTAAAAAATTACAGTAACTTTTATTATTTTGGCAGGCCTACGGGACTAAAAAGTGCATACTCCAAAAAAAGATTAACCCAAATACCAGACCAGACGAAGTAAGTCCCCAAATTTTTATTAATTACATATGAATAAATTGGTAGATTTCTAGGAGATATAGTATTTATATCCATGCTATAAATTCCGTTACACATTATAAACGACCAAACATTTTGTCGTTTCAGGTAAATAAAACTATCAAGTAGTTAAATTTTGGCTAATTTAGCTTAGAATACTAATTCACCTGGAACCATTATCCACCTAAGAATAATAATTAATCCACCTGGAATTAATAAACACATAAAACAAAAATGTGTAAACATTTTCAATTTCGTTGCAACTCGAAAATGAAGCAGTATTGTATTCTAGTTCAATCGGAGAGTCCAGGAAGAGTCTATACCGGTTTCGGGGCTTTTTTGCCCCACCATCAGTAGTCTCATATCCTCTTCTCTCCGATCCAACCAGATACCTCGACGCGTGCCGTCCCAGATTGCAACGAACTAAATATCACGGATATCGTAGCGACATCTGCTAAGAAACAAACTAAGTTCTCAATCTAGTAGTACAGACACCGACAATAAATATCGTTCTTCATACCACCAGATTGACAACAGATGGAAATCTCTCTGGTTATTACCTCCGAGACTTTCAAAAATTATAAGCCATACGGGTGCCGAGACGACGGAATTTTAAATAATTCACTTCCCATCTGCTCAGCGTGGTAAAGTTCCAACGAGAAGGTTTCCTCTCTCTCTTCAATCCTGACCCCCCGGAGGGAGTGTAGTGGTCGACGTGATGTCGTATTCGAGCAATATTGCATATTCCTGTAATCTGATCGATCCATCTTGTTGGGGATCTTCCTCGTGATCTTCGGCCTTCCACCTTTCCTTGTATAATGAGTCTTTCCATGTTTTCTGTGTTGGCTCTCATAACATGTCCAAAGTATTTTAATTGTTGGAGATGGACTTTACTGGAGAGCCGTTGGCTAACTTTTAGCTCTCTTAAAATCGAATTATTTGTTATATGGTCGGTCCAAGGAATTCGTAGCATTCGTCTCCAACAGAACATTTCAGTGGCGTCTATCTTTCTTCTTTCCGAATTTCTCAGGGTCCAAGATTCACATCCGTAAGTCAGTATTGGGAATATTAAGCAGTTGATCAACCTCATCTTTAACGCTCTTGAAATTTGACAGTCCTTCCATATTGTGGTCATTTTTGCTGTGGCGACTTTTGCTAGATCACATCTACGTTTTATTTCTTCCTGTAGTGACCCTGTGTTTGCGATTAATGATCCCAGATATAAGTATGAGTTCACAACCTCAAAACGATCAATTGTGGTTATATGTGGATGCTTGTTATGTAGTCTATCCACTATCATGATCTTTGTCTTTGATATGTTTAATTGCAGACCAAATATTTGACTTTCGTTTTCAACCAGTCGTATAAGATCAATCAGCTCTGCTTGACTATTTACAAACGTGTCATCTGCGAAACGTAGGTTGTTTATTTTATGGCCATTTATTGAGATGCCTTTTTCCCATCCTTCAAGTGCTCTTCCCATAATATGCTCTCCATATATATTGAATAATTGTGGCGATAGTATACATCCCTGTCTGACACCCCGTTCTGGATGAAATTCGTTTGAAAGTGTGTCAAGCACTTTAACTGATCCAGTAGTGTGTTCGTATAGTTCAGTTATAAGCGAAATAAGGTGTTGGGGTACGCCCACTTCTTTTAGTATTTGCCATAAGTGTTTCTACTTGACCCTGTCGAACGCCTTACGATAATCTATAAAGCATATGTACAGTGGATTATTGAATTCCCTAGATTTTTCGATTATCTGTCTTATATTTAACAGGTGTTCTCTAGTACCCCTACCTTTGGTAAATCCAGTTTGCTGTTGTGGAATTTCTCTTTGAAGGAATGTTTTTAGTCTCTCGTTGATTATATGTAGCATTATTTTCTGGCATGTGATATAAGAGAAATAGTTCTATAATTGTCGCATTTATGGAAGCTGCCTTTTTTATGAATTGTGGTTATTGTAGATTTTGTCCAGTCTTCATGCCATTGTTTTGAATGCCATATTTGGTTACAGAGTAGATGAAGTAGTGTTACGCCAGTTTCTTCTGTGGCTTTGAGCATTTCTGTTGTTATCAGCTTCAGGTTCTTCTTCCACCTCGTCAGAGATTTGGTTAACAGGTTCTTGGCGTTGAGCATCTTTATATAAGTCCCTGCAATACGATCTCCATGTCTCTGCTATATCTTCTCTCTTTGGTCTCAGAGTTCCAGTGTTGTCTTCAATGGCCCAAGTTCTGGCCCAAAAAAGAGTAAATAAATTAAAAATGTATAAACATATTCAATTTTGTTGTAACCAGAAAATGCAGCAGCATTGTATTCTAGTTCAATCGGAGAGTGCAGGAAGAGTCTTAACCGGTTTAGGGGCTTTTTTCCCCCATCATCAGTAGTCCCGTATCCTCCTCTCACCGAAACGCGTCTGGGACAGCACGCGTCGAGGTATCTGGTTGGAGGAGGATATGGAACTACTGATGATGGGGAAAAAAGCCCCGAAATCGGTATAGACTCTTCCTGCTGTTTATACATTTTTAATTTATTTATTCTTTTTTGGGAGTACTTGGGAAACCTTCTCGTTGGAACTTTACCATGCTGAGCATGAATTAATTATTTAAAATTCCCTTATCTTAATGTTCGTCTCGGCACCCGTATGGTTTATAGTTTTTGAAAGCCTCGGAGGCAGTAGCCAGAGAGATTTCCATCTGTGGTCAATCTGGTGGTATGGAGAACGATATTTATTGTCGGTTTCTGTACTACTAGATTGAGAACTTAGTTTGTTTCTTAACAGATGGCGCTACGATATCCGTGACATTTCGTTCGTTGCAATCTAGGACGGAATGCGTCGAGGTATCTGGTTGGATCGAAGAGAGGAGGATATGGCATTACTGATGATGGGGCAAAAAAATTTGTTTCTTACATAAAATAAAATCTAAAAATTTACTAGTTCCATAGAATGCAACGAACATTAAAAATAACATTGCCGTACATCTAAATTTAGTTCTAAAGTGTGATTTAATAATCATTAAAAAAAAGAGTTTTTATAATCATACTCCAGTCGAAATTACCACTGAACTTCGAAAAATTATACCAACAAGCTTAATATTGCCGAGAATATCAATTTTGGGACCCCAAAAAGATGCAAAATTTGCCACTCCTACCTCCTGGGTTTCACCTTAAAACACCCCTCGGTGGAGAGGGGGAACATAACATATCGATTTACCAAGAAACAGTATGCCGCAGAAAAAAAAGTGTCAAACAAGAAAGGTAGCTGAGATAATTTTGAACAAAATATTTATTAGCAATTTTTAGAACAAACCGTTCTCTCAGAAACAGCGTTTGAAGCGACCGGCGATTTCGAATGTCAGTTATGCGCGCGAAATCAATCTTTTAAGTAAGTATCAACTCATCCGTTCCGGATGTTGGCGATCAGCATGGATATCCTAACTTTGCTTGCTGCTATTCGGAATAGTCCGGTTGTCGATGTATTAAACCACTTTCTCAGGTTTTGACGCCAAGATATTCTTCTTCTCCCTGGTCCTCTTTCCAAATACCTTACCTTGAAGAATGAGTTGCAACAAGCCATATCTCTGTTCATTCCTCATAACATGGCCAAGATATTCTAGTTTGCGCTCTTTGATGGTGTAAATCATAACATCTGAAAATAAATATGAAAAGGACGGTGCAGCCAGAATCATTGCAGGAAACAGGGCATATTACTTATTAGTGACCGTACTTACTCTCAAGACAAGCAAAAATATGAGTTCTCACAATAAAACACTGAAAAACGTTTGTTTTTCTATACTTCCACAAAATTTATTACAACTATGTTATTACTACAGCTGTTTCGGCAAAGTGCCTTTCTCAAGTGATATATTCTACAATGTGTTTGCCTTTTTAAGTCTTTAACTGAAGAGGTTGAGGAGTGGGGAGCGTTTGTCTCGAGTTGGTCATTCAGAATTATATCTGTATTTTTCAATTTATTAATTTCCATTGATTCTAAAAGTGATAGCTTAAGGCCTTTATTTTGAATATGTAGAATTTGAAACTCTTCATTGAAAGAATGATTATGATCTAGAAGGTGAAGTGCGTATGTAGAAGTGTCTGTTTTTCTATTGTTGAAAGCCCTTTTGTGTTCTGCTATCCGTTTGTCAAAAGTTCTGCCAGTTTGACCGATGTAAGTTTTCGGACAGTCACCACAAGTTAGTTTGTACACACCACTCTGTAGTTGCTTTCTCTTTCGGCTTTTATTGTTTTTAATATGTTTGCTTAAGTTGTTGTTAGTTCTGAAAGCTGGTGTTATTCCTTTCTTTTTTATGTATCTGGCTATTTTTGTTGTTATTTTGCCAGTATATGTGAGAGAGCAGAAGGTACTGGGTTCTTTCTGTGGTGGTGGATACACTAATTTCAAGGCTTTCTTATGGAGTTTTTGGTTTAAAATGTTGTTAACTGTTTGTTCGTTATAGCCATTGTCCATCGAATCCATCAAAAATAAGAGTATTATAAGACAATAATTCGTCTCACAATAACGTATGAAAGCGAGACACGGACTCTGAAGCAGCGGGAAACGACAAAATTACTGGTACTTGAAAGAAAGATACTGCGGACTATCTATAAGGCTTGCAAAGAAGAGACAACAGGAGAATGGAGAAGAAAACACAATGATGAACTCCAGACAGTATATGGAGATGAAAACATAGTACGCAACATTAAAGCAAACCGAATAAGATGGGCGGTCCACGTGCTAAGATCGAGTGACGAAAGACTTCTGAACGCCACATGCTGGGAAAGACCCGATGGTAAAAGGTCAGTTGGTCGCCCAAGAAAGAGATGGAAGGACGCAGTAGCCAGGAAATAACTGCTCAGGACCGACAACAATGGAGGAAAATAGTAAACGCGGCCAAGACTTACATAGAGTTGTCAATGATGATGATGATGATGATGATGATGATGATGATGATGATGATGATGATGAAAATTGACATTCTTAGCAAAAGTGAGCTTATTCGTATGATTTTTAGAGGTTAAATCTCGGACGGCTGGATTATTACTCAAGTAAACAAGTGAAAATATTCATGATTTTACACGTTATGCTATTCAGATCACACGATTAGCATTGAACGATTTTAAGAAAAGCTAGCCAGTGTCATGCAACGGATTTTATAGGAACCTTGCATGTACCTTACATGTACATATCATATTAGTAGAATCGTCTACTTATAGGCCCTCTTGTCTTAAGCAATAAATTATGTTTTAATTTTGTATGCATTTCTAATTCTTGTTTATAATAATACTTTTTTTCGCAAATGTAACAAACAAGTGATTTTTGTTTGCCACATTCAACTCTCTGGTGTCTTCTAAGATTATTCTTCATTGTATAAGATTTTCCACAGTCTGTACAGGCGTATCTAATTCTGCCTAAAATTGAATTAAATATTACAATTACAAAATAAAGAGTTTATAGCTAGGATTCCATTCTCATGCAACTTACTTGGTTTAGATTTTGTTGCTAAATACTGTACTTCATTTGGTACTCACCGTCACAAAATTCCGCCACCCAAAATTTTTTATTAAGTTTGACAATCTATAACTTTATTATTTTTACTCCGATTTTCAAGATTCTTGCACCAGTTTGTCGATACGTGTATTCATGTCATTTGTTATTATTCCGGTAACAATTTTTTTTTGCTTAGATGGCATTATACGGGGATGAATGGAAATGTTGTTTTTCTCATAACTTTAAAAAGTTCTGTGGAAAATTTGGAGGGCTGATTTTGTTTCATACTTCTTTTTTATTATCCTGGAGGTATCACTAAGGTGTTTGTTTTTTGAATTATCCGAATATATCTTTTCTTGTAAGAGCTGTAGATAAAAACACTGCTTTGAAGGTTTATTTAATAAAAATATAAAACGCACTAAAATTAACAAAACAAAACAAAATTAACAACAAACCAAAACAATTCAATAACGGGTATGTCCACCTCTTGCAGCAACGACTGCTCGCAATCTGTTTAGCATCGAAAAAATATGAGTATCCTTGCCTGGGGAATAGCCCGATATTCCTCTACCAGAGCCATAACTGTACCAAATTTTCTGGAGGCCAAGGATAACGGCGAATAGCTTTTTTTAATTTATCCCATAAATGCTCAATAGGATTGAGATCTGGGCTGCATGCGGGCCATTCTAATATTATCAATCCAACCCCTATTTTATGAGTCAATCAGTGTTTTTATTTACAAAAAATGGTACAGCTCTTACGAGAAAAAATATATTCGGATAATTCAAGAAACAAAACTTTAGTGATGCCTCCGGGATAATATGACAGGACTATGAAACAAAATCAGCTATTCCATTTTTCCACAGAATTTTTTAAAGTTAGGAGAAAATTTTTTTGTTACCGGAATAATACCAAACGATATCAATACATGTACCTACAAACTGGTGCAAAAATGTTGAAAATCGGAGCACAAATAATAAAGTTATAAATTGTCAAACTTAATCAAAAATTTTAGGTGGCGGAATTTTGTGCCGGTGAGTGTATTTAAGCAGTGCCGGTTTAACCTAACTTCGGGCCCTGGGCGCTGGATGTTTAGGGACCCCTTCATTGCTATTCGTTGTCAGTTTTATAACAAGAAAACACATGCATTAACTATAAAGGTTTATTGTAAAATCCATAAAGTAATTTTTTTAAACAAGCAAGAAGAATAGCAAACGTAAAAAATAATCCAAAAAATACTTTTAAAAACATAAATAAAAAACATAAAGTTCCACAAAACAGCACATGACAAGCAAAAACATATTCTAAAAAATACATAAAGACAAAAATTAGATCACTTTTTTTCTTGACTTGGCATTCGCAAACTGCCATATACAATATACATAATATTATCACAATTCAGTTTCTCCAGTTCTTCGTTCTCTATATACAATAGTGATAATGCGTCTAGGTTTTTTGACCCAAATTTGACCTTAAATATGTTTTTATTCTTTTTAAAGCCGAAAAAGACCGTTCACCTGACGCGTCAAATAAATTTGCAGTATTTAAGATATTGGGAAAAGGTTCCTTTACATTCTGGATGATGTCAAATTTTTCATTTATTTAAATTTTGGCATAACGTTACAAAATGGGTAATTTCATTATGCGAGTTCTCTTTGGTTTCATCAACATCGTTTTTATGTTTCTCGCATAAAGTATTAATTGACGTCTTGATTTCTTCTTTATCTAGAGCAAAAAAACATGTAAAAGCTGATGTCACACTTGCAGCATTCAATTAGCGATTCTGAAAACAGTGACTAATTTTCTAGACTCAAAATTTTCTGGGACAGCGATTTTTTTGTCAAATCGCAAGTGGAGTGCTAGCCTTAGAGGCCACTGTATAATGCCAAATTGCAGTTTTTGTAATCGCTTTATTTTTGAATGTTTAAAAGAGTGTGTACCTATTGTTTGGGTATTGGCATTTTCGAGAATAATCTATTCTTTATCTATAAATTAGATTTATGTATATCTATTTTTGTCTTTCGTTTAACTACTTATTTTAAAAGAACTTATTTTGTTCCTATTTTAAAAGAACTTATTTTAAGGCCGAAAAGTTAGATATACCTATTATTATTTAAGCCCCATAATTCAAAATGAAATTATTAGAAACTAAAAAACTCCGTTTATGCGATTATTTTGGATACAATTCGAGAAATAGCTAAATCTGACAACTTTTGGAAAAGGGCCCCGCCACAAACACTGACACGGGGCCCCTGTGGGCCCCTGTATATAGGCGTGAAGAGATGTAACAATAGAACATAGGCTTTTGCAGTGTATTGGCGTATCTGCGTATGAGGTTTTTTCGGAGAATATGTAGATTATTTAGCGTCTTTATTTTTTTATAATTAAAAGGAACGGGCCCCTGGGCGCCCGCCCCAAGCGCCCAGTGGATAAACCAGCACTGTATTTAAGACAAGTAATTGGACTTAGTAAGTCGTAGGTTTTCACCTAACGTGACCGAAAGTAGACCCGGAAGTTGATACTTGAACTCTTCGTCTAACTTTTTGTCGATTGATATATGATTTCATTAATTTTAAGTCATTTTGACAAACTTTCGGTCATAACTTTTTAACCGCAAATGACGTCAACACCGGAACTAAAGATTCAAGCTCGACTTTCAATACGCGTCTGTTGAAGTATCACATGTACTATTTCTGCGACTATAATATGGCACTTCCGGTTACAACTTTTTAACAGGAAATGATATAAAAACCAATATTATACATCTGTTCCAATCTTCATAAGGCCTGTCGAATAATATTTCGCTTGTACTATCTTGGCGGCTTTAAAATAGTATTTCCATTTGTAACTCTGGAACCGGAAGTCCGAGGTTAAATTTCTCACCTCTAGTACAACCTTTGTCATTCCGTCTATTTTAAAAACTGAGGAGATATATTCACGGACAGACAGACGGACGGACAGACAGGCATGAAATCGGAAGTATATATTTCTTCTCGTCTTGCTAAGGCGCGTCTAATAATATAGTCGAACCCGCTTATTGGAATAGCTTTCGTGCCAAGCACAAGTATTCCTATAACCGTGTAATTCTAATAACCGATTATTGGTGGCTAGTAAAAACATTTCGGTACCTCAAATTTCTAATCCTTTACCCGGGATATTCCTTTAAGTCGTATTCTAATAAGCATGTTCGACTGTATATCGCTTATAGTATTTCGCGGACTTTAAAACAGTACTTCCGGTTGCAACTCTAAAACCGATAGTCCAAAGTCAAATTTCTCACCTCCAATACCATCCTTGGGTTATAGGCTCTCATTCGATACCTCACTTGCATTCTATTTGGTCTAATGACGGAGAAGTTGTATCTACAAAGTCTCTGAGGCAAACAGACTTGGATAATAATTCAAGGTTTTCATATTTTTTCAAAATAGGTTATAACAAAATAGATTTGAATGACCGTTACGTTTAATTCCGTAATCATTAATCAATAAAAATTTAGAAATTCCATGGAAAAATATTAAAGCAGGAAACAAGCTTTAGACATCTGGGGATAGATATAACCAGTTACGGAGATGTTGAAGAGGAAGTATGACAACAAAGCTTAAAAGCAAGTAAAGCGGCGGGATCTCTTAATGATACATTCTGGAATAACAAACACCTAAGACAAGACACAAAAGCAAGGATCTATAAAGCAGCACGGCGAAGACAAGACCTGACACATCTAAAACGAGACGACTACTAGAAACAACAAAGATGAAAATACTTCGACGAGTATCAGGGAAAAGTCTGTTGGATAGGGAGAGAAGCGAAAACATAAGAAGATCATGCAATGTAAAAGGCATAAATGGATGGGCGACAAAACGGAAACAGGAATGTAAGGAACACATTAAGTATATTGGCAGAGGATAGGATTGTACGAATAGCACGAGATAAGTCACCAAATGGACGAAGAAGTATTGGCAGACCAAGAAAAAGATGGTGCGATAATTTAAACAAATTAGGAGGCTAATATTGAAGAAGAAACAGGCTATATAGAAGTCTATATAGAAGAAGGAAGAAGAAGAAGAAGAAGAAGAAATTCCAATTAATTATGAACGTTTAAATATTTTTCAAATTTGTAATGCTATTTCAGTTGGTAGTTAACCCAGATATATACTTTTACGTTTATAGTATATTCATGCTAGATATTATGCTTGCTCTTAATTTGTATATCGTCGGTAATTTTAGGTTTTCGCATCTCTTGGAATTTACAACGCACTGTAATGATATTCGGAAAGGATACCTAAATTGGAGAATCTGGAAAATTTTTTAATATTAAATAAGTATAAAGTTGTATATACTTAACAAAAAAATTATTTCTTAAGCCAGAACGCTGTTTTTCATTTCCCCTAAGAAAATTTTTCAACCACACCTATTAATATAACAAATGTGAAGGAGCGATAGTTGTATTTAGGGTGGTTCTATGGAAAAATAAAAAATCTGGTATTTTACAATGTATATTTTTCATTATCAGAATGACCATTGACAACGATCTCTGCATACACTGCATACGTCTTAATAACATTCATATAGACCAAATTTAAATTCGAAAACAAAAGTGTAGTCTACTGCACCCTATTTATAAGTCAGTTATTCGACTACAATAACTACTAAGGCAACCCTTTAGATCAGCCATCCCATGTTTTGTGAGACAGTGTTTTTTGACGTCAAAAGGTCGTTTGGAATAATATTCACAATACAAACATTTATAACTTTTTTCCTTTCCACATTCTCTTCTTTTATGGAACATTAATGCATTTTTAGTGGAATATTCTTTATAGCAATCAGGGCATACATATTCTGAAAAATAATATTTATTAGTTATCTATATAAATGATTTATTACAGCTCTTGTTTATATTTCATGTTTACATTTCAAATATATATTGCTTATCCGAAAGCAAAGTGACATAACTCAAAAAATGCATAACGCCAGTTATCTTGTAAAATTGACTTCAAATATCCTATACTTTTACAAGTAAAGATACAAATCGTCGACGGTAGATGTAACCACGTGGAATAAATAAATAAAAAAAAACTGCAGTTTTCTTCAAGAACAACCACGGAAGACACATGGCAAACACCTACATGATCTGGAGCCAGCTACGTCTTCCACATTCAGCAAGCTTGTTACTTTGAAAGCTCATTTCATTATTGTTAAATGCTGTAGTCGTAGTCTGTTTTTAAACCAACAGGAGTAAATCAAATTTCCCGTGCCGTAAAGCTTGTTTGTAATTTGTCCAACCTCAGGCAAGTTTACTACACTGTTATCAAATTTTGACACTAATGACATTTATAAAATTTTGACACTATTGGCATTTCATAGGTTAGTGAAGTTATAATCAGCGATTTTTTATATTTTCTGCGTTATTCCTTTAATTTTTAGATTTTTAGTCTGTTTTTAAAGAAAAAACAGTTGTTTTTAGAACTCTTTAGCGACTATTAGTATAATATATTATTTATGGATTTCCGTCAAAGGTTGATATGTTTAACCAAAAAAGAAGATGTATTTGGTGATGTTTCTAGTGACTTTCTTGTGTGTAAACCTGTCTTTTTAGTTTACGCCTCTTGGATTAAAAACAAAGCTTTAAAAATGATTAGTTATTGTAAGATTACATTTGTCCCTTCCAAGACTCATTGTTCACTTTTTCAACTAAGATAAGACGAAATTACACCTGAGTGACTGAGCTAGACAAAGCTTTAACGATAGGCTTTCATAATTAATTGGAGTTTTATTGTTATACATTTAAACCCCCAACTTCTTGTGGTAGTTCGAATGTTACTATGTCTATATAGTGAATTGGTCAATAAAGAAATAAGATCTCTAAAATGTTATCAACCAGTATTTGTATTTATCACAATATCGTAAAACAAACAACCTTATAAGTAAAAATAAAACACAATCTTTACCAGAAATATTTAATATTTGATACTTTCAACATGGTAGTAAAAATAAACCTTTTAGTCAATACAACAAATTAAGATTAACTTATTATTTACAGTCTAACAAGCTATCTAAGAGACTCATTATTATTTAGCTGAGTGGAGTGCTATTGTTTGAGGTGTGAAATTTCATAAACAAGGGATCTACCTGTTTTATGAGATGATCCCTTGTTTATATACAGTAAAACTTGTCAATAACGGTCACTAAAAATGACAGAACTATTGGCCGATATAAAAAGGTGGCCGCTAACAACAGGTTTTGTAGTCCACAAATTTTGGTTTGGGGAACTTTGAAACTGGCCGGCTAGTTCAGGTTGCCGGTTTTGGCAGGTGGCCGTTAACACAGGTTTTACTGTAATTTGACACTTCTAACAATAGCAGGGTTTAAAATAAGCAGTGGCTTGAAACAAGCAGATGCGCAGTCACCTCTTCTTTTTGATATAATCCTGGAGAAAGTAGTAAGAACAGCACAAATTAGAACAGAACTACTGACAGTAAATGGACCAAAATTAATACTAGCATACGCGAATGACATTGATATTGTGGGAAACACAGTCACCAACGTCAAAGAGACTTTCAATAAATTAGAAGTAGAGGCAAAAAATATAAAATAAGTTATCAATCAAAGTAGCACAGAAAGCGACAATAAATATCGTTCCCTTACCACCAGATTGACAACAGGTGGAATACTTTCTTTGGTTACAACCTTCCGAGATTCTCAAAAATTATAAGGTCCAAAGTATGATAACTGGGGAAATCGGAGAGAAGAGGATATGGGACTACTGATGAGGAGGAAAAAACCTCCGAAACCGGTATAGACTCTTCCTGCACTCTCCGATTTAACCTGTGTATTATGCAACTGCTGCATTTTTGTGTTGCAAAGAAATTGAAAATGTTTATACATTGCAAAAAATATGGTCTAAGAGTCAATAAAGAGAAAACTAAATATATGTGCATTAACAAACAAACTGTACGAGATAGAATAGAGCAAAATGTTACAATAGACCCATATAACTTTCAAAGAGTAGAAAGTTTAAAATATCTCGGAGCGACAATCACCGCAGATAACGATGTTACGGAACAGATAAAAGGGAGAATCCAGGCGGCAAATAGATATGTGTATATCCTCCACAACATTATTAAGTCTAAGAGTATTACACGAACATCAAAAATTAGGCTATATAAGACAGTGATTAGACCGGTGCTCATGTATGGGTGCAAGACACGGACGGTGACAAAGGCAATGAAAAGAAAACTCCGGTGTTTTGAGAGCAAAATCCTCAGAAAAATCTTTGGACCGTATTACGACCCGAATGCTAACCAATACCGAATGAGAACAAATTCTGAGGTCAAATAGATGTATAAGGCTAGCATAGTTAGCAACGTAGCCCAAAAGATTTAATCCCAACGTCTAAAATCGGCCGATCAAATCCATAGACTCCCTAATAACCGTTTTGCGAAGCTAATCTTGGAGGAAGCCCCGACAGGAAGAAGGCCCTAAGAGGTCCACGGATGCGATGGAGAGATAACATATGGTCAGATTTAAGAAGAATATTTGCTACGTACTGACTAGGGTGGTTTTTGTACTTTTTTTTAATTTCAAGACGCCTGTGGTTGAAAAAGCTGCTATTGGTAAAATTATCTTGAACAAATTTTTTTAAATTTTTTTCGTCACTGTTTGAGCCCCCCGCCAGCCCCCTCAAAAAACAAAAAAAAATTAAATCAACAAATTAATTTCCCTGTACTACGAAATAATGCAATATGGTTTTCTAATTACATAAAAAAATATTTTTAATTTTTAAATATATTTAGGCCCCCCGCCAGCCCTTAAAACAAAACTTCTTACGCACGGGGAGCTATACTTATATATTATATTATATCATATCGCTCTCTATAGTAATGAGTGAGCCTGCACATACATGGAACTAATGCTTCCGTGTGTGCAGGCTCACTCATTACTATAGTGAGCGATATGATATAATATTTATATTATACTATAGCTCCCCGTGCGTGACAAGCTTTAGGCTAAAAACATTCAAGTACTTTTCAACTTTTACACTTAGGAGCAGCTCTTCGCTTATTTTCGATCTTTGATTAAAATATACAAAATAACCTAGAACTCACCACGGGAAGGTAGCTGCCATCGAGTTCCATCCCTGCCCACCCATCCACCCAACCATGTAAGCAATTTGTAATTTCCTACATCATAGTCTAATTTGCTATTAAACTTTGGCATGTTGCTTCTAGATTCTATAGTTGTACGTATCCAACCATCCCTATTAGTAAACCCACATACGGCCAAAGATGCCTCCGTTACTAATTTGACACCTCTTTCACCAGCCTGTGTATGGCAGGTTAACTTCCATAAATCTCCTTCTGGATAGCTACCAGTTTTAATAAGTTTTTGAATGTTTTCATCAGCCAGATTTTTCGTCATTAGTGGCTCCGATTATCTTCACTCTTGCCAATTTATTCAATCAATCTAGGATTCCGCTTCAAAATTATTGAACTTGGGGATTTCCAGTTTTCTCACAGTGTTATTCAAATTTATAATATTTTATTTCGTTTTCGATCTGCACTTCAATATCCTTTTGTATCCTAATTCTCCTGTATGACTACGTGAGTCAAAGGTCATCGTTAGTAAAATATTTTCAGGATGGCCATAAAAGCCATTTCGTTGAATTACATGCTCAACTACAGCTTTTAGTTCGTTATTTAAATATCTGAAATATTAAATTAGCTTCCAAAGGTGAAGAGTTCCAAATGTACACACTGGTCCAGTTTTTATTAAAAACCAAACCTTAGTATATACTATTAGAATATACTCTGTTAAAATTTTTAAACTAGGCGGCGTATTCTTTACTGCAACGTAAGCCCTCAAGATACGATTCGCCGTAGTTAGTCATCTTACATGAGATAACTTGCCAGAAGGGTTATTCGCTAAATTATTTGGACAGTTTTCGGTAGATATGGCAGTGCAGCACATCTGGTATAAATATTTTTGATCACTGCTTAGTTCTTTTAAATTTACCTCAGTCAACTCAACTTTGAATTTTTCGTAGCACACCACAGGTAATCGCTCAAAAGTTTCAATAAGTTTGCCCATAGAACACGAGAATGATAGAGGTCCTGTGGTATTTCCGTCCAGATAGATATTTAACGAAATGTCGCAGTGGCAATTTGTTTGTATGTAGTTGACATATTGGTCATTGCATGGGTCGTTTATGACGTACTCGCAATTCCATCAAATGTATTACACCACCGTGGAGCCCAGTGTTAACGACAGTACATCGCAGCAAACAGCAGTCAACTCGCTATTTGACACCTGATTTAATTAGTTAAAAATCGTTGAAGCTATGGTCTTTGCAGTACCATTTTGAGGTGTTACGTGCCCTATATAGTCGCTACCAGCTTCCTTCAATAACACTTTATGTTCTTCGACAGTGGTTTTTCTAGATGACGATTCTCCCTGTTTTTGAACGTGAAGAGTTTGATCTTTGCGACCATTAAAATAGAGAGCTTGAAGACCAGCATCATCCTTTATGTTTTTTTTTTTGTAAATCAAGTTGTTGCCTTTTTCTTTGTCGATCTAATTTACATTTGTCTATTACAAAGACTTGTCATTTTTGGATATCAATCCAATACCTCAATCCAATACCAAGAACTGCACTAGCGATCATTGCTCCTTTTCTACTCGCTAACCCCGTTCGGTCTATTGCAGTCAAAGGTAGGCGGTGTAGGCGTAGAGTGCTTAGGGCCCAAGTATGGGTAGTTCTGGACCTGGACAAATTTACCTGGCGGTGGGGTTTAATGTTGTTTAAATTAAATAAGTATTTTTTTAGTGCATTTGAAGCTATTTTTAGTCGATTAAAGCATCAGGCTTCATTAAATCTAAGAATTAAATTTTTATTTTTTTAGGGGTCGGGCAGGGTGGGCTAAAAATTAAAATAAAAAAAAATAAAAATATCACTATTCGTTCTAGACCATTTAGCAACTTTCTTCACTACAGGCATAAAAAAACTAGATAACCAACCCACCCTAGCACTGACCCAACTATTATGGACGACCATTCGAGATGGTAGCGAGTTGTGCAGTCAGCTAAGACCCACCCCAGGTTGTAGTGTTACACGAAGAAGAAGAACAATAGCACCCTGCTTAGCTGAATATTAATCAGCCTCAGATGGCTTGTTAGACTTCGCACTTCGAATGAAGTGTTATCGAATATTTTATATTATATTTGTATTATTCAAATTATTTATATGTTTTTTTGAATTGAAATGCATGCGTAAGGTGTCCTCCCTAAAAGCTTTGTAATGGCAGATTGTACACTCAAATGATGGACTCTTTCCACATTGAAGTCGAGTGTGGCGCAGCCAGTGGGATTTGTATTTGTATGATTTGTTACATTTAAAACAAGTGTATCTTCCTTCTGATTTGTAATAAACTAAAATGTTAAATATATAATTACAAAACACCAAAAAATAATATTCATGATTGTATGATTTACATAAAAATACAGAAAGAAAGAAAGCGATGTTGTAGATTGTAGATCGTAAGAATGCAGGAGTTAAGGTATTACCGAAGGGATTCGATATCGGATCCTTTTTAATGTTAAGGTAGGCAATGTTGATCCAGTACTTAAACAAGATTTGAGACATTTGGTTACTTAACGAAGGCTATATTTATTCTGATGTTCCAATTGAATGTAAAAATTGATTACATTTATTGTAATTATGGCTTTCTCAAAATCTACCCACTTTAAAAAACATGTTTAATCCGATCCTTATTAAAAGGTAAAGTAAGTATGAGACTGAACTTTCACGTAGCTCTTTGCCGGTAGTTTTTTTCGCCTAACACAAAGAACCGCCTAATGACACCGCCCACATCTTATAGAAAATTTAATGTCACTCATATATAATAAAATTACATGAATAGATTCGTCACAAAATTACAATCATTTCATATCGTTGCGTCAACGATATGAAAATTGCAAAATTTCCGGTCAATGCTTTTTAAATGCATTAATATTTTTCGAATCCTGAAAAACTAATAAATATTTTTGAAAAATTTAAACGCAGAGTGAAAGATTAGGTACATTATCACTGAGGGCCGAAAGCCACTGAAAACTTCTATAATGTTTATTTTAATAAGTTACGGGGATGAACAAAGAGAAAATTTAGTGTGATTTTTAATTTCAAATATCTCACTCAAAAGAAATTTTTGTTTATTCTAAGGGTATTTCTGCCCTCGGCAATAATGTAATCTTTCACTCTGCGTATTAGTTTGTAATCTTTCTCAAAAATATTGTATTAGTTTTCTCAGGATTCGAAAAAATTAATGAATGTAAAATGTATTGGTACGCAATTTTGCGCCTACGCTCTTAATATCATATTTATGAAATCACATTCACTGGAATTGCAGTGACTAATAAAATACCTTAATACCCACGGTTCTTAGACATACTACGGTTGCCCTGCCCAGATCGACGGTGGTGGGGAGACTTCAATTTTTGACTTTACGTCACAAGAGTACAGAATCCCATATTTTTAAATGATTTTCGATCATTTAATGCAGGGGTCGGCAACCTTTTTCGGATGGCGGGCCATGTTTAAAATAAAATTTTTTATGCCGGCCTCATATTCAAATGTAGCTTAAATAGTCTTCTTCTTCAGTCTGTTTGCATCCATCCCTGGACAAAGGTCTCCCCATGAGTTCTCCACTTCTCTCTGTTTTGTGCTATTTAGTGCCAGTATCTACCCATTTTTGCTTTGACGTCGTCTAGCCATCGTTTTTGTGGTTTTGCTTTAGTATGACCGGGCTCGTGTGGTCTCCAATGAATAATGTTTCGCGTCCACATTTTATTGCTTTGTCATGGCCAGTTCCATTTTATTTGCGCAATTTTTCCAATTGCATCTTGCACCTTCGTCCTGCGTCACACGTCCTTATTTTCCTTTATGTCCTTTCAGCTTAGTCCTAACATAGCTTGTTCGATGGACCTCTGTGTTGATCTTAACCTATATTCATCTTTCATCTATTTTAAGGCATTTATAACGTTCTCGTTAGTAATTTTGGTAGTTCAGATTTTACATTTAATATTTCCATACCGCGGTTTTCTAGTTTTTCTATGTTGAGCGAGTATAATTCTGTATAAATAGTAATATTCAAGAATATTTATTAAATTATTATTGTCATTTATAGTTATTCCATTTATATCTGTTATCAGGTGTATTTGTTGTCGGTCTTTCCTATTTAGAGTTTTTAACATTTTCCATACTCTTGATTTTCCCTATAATATTTTCGATTTGTTCGGTATTTTAGTCCCTGATGTCTGGTCTTATCCTTTTTTTTATTGCCTTATTAAGTTCCTTATATTTTAGTGAATTTCGGTCCATGCAACTGTTGTTCTTAAGCGTCTGTTGTCTTTCTGTATTTAATTTATTATTTTTCATAAGTTTGTTGATTTTTCCTAAAATTACATTAGTGCATTGACGGGCCGCTCAAAAACTTTCAAAGGGCCGCATGCGGCCCGCGGGCCGCATGTTGCCGACCCCTGATTTAATGTGTGTTATTGTGTATATATGTGTAGTATTTGTGGTACTATTAAATAATAAGACAAATAATACACATTTTATCTTATACCGGGTGGTAAATCGTAAAACGGGCCATAGGAAACTCAATGTAAAATTCTAAACTGTTGAATTCCTGCTTCCCTACTTATTTTAAATCAAAAGTCATGAGAGAATATTTGTAGAGAATTGAAATCTGTATTAAAATAAAAAGTTAAAATTGTTCTACGATTTAAACGCATTCCAAAATTTTGAAAAATATAATACATTTGCCTCAGTAGGTTTGGGTGTAAAAGTTAGGCCACACGTTACTATTTAACTGACAGTGCTCACACTATTGACTGAATAAAAAATCTTTATTATTAATATTTTCTCCGCAGCTGAGGGTATCTTATCAACTGTATTGCTTTTAATGACAAAATAAAAATATTGACAGTTCAAAAATGTAAAAATAATAATTTCATTGTGACATTGCACTGTGTGTGGCCTAATTTTGGTCTAAAAAACATATTTCTAGGCATTTTTACTAAATTTTGGAATATTTTTGATTCGTAGAATAATTTTAACAATTGTTTTCAATACAGATTTCAATCCTCTACAATGTCTACAAATAGTTTCTAATGTCTTTTGATGTAAAATATTTAGGGAAGCAGGAATTCAACAGTTTAGAATTTTACATTGAGCTTCCTATGGCCTGTTTTCCAATTCACCACCTGGTAATATCCTAGTTTACTTTATATTTTTGTATTTGTAATTTTGGTGTTGTTTCCCGTAAAAACTTATTTGGAATTATTCATGAAAGTTGTACATCCATTCCTAAATAGGAAAACGATCATAAACGATGAGTAGGAGTTTAAATAATAATATATATTTATAAGGTAGGTTAAAACGTTAAAATTTCATTATGTATTAACGTAAAAATAATGTTGATGATATTTTATAATACAGGCTGTAGTGTGGCCAAATTTCTTAGGTACCTATTATTTAAATTCTTACAATAAAGTATACAAGTAATTCTAATTCTCATAATCCTAGCTGACCTCTAAGGATAGTATGTATTCAATAGTTAATCAAGTATTAATGGAAATTCACCGACAAATTTTCAGTGTAGAATGAAGATTGAATTCCTAGATTTCCGTAAATATTGCATGGATAAATATCAACAGTTTTCCATAATTAGGTATTATAATCCACTAAACATCTTTATTTCTTAACTATCTTGACTATTTTTCATACATCAAAGACATATAAATACCGATTAAGGGGAAGGGGCAAAATGCAAAATTTTGACGCACGTCAAAATTCTCATTAGTTTTTTAAATGTATTCATTTTTTTCGAATCCTGAGAAAACTAGTCGATATTTTTGAAAAATTTAAACTAAGAATGAAAGACTACATTACTACCGAGGCCCGAAAGTCCCTGAAAACTTCTATAATGTTTATTTTAATAAGTTACAGGGCTGAAAATAAAAGAGAAGTGTGATTTTTAACTGTAAATATTTCATTCAAAAGAAACTTTTTATTTACTCTAAGTGACTTTGGGCCATCGATAATAATTTAGTCTTTCATTCTGCGTTTAAATTTTTTAAAAATATTTATTAGTTTTCTCAGGATTCGAAAAAAATCATATTAGGATTCAAATTACAGTACACTCGTGACGTAATCGCACCCTTAATGTTTATTGGTTAGTCGATCTGGGCAACCGTAGTAATGTCTAATAACCGTGCTTAATACCTGCAGAAAAATTTATGAACTGTCTTTTCACAAAATCTCTTTTCTCACTTTAACTTATGGACATACCTGATTAATGTGTCCTTTAATCTAATTGAAAATTATTCTATTCTAAGATATAATCATTTGCCAACCTAACACACTGACATAAAATGTGCTCTGTTGTTTTTTCTTCTAGAGGACATAATCTGTATAGGTTAGCACAGGGGTGGGCAAAGTGCGGCCCGCGGGCCGCATGCGGCCCTTTAAACAGTTTTTTGCGGCCCTCGGAAAAAAGTGAATTATTTTCATTTAAAGATTTTTTTGTTTAATTATCGCTAATATTAATAATTATATAGATAATGCAGCTATTAATTAACACTTTCGCAGCGGGTGATTTTTCCGCAAAGTTTCCCGTAATTAACCCGTAACTACCTAGTAAGTGTAACAATTGACGGAGCACCAAATTTAAGAGGAGCAAATATTGTAATGTTGAGAAAACTTAAAGATTACGTTTATGAGCAATTTCCAGAACATGATTTATTAGGTACTTTTTCAATGCATAATCCATCAGCAGGTATTGTTCAAAAATGTTTTGCAAGTAGACAACGTCATTTCAATTACAACTAATATTGTTAATTTTATTCGTTCAAGAGGATTAAATCATCGTGCATTCATAGCATATTTGGAAGAGTTAGAGACAAAACATACTGATGTCTTATAGATACCAGTCATATTAAGTATAGAAAATGTTCTTAAAAGGTGCTGTGAGTTAGGGGAAGAAATTGCTATACTTTTAGATATGAAAAATGTGACACATTTGCTAAATTTATAAGTTTTGAACGCAAAATGAAACTTTTAAAATGAAACTCAAACTATTCAAAACTATTCATTGATCATATAAAAAAGAAAGAATTAGTTCAATAATTTTCCTAATTAAAATCATTTAATAATGTACCAGAAAATAAGTTTAAAATTTATAAAGAAAAGATTTGTAATTTGTTGACAGAATTTGAAAATCGTTTCAAAGATTTTGATGATATTATATCATTTTCCTTATCACTTCTAAGAAATCATTTTTTAGTTCAAATTGATTCTGTACCAGTCTACATTGAACTAGAAATTATAGATTAATTTGTATAAGAAAATAAATTTAAAATTTATAAAGAAAAGCTTTCTAATTTGTTGACAGAATTTGAAAATCGTTTCAAAGATTTTGATATTATATCATTTTCCTTATCACTTCTAAGAAATCATTTTTTAGTTCAAATTGATTCTGTACCAGTCTACATTGAACTAGAAATTATAGATTAATTTGTATATTTTGGCAATACAAGCCATTAAGTCAAATTTCGGACCAATGTTGCACGATACGTGTAACGCCACGGCACCCGTTTCGAGTTATTTTGTGAATCGGTACTAGCAGTCGGATTTGTTTTAGTTCATTCAGATAAAGTCATTTATACGCTCTCTGATAATAGCTTAGGAGCTTGAAACCAGATAGGGTGTTTATGACACTCTCTGATTGAATTGAAATATAAGACGTTTCTAGTTTTCGTTTTACAACAAAACTATTATTTTTGAAAGTACATTACTTCAAGACTCTTTTCTAAAAATTGCAGTTTGACCGGAGTAAAATTACCGGAAATACTGCATTATTAATATCCCCACCTTCGACTCGCTTTGCAGCAGCTTGAGCGTAGTGAGAAACATTCAACAGTTGCTCCCTTCTCATTTGTAAATTATTCCGCGATTTAAAAACATTTCCCGGTGTGCATCACTTTACGATTTGACAGACAAAAAACTTCCAGTTTTTCTTAAAACTGCTTTCCACACTAAAACCAATTCAACTAAAAATCTAACTGAAAAGCTTCTTGACAGATCCACCTGAAATTTATCATATATTTTCTTTAGACATTTCGTGAGGTAAAGTTGTCGATGTATTTTTTGTTTTATGCTTATTTTTTGTTTAACAATACTAAAATATGTTGGTTTGCACACTTTTTTGCAAAAAAATTTGTTACTTTGGCTTCTGAGTGATATCAAAAACTCAAAAATGGCAATAAAAAACATCAATAATAATTTTCTGTGAATAAAATTCATACAAAAGTGCTTAAAATATTGATTTAAAACCATAGCCCCCCCCTAAAAAAAATTAATAAAGTTGAAAATTCGAACATGTAAAGGTAAAAAATATTGCGGCCCTCGGTAATAGACCAAAAACATTTTGTGGCCCTTACTAAAAAAAGTTTGCCCACCCCTGGGTTAGCATCTGCCAATTACATCAGCTTTAACTGCCTATTCAGCTTCTAGTGCCGTGTTAGCAGACCTACTATGGCTTTGACTGTTTTAAATTTTAGTTAGGACTGCCGTAAATTTTGGCGAATATTCTGTAGTGAATTGTTTCTGTTCACTCCACAGATGTATGAGCTACCTACTTTCTTGTAGCCGTTCTGGCTACTGCCTTTCCAACGCTGCAGAAAGGTTCCCGTCTAACGAATGGCATTGATGAGCCTTGTTTAGCCATTTCATCTGCTTTTTCATTGGCCTTGTGCTCCAGTACCCAGGCTACTCGTAACGTTGCTACGGTCTCCTAGTTTATTTAGGAGACCGTATATTGAATTTAATAAGACGTTTGTTTTATTAACTGATTTCTTATCTTTTAAAGCCTTTATTTCAAAACAGATGAGTGAAGGTAAAATTATACCCTTGTTTGTTTTAAATTTTATATAAAAAAAACTTAAACCAAATCCAGAAATCCGATACGATGAATACTAGCTTACAATTTAATGGTTCTTCTAAATCCGCATTGGTAAATTTTTCGTGCGTACCAGCTGTTCGTCGCAAATATTTGCGTGCTCGAAGTAAATTGTGCTAATGTGTACGTGTTTGTCACATAAATCGGACGCAAGAATTTTCGACGCACACAACGCACACGCTTCATCGGTTATCGTTTTAGAGCGAACATCAATTGAGCACCGCGTCCTCACTGATAAACATTTGCGACAAACCATTAGTTCAATACGCACGAAAAATTTACCAATGCCGACGCGCCATAATATTGCGATTTGCATGCCCAATGAGAATGACAGAAAGGTTATTTCTTACTCTCTAACATTTCTACAGTACTGTGTAGGGCATTTCTGAGAAATTCTAACCATTTTTAAATAAAGGCCTGATATATCGGCATTTTTATTCTAAAATATGCCGTACATAGTTCTCCAAATATAGTGCACAGTAGGCACCTAGTATACTACGTTCATTTCTAAGATAAGCTAGAAGTCACAATAATCGGTGTGTGTATCGTGTCATCGCAATCGTCGCAGCTTGGCACTGATGACAAACTGCTGACTTATTAGTCTCCGTCACATTAATAAATAAAGTCTAAATTTTCTAAATAATAATAAGACAAAATATTTCAATTATTTATTTTACTAACAACAGGAAAAATATTTGACATTTAATTAAAATACAAATGAACGAAACAGTCTTTTTTCTAGGTGCAACTAAAACGATAAATACCACAAATAAATTAATAAATTTTCATAAACTAGTATGATATAATTTATCCAAAAGATGGCATAACCCAGACATCCAAAGTGAAAGTTATCCTCCAATACCAAATTGTTCTATATGGTCCACATAATGTTCAGAAAAAAGTCACACCAGTTTGGGGGGGAGAGGGGGAGAAATCGGTAAATTCGTAGTTTTTTACGTTTTTCGTCAATATTTCTAAAACTGTGCGGTTTAGCATGAACAACCTTCTATACAAAAATGTTCTACATTAAATTTTAAATAAAAAAGGTTCTATGAATAATCCTTCTAAAATGAACTGTTCCAAAGTTACGAAGGTAGTATAGTATAATTGGTCCAAACAAAGGCCTAATCCAGACATCAAAAATAAAAGTTTTCCTCCAACACCAAATTGTTCTATATGGTCCACATATGGTTCAGTAAAAAGTTACACCGTTTTGAGCGTCCCTTTAGCGTAAACAATGTTCTATACAAAAATGTTCTACATAAAATTTAAAACAAAGAAGGTCCTATACATAATTGTTATAAAATCAATGGTTCCACAGTTACGGAGGGTGAAAAGTGAAGGTTTTCGATACTTTTTATATTTTTTTGGGCAATTGATGATGATTTTGGGTGGTGAGGTTGACGTTTCTTCAAGAGCTTATCACTAACATACCATCGGCCACTGAAATAGCAAAATTTATTTATAAAACACAATCCTTTTAAAGAAAATTTCTATAAATTGCCCAAAAAATATAAAAAGTATCGAACTTTTCACCCTCCGTAACTCTAGAACTGTTGATTTTATAACAATTATGTATAGGACCTTTTTTGTTTTAAATTTTATGTAGAACATTTCTGTATAGAACATTGTTTACGCTAAAGCATAGTGTTAGAAATATTGACGAAAAACGTAAAAAAACTACTAATTTACCGACTTCTCCCCCATGTCCCCCCCAAACCGGACGCTCAAAATGGTGTAACTTTTTACTGAACAATATGTGGACCATCTAGAACAATTTGGTGTTGGAGGAAAACTTTTACTTTCGATGTTTAGGTTAGGCCTTTTTTTTGGACCAATTATACTACACTACCTCAGTAACTTTGAAACCGTTCATTTTAGAAGGAATATGCATAGGACCTTTTTTATTTCAAATTTAATGTAGAACATTTTTGTATAGAAGGTTGTTTATGCTAAATCGGATAGTTTTAGAAATATTTACGAAAAACGTAAAAAACTACGAATTTACCGATTTCTCCCCCCTCTCCCCCCAAAACCCGACGCTCAAAATGGTGTGACTTTTTTCTGAACATGATGTGGACCATATAGAACAATTTGGTGTTAAAGGATAACTTTCACTTTGGATGTCTGGGTTTGGGTCTAGTTATACCACACTAAACGTGACTGTACGGCTAAACAAACAAGACAGATAACTAATATTAGACTTCTAGGAAGTTAAATACATAGTAACTAATACAACGAAATATCGCTTGAGTGTGGATATAAAAGAAATAAATAGGTACAGCATATAACCCAAAGACCCACCAATAATAAAGATAAAGTTTGAAAGAGAACAGTCCAACAAAAACCTTTGCCTTTATCTATTGATCTATAATGTTTCTCCGATATATTAGACGTAAAAAAGTGTAGAGGAGCTTCAAGATAGTACATTTTTCTCCAAGATATTAGATGTATGTAGAGAGGATAACAGTCACATATACTAAATTTACAATCAAACTGAAGATGCAATAGAAATAAACAAACCAAGACACGTTAAATGCTACTTGGAGCACTCTCGAATCATAATTTACAATGTATACATTGTAAATCCCAAATCATGATTTCCAAAGTTTATACATTGTAAATTATTATGATTCGATAGTGCTCCTAGTAGCATTTAATGTGTCTTGGTTTGTTTATTACTACTGCATCTTGATTGTAAATTTAGTATAGACTAGGACTAGACTATTAGGTGGTACTTAGGACATGTAATGAGAGGGCACAAGTACTCATTTATTATGCAAGCAAAATTCGACTGAAGCAAAATGCGGTTAAACAAAAAATATCCGGGCTTAAGAACTTGAGGAAATGTTATGGTTTGAATGCAGTAGTACTGAACTATTTCGAGCAGCAATCAACAGGGTCCGCATAGCCATGATGACTTCCTAACTGCGATAGAAGATGGAACTTGAAGAAGAATATTAGGTGGCATGGTAAGTAGGTAATCTCTTTTGAAATTAAAAACATAGTTTTCACTTCAAAATTCAAATCATAAGTTTGAATGTATTATTAATAAATTTTAATTTACTCAACTACTTATAAGGGCAAAACTCACCGACAAGGGCAAAAACATAAACGGAGAAAAGCTTACCCACCTGAAGTTTGTAGATAATCAGCCATGTGATTGATGACCGAAGTTATCTTTAACGTAAAGTTATCCTGTAGTTAAGTTATAATCCTCGAATTTAACTTAACTACTTGAGTTATTTCTTGCCAGTTCTTGAGTTATCTGATATATCAACTGTCACTTAATAACGCGACGTTAAACCTCAAGTTATGAGATAACTCTGTAGTTATGAGGGGTTAGTTTCATCTTTTGACTTGGTTTTAGACAGAAATCAAGTGACTTTAGAAGCTAATAATTTAATAACTAAGAATAGAAAGGTAATAGAAGGCTAATAAATAATTTTAAAAATCATACAAAAATCAAATCGAGAGATATAAGTTGAAATTTTATTTTAAGTACCTACTGAGCTTTCTATCCAGAGTTGCCAGATGATATTTTAAAAATCCTCCACTTAGAAACTGAAATTTCCTCAAATTGAAGCTCAAATACCCCAAGTTTAAAATTTTGCCGCATTTTAATAAATTAGTAGTCAAATGAAGAGAACAGTAAACCAAAATTTTACTACTTATCAATGAGGGCTCTGGAAATAAATAATAGTTCTTATCGTCTTCGATTATATGGGAGTATAATATACAGTTCTATGTACATTCGCAAATTTAATTTACCATGACCCCTTAAAATCCACCACAATTTTCCGCCCCCAAAAAATCCCACTACAATTTCTGGTTAGAAAAATTTCCCTAGACGCTTTCAAATTACCCCAAAATTGTGGGAAAATACACCAATCTGGCAACCCTGTTTCTATCTACCGTTTGAAACACCACCGAACCCGAACAGCTGTTTGCTGTTCGGCACTGATCGGTCATCGACGGTGGCCGATGATGGGTATTTACTTTTACGGTCATCTACCCATCCTGTAGCACGTTACGAACAATCTCTCGCACTCACTCCAACTTGTACAATTTCTACATAAGGTTCTCTTTGTTACGTCAAACTTTGACCTCAAATGTTATTTCTAATATAACGTTGAAGAAATAACTATCTCATAACTGTGAAGAATACATCACACCGAATTTTACCTAAATAGTTATGGGCATCGCTATACCTGAGAGTAATCGTAACTTTAACTCAAACGTTAAAGATAACTTCGGTCATCGATCACACGGCTGAATTGTGCTAACAGCTGATAGCGGATAAGAGCCAAACTTTTAAAGCAGTTCTACATTTCCTCCCTAGAAGGAAAATTGAAATTAAATAGATAAAGACAAATCTTGTAGTCAGCTAATATGCATAGGAATAATTCCGTAGACCAGGTAATGGCCTATAATATAATACTAAAATCACAATAAAAATTCACTAGAAATAAACAAGCCAAAACACGTTGAATGTTACAAGGAGCACTCCCGAAGCATGATTTACAATGTATATACTGTTGTAGAATTGTTTTTTTTAAAGAAATTCAAAAAAATTATAGTTCAGCATATAATAAAAAAAAATTTATATCAAGACCATGAGATCATAGATTCTCATCCCAATCTAATTTAGTTATTAAACAGTGTTTCGGGAAAGTGAAAGCGATTAGTGATAATGATTCGACGAAATGAATTGGTACACTAACAAACAATTCGGGATTAGAAAGTGGACATATCGTTTGGCGAGAACAATAATGTTTTTAAAATGTTTTCCGGGAAGGTTTAAATGATGGTAAACACTTTGTTTTAGTTTTTAGAAGTAAAAGTAGTATGCAGGAAAAAAACTATGATATTTCTTAAAATTTGACAAATTGGAAAGTTATATAGAAAAATATTTGGTTCTTAAGAAATGGGTATGAAAGGTTTTGAGAGAGGCGTGTTTTTGATTGGGTGGAAAAGATCGGTAGAAGGGATAAGAAAGTTGTAGTCTGAATTTGCGAGAGAAAAGAGGGTCAGTGATTAAAGTAATTGGATAATTAATTAAATTAAGAATTTTCTAATCAATCTAAATAAAGGGATAAAGTAGAAAATAACAATACATTGTAAATCATGATTTGGGATTTATATTGTATATACATTGTAAATCATGATTTGGGAGTGCTGCTCGTTACATTCAACGTGTCTTGGTTTGTTTATTTCTAGTTCATCTTTATTGTGATTTAAGTAGGTATAGGTCACGAGATCCGCATAGGAAATGATAACCAAACCGTTCAGCTTCTCTGTTTGATAAGGCTGACTTAAGTAGGCTTCGGCAAGTTGAACCACATTTTCAAATTGTCTGGCATACCAATACGTCTTAAAAGAGAAACCTTTATTCAGTTTTGATAGTGTTAACTTACAGCGGAAAGCGTTGACCATGACAAGGAGAACAGTGCAAACGATCCGTGTGTCTCAAAGGGCGATGAAACGTGCTATGTTGGGCGTTTCACTGCGAGACAAGATGCCAAACCGCCAGCTACAATAAAGATCAGGAGTGTCTGATGCTTTATAGAGATAAGCAACACTGGAACTTGTATGCTATTAAATGGTTATATAACAGAGAAGCAATTACCATGGAATCATCGTCAACTTTTGATGGAAAAGCTAGATTGTCAACCACGTAAGTTAAACTATTACCACCCATTAACAAAGGGCCTAGCCGGGTAAGATGGTGAAAAGTGCCCCCAGCTCGATATAAATTCCATATGGGCCACTTTTTAGCACATATAGAGGAACTCACTTTCTGAAATTTTTAGCCCCCTAGGTGGTCACGTGACCCCCCTAGAGCCTAATTAGGCATTTTATGTTTTTATTTTTTATCTCAGCCGCATCAAGAGCTAGCCAAAAACTTTATTTAAAAAAGTTGTAAGTTTCAAGAAGATCTATACGAAAAAATTTTTTTTTTATTTTTTGGCGGGAAATTCGAATTTTTAGAACAATTTTAAACATTTAAATAACTCTGAAAAAAAAACTAAGACACTCGTTTTTACGAAAATCAATTATAATATGTATTTTTGCACAATCTTTCACGCTGAATTTTTTCAGATTTTTAAAATTGGTGAAACGTACCTTTAAAAATAAAAAACCGCGTTTTTTTCGGTTTTTTTTTTCGTTTTTTGATACAATTTTATACATATTTTTCAAAAAAGGTAACACTGTCACTAGAATAGGTAAAACCTGAAAAATAATTGGGGTTTGCTTAATAAAAATTTTTTGTAACGCCATCGATTTTCAAGATACAGGGCGTTGAAGAAAATAAAATTTTACACATTTTTTACGATTTTGCTGAAACTACTGGCAACATTGTAATAAAACTTGGCGGGATTTAAGAGGTAGTTATTGTGCATGTTTTGACATACAATTAAGGATTTGATATTCATCATTGGCGCGCATAGGGGTAATGGTCTGAACTTTTTAAAGAATAAAGATAGTACGCCACTGACATATTTCAAATTAACAATAGTTTTTGAATTTCTCGTTCAATTTGTGACAAAAAATGTATCTTCTTATTTTTTCATCGGACGCGCCATTTTTATTCAAAAAATAAAAGATCTTAACCCTTACAAAGTATTCGAACTTCTAGTACTTTCTACATCTACATAATAACATCCATTATTATCAAAATTAATTCGAATACTTTGGAAGCGTTAAGATATTTTATTTTTTGCAGCAAAACAGCGCGTCGTATGAAAAAATGAGAAGATAGATTTTTTATTGAAAATTGAACGAGGAATTCAAAAATGATTGTTAATTTGAAATATGTCAGTGGCGTACTATCTTTTTTTCTTTGAAAAGTTCAGACCATTACCCCTATGCGCGCCAATGATGAATATCAAATCCTTAGTTGTATGTCAAAACATGCACAATAACTACCTCTTAAAACCCGCCAAGTTTTATTACAATGTTGCCAGTAGTTTCGGCAAAATCGTAAAAAGTATGTAAAATTTTGTTTTCTTCAACGCCCTGTATCTTGAAAATGGATATCGTTACAAAAAATTTTTATTAAGCAAACCCCAATTATTTTTCAGTTTTTTACATATTCTAGTGACGGTGTTAAATTTTTTGAAAAATATGTATAAAATTGTATCAAAAAACGAAAAAAAAAAAACCGAAAAAATGCGGTTTTTTATTTTTAAAGGTACGTTTCACCAATTTTAAAAATCTGAAAAAATTAAGGGTGAAAGATTATTCAAAAATACACATTATAATTAATTTTCGTAAAAACGAGTGTTTTAGTTTTTTTTTCAGAGGTATTTAAAAGTTTAAAATTGTTCTAAAAATTCGAACTTCCCGCCAAAAAAATAAAAAAAAAATTTTTCATCTAGACCTTTTTGAAACTTACAACTTTTTTAAATAAAGTTTTTGGCTAGCTCTTGATGCGGCTGAGAGAAAAAATAAAAACATAAAAAGCCTAATTAGGCTCTAGGGGGGTCACGTGACCACATAGGGGGCTAAAAATTTCAGAAAGTGAGTTTCTCTATATGTGCTAAAAAGTGGCCTATATGGAATTTAAATTGGGTTGGGGGCACTTTTCACCATCTTACCCGGCTAGGCCCTTTAAAAACAGGAATAAAACTATTTAGTGCAGTCACTGAAGGTGGATATGAGCTATTACCTCCGATTTCGTTGAACCTCCATCGATTTGCATGAAAATTGGTGAGTGGTTAGAGGATATCTCAAGGAACAAAGGTTACATGGTGCCAACTTTCGCTTTTACCTTGGGGGTGGATGCCACCCCTTCTCTGGGGTGAAAAATATTTTGTTAAAAATAACCCCATAATTAGATAGAGGGACAAATTCCAAGTAATATTGGTTATATAAAGTTTTTAAAATAAATCAAAACTTTTTGAGTTATTAAAGATCAAAGATTTTAATTTTTTCTGAGAAAAATGCATGTTTTTAACTGATTTTTCATAAATAACTCAAAAACTATAAGTTTTTACAAAAAAGTTAATATTACCAAAATTGAAGCTAATAGAAAATGAAATAAACTTCCTACTTGAAAAACCTTTTAATGTTAAATAAAAGTGAGTTATAGGTAATTGAATGTATTTTTTTTCGGGGAGTATCCAAATCTAAGTATTCAAGCTTAAATAACGGGAAACTGATGCATTTTATAACATAAGCGGATTAAACATTTGTCAAAGTACTTAAAAATATCTATCAAATGAGACCCCAAACAAATTGATAGTATTAAAATGTATGCTCCAAAAATGTTTCAAAATTTATCTTTTAAAAATTTTTCCAAAAAATGTTATAGTTTTTTTTTTAAATAACTCACGTTCATTTTTAGGGTATCAGGTTCACCGAAAAACCATTTGAAAGTTAGTTCCAAGCGCTATTAATCCACGTTGAATTTAATGTTTTAAACCACTTACCTTTTTAAAAAATAAAAGGTTAAATGGCCCCGGTTACATGATTATTTTTTACCCTACAGAAATAACAAAAAAGCTAAAATATTTGATATTGATACAGAAAAAACTAAAATTTTGTTATTTATCATTTTTTACGTATATTGAGTATTTTTGGAATTAGATATTATCAAAAGAAAATGAAAATTACGATAATTTTAAAAATTCTGATTTTTTTAAATTACATCGTTTTTTTAAAATTATGCATTCTAAAGTGGTTAAAATTTTAGAAATCATTACTTATGCTAATATAAAGAAATTATTGTAAGGATTAGATACTATAAATTTTAATTTTTGTGGAAATGGCCTATGTTTTATTTTTCACTTTTTCCTAAAAAATTCGAAAGGGTGCTTTTATTTTCATCATAACTTGCTTAATTTTGATGCTTCTGGAGCTCAGTTGATAGGTATTCCGAATTACTTTGACAAGTACTTAGAAGGTATATTTTATAAAATGCATCGTTTTCCTGTTATTTAAGCTTGAATACTTAGTTTTAAGTACTCATCGAAAAAAATATACATTCAGTTACTCATAACTCACTTTAAATTAACATCAGTTTAGTTCCTTAACTAAGGACTGTATTCAGTTTTAATATCTTTAATATCTTCAATTGTGGTAATAATAACTTTTTTGTAAAAGCTTATAGCTTTTGAGTATAATTGTGAAACACAACTTTAAAACATGAATTTTTTTTTACGAAAAAATAAAATTTTTGATCTTTAATAACTCAAAAAGTATTGATTTATATTAATAACTTTACTTAACAAATTTTGCTTAAAATTTGTTCCTCTATCGATTTATGGTATTATTTTTAATATAATAATTTTCACCCCCGATAAGGGATGGCATCCACCCCCAGGGTAAAAGCGCAAGTTGGCATCATGTCGCCTTTGTTCCTTGAGGTATCCCTCACTACACACCAATTTTCATGAAAATCGATGTAGTGGAGAGTCATGGAGAGTCACTAAAGGTGGATATGAGCTATTACCTCCGATTTCGTTGAACCTCCATCGATTTGCATGAAAATTGGTGAGTGGTTAGAGGATATCTCAAGGAACAAAGGTGACATGGTGACAACTTGCGCTTTTATCCTGGGGTGGATGCCACCCCTTTTCGAGGGTGAAAATTATTTTATTAAAAATGACTCCACAATTCGATATAGGGACAAATTCTAAGCAAAATTTGTTATATAAAGTTATTTATATAAATCAAAACTTTTTGAGTTAGGTATTAAAGATCAAAAATTTTAATTTTTCGTGAGAAAAATGCATGTTTTTAGCCGATTTTTTATAAATAACTCAAAAACTATAAATTTTTGAAAAAAAGTTAAAACTGTTTATTTTTAACTGAAAGGGAGTTATAGGTAATTGAATGTATATTTTTTTCGACGTGTACCCAAATCTAAGTATTTAAGCTTAAATAACGGGAAAATGGTGCATTTTATAACATAAACTTATTAAAAATTTGTCAAAGTACTTAGAAATATCTATCAAATGAGCTCCGAACAAGTTGATAGCATTAAAATTTATGCTACAAAAATGTTTTTAAAAATTTATCTTTTAAAAATTTTTCCAAGAAACGTTATTGTTTTTTTTTAATACCTCCGTTAATTTTTACGATATCAGATTCACCTAAAAACCATTTGAAAGTTAATTCTAAGTGCTATTAAACCACGTTAAATTTAATCTTTTAAACCTCTTACTTTCATAAAATCATAAAACCTCATAAAAGGTTAAATGGCCCCGGTTACATGGCTCTCGCAGCAAAATTTAAGCTTTAAACGTTTCTATCTCGGTTATTTTTTAACCTACAGAAATAATAAAACAGATAAAATATTTGACAGAAAAAACTAAAAATTTTCTTATATATAATTTTTTACGTATATTGAGTATTTTTGGAGTTATTATCAAAAGAAAATGAAAATTACGATAATTTTAAAAATTTTGATTTTTTTAAATTACATCTTTTTTTTCAAAAATATGCCTTCTAAACCAGTCAAAATCGTTGGATTTATTACTTATGCTAATATAAAGAAATTATTGTAAGGATTACTATAAATTTTAATTTTTATGCTAACTTCCTTAATTTTGATGCTATTAACTTCTTCAGGAGCTCATTTGATAGGTATTCCGACGTACTTGGACACGTGTTTAGAAGATATTTTTTATAAAATGCATCGTTTTCCCGTTATTTAAGATTGAATACATAGATTTAAGTACTCGTTGAAAAAAATATATATTCAATTACCCATAACTCACGTTGAATTAACATTAGGTTAGTTCTTTAAGAGAGGAGTATATTTATTTTATTTTATTTAATTTTAATAACAATGACTTTTTGTAAAAGCTTATAGTTTTTGAGTTATACGTGAAAAACAGATTTAAAACATGCATTTTTTTACGAAGAAAGAAAATCTTTGATCTCTAATAACTCAAAAAGTATTGATTTTAATTAATAATTTTATATAACAAACTTTGCTTAGAATTTGTCCCTCTAACGATTTATGGTATTATTTTTAATAAAATAATTTTCACCCCCGAGAAGGTGTGGCATCCACCCCCAGGGTAAAAGCGCACGTTGGCATCATGGCACCTTTATTCCTTGAAGTATCCTTTAAGTACTCACCAATTTTCATGAAAATCGATGGAGGTTGAACGAAATCGGAGGTGAAAACCTTCAGTGACTGCACTAATGGAGGTTCATCGAAATCGGAGGTGAAAACCTTCAGTGACGGCACTAATTGTTATTATTGATGAAACATATTCACATTCGAACTTCACCAAAGACTGGGGACAGAGCAATGATAGCATGAAGAATTACGACAAACAATTTCAATCGAACAGTTGATGAAATAAGTTAATAATGCAAAGGATATAATAAAGGAATAAACACAAAAATATTAAAAATTAAAATTTTTCCTATAATGAGAATATGAATACAGTGGCCAGAAATATCGATTAGATGGCGACACCACCCAATTAGCCCAGTAAATGAACTGGAAATTCGGCGATACCGTGTAATTTTCAGGGGCAACTTTGAATTGCATGAAAATTTGGATTTAGGTTCTACTTACCCTCTACTTCAAAGTTGAAATTGTGCCGTTGGTTGCTTTTACTTGGGGGGTGACAGTCACCCCTTCTCGGGGTGAAAAAACATACATTCAAGATAAGACTGGAAATGGATAAATTGACTGATTTTAAGCAACTTTTGTTCTATAGAGTTTTTTACGTAAGTCAATACTTTTCGAGTTATTTGTCATTGAAAATGCTGATTTTTCGACAAAAAAACTACGTTTTTAGACGGTTTTTCGCAAATAACTCAAAAAGTAAATATTTTATCGAAAAAAATATCCTTAGCAAAAGTGTAGCATATAAAAAACCCAAAAAAATGGTGTATCAGTAAAGTCTATCAATCAAATAAAAACAAAGTTGTAGCTCATGAAAAATACGTTCTTATTCGTCTAATTACAAATCGAATATTTCAAGATCAAATCACCGAAAAATTAAGCACTTTTCGGGAAAAAAAACCATTTAAACTTTTTTAAAGTGTTTATAAAAAGCTTTTTTTTAATTGTTAACAAAAGTTTTAGCATTAAAAATAAGCGAGTTATGCTCAAAATAAAGTTGGCCCTCTTTTTTTTGTAAAAAATCATGAAAATCTCGCCGTGTTTAGCTCCCCAAATGAAATTAATTGCTACCGCTTTACAAACAATATACTTACCTATCTATTTTTTATATGATCTGTCAGTCTCACCGGTTTAAAGTGTTTATTTTTGAAAGGGTTATAATTGAGAAAGCTTGAATGGGTCACTAATCACGAGTGTATGCAAATTTTGAACAGCCATATCTTAACCAATTTTTGTATTACGGAGAAACAAAATGAAACTAACATATTTATAATAGAAAAACCTACATTTTTTTGCTCTTTAAGATTTTTCTTATCACTAATACTTTTTAAGTTATTTTGAAAAAATTTAATTTTTCAAAAATTTTTAGAAAATTTTTTTTTTTTTTACTATAAAACCAAATGTTTTTAAAAATAAGTACTTTAAACCAATCAAACTTACAGATCATATCAACAATACACATACAGTTAAAATAGATGGTAAAGCCAAACGATTAATTTCATTTAGAGTGCTAAATAGAGGGAGGTTTTCACGATTTTTTTTTACCAAAAAAAGGGGCCAACTTTTTTTTCAGTGTAACTCGTTTATTTGTGATGCTGTAAACTTTTGTAAAAAACAAATAAAAAGCTTTTTTTTTGATACTTTAAAAATGTTAATAAGGTTTTCCCGAAAAACGCTTCTTTCTTCGGTGATTTCGCGTTGAATTATTCGATTTGGAATTAGACGAATAAGAACGTATTTTTCATAAGCTACAACTTTGCTTATACTCAATTTATAGACTTTATTTGTACACCATTTTTTTTTTGTTCTTTTATAGGCTACACTTTTGCTAAAAATATTTTTTTCGATAAAATATTTACTTTTTGAGTTATTTGAAAAAAACTGTCGGAAAACGTAGTTTTTTGTCGAAAAATCAACATTTTAAATCGCGAATAACTCGAAAAGTATTGACTTACGTAAAAAACTTTATAGAACAAAAGGTGCGTAAAATAAGTCAATTTATCCATTTTCGGCCTTATTTTAAACACGCGTTTTTCACCCCCCCCCCGAGAAGGGGTAAATGACACCCCCCAAGTAAAAGCAACAAACGGCACAAATTCAACTTTGAAGTGGAGGGTAAGTAGAACGTAATTCCCAATTTTCATGCAATTCGGAGATGCCCCTGGAAATTACACTCCAAAACGGTCATTTATTGGGCTAAATAGAGTGAAAGTAAAATGACCCTGCCTTCTTCTTGGTAACTCAAGGTCGAGGTGCAACTGAGCTTTGTCGTATAGTTTTTGTTTATTTATTTAACTTTATTTTGTTCATAGTAACTGTATTCAAATTTCTAAAATGTCCTAATATTGTCCATCAAGCCTTTTTGCCTATAGGGCCTCTTATAAGTTTTCTTTTGAATCAAAATTTTATCTTCTAAAAGTGCTTCTCTTTAGAGTGTAACGTTAAACTATCCCGGTCTTTAAATCTGGTGCTACATATAGAACATCTAAACTGAAACGAATTGGGACATTCGAATCTAACGTGACGCACCACACTTCTTTTATGTAAATATCGAGCTCCACAGGAAAGGCAATGTAAAAAACCTTTGCACAAATAGAAACCTAAAATAAAAAATTATTAGTTAACACTAAACAGGAAAATGTGCTCTTTATCCTATCTTTTTTCTCAAACGTAATCAAATATAAAACTGTATAATTATAATTTTATAACATTAAGGCCCGATTGTTCAATTGGAGATTATCTTCAGATTAAAAATAATCTTCAATTAAACGTAATATTGCGTTGTTCAATGCAAGTTTAACACTTAACCATCTGTTAACCAGAGATTATCTTAATCGCCCAAAAACGAAGGATTAACGGTGCTACCTAGAGATTTGTAACCTTATTTTCTGTTTTTAAATTAAATATTGTCAAGAAAATTCCAGAATAAAACAACCATAGTTATTGCACTATAATATATTGTGTTGTTATTGCTACTTTTAAATCGTAGATAAGATTTAACATAATCTATATTTAGTTTACAGATAATGATGGCTATTGCTAATAATGGTGCCTTTGATTTTGAAGATGGAGAAGACGAAGACTTCTTAGCTGTTGTTAATATAATTTTTTCCTCTACGAAAGAATCCTATTTTTCGAGTAAAAGAAAACCATTTTCATAAGTGGTCAGATAATAGTTTTTGAATAGATTTCGTGTACCAAAGGAAATAGTTATTATGATTGTTGATCGTATAAGAGACAGGATAGCTCATCCTACAAATAGGTAAACTATTTATAATAGTTAATTAAAAAT
Source organism: Diabrotica virgifera virgifera (assembly GCF_917563875.1). Classification (NCBI taxonomy): domain Eukaryota; kingdom Metazoa; phylum Arthropoda; class Insecta; order Coleoptera; family Chrysomelidae; genus Diabrotica; species Diabrotica virgifera. Next base: position 80,987,382 of record NC_065445.1, read on the forward strand.
ATATCAAATTACCCGCCAAACCCGATTTCAGGACAAACTAGTTAGATTTTCATTTTCTCGTAATTTGTAACTGCATCACTGTCTTATTCTCGAGAATATGTTTATATTTTTTAACAAAAGATATTAATATTTCTTCTTCATCAGCCGTAAAGCTCGTAGTTATCTTTTTTTATTATTTTTATTCCATTTTTTTGAAATTTAAATTTAAAACACGAAAATAATCACTGACTTGGGGGCGTCATTGCGTCAAAAGTCATGAACACCATCGTTTATACCACAGAACAATGATTTTTCGGTACAATTATCATGATAAAATTTGTTCCAAGGCGTTAATTAATAACTGGCAACATTGTCACTGCTTCAGTATTTGGGTTTAATAAATCCGAAAGTTAACCTGCATTGAACAACTTAATTAGAAATAATCTTCGAATTAAATTTAATCATGGTTTACTTAATCAATGAGTTAACCATTGATTGAACAACTGGCCCTAAAAGGGAAATTCATCTAGTTGGCTGTATGCCGTAGTTAATATACTGAAGAAGTAAAAAGACTTCCATCGTAACTGGTATATGAATTTATTAAACAATTATCTAAACTGAATTATTATTATAAGAATGAATTAAATACACCACAGAAAAAACGCTTTCGGTCGTATCAGACCATCATCAGTTTAACAAGGGCTTGTTAATTGTTTCTTATAACATTAGTCCTGTCGCCAGGGGGGGTACAACGGCCTCCTTTATTCAGATGGACTTACCCAAGTTTTTTTATGTATTTTTATCCGTAGAACACGAATTTTTTGGGTAACAGTTGATCCGAATGTCGATAAGATTGTTATAGACAAAGAACTTGAGGAATTACATAACAGCGATTTCTCGCAAATCAAAACATTTTTTTGTATTTTTTGGATCATTATAAGCAAAAAATGTTCTTACAAGTTTTTTCGTAGGATACATAGTTTTCGAGATAAACGCGGTTAAACTTTCAAAAAATCTAAAAATTGCAATTTTTGAACCCGAATAACCTTTGATTAAAAAATAAAATTGCAATTCTGCTTACCGCATTTGAAAGTTCAAGTCAAACTGTATCAGTTTTGATTATTTGCATTGCTAAAAATTTATTTTTTATTGTTAAACAAAGCTATATACATATAGTGCTTGAGTGATGTTTTTAATGATCTCCCATTTAAAATCGAACGAGTTTGTAAAGTAGGTAAAAGTGCAAACGAGACTATTTCTACGTAGAATGCATTAAAACGCATGTATTGGGCACGGGAAACACTATGTGTTTATAGCTTTGTTTAACAATAAAAAAAATAAATTTTCAGCAATGCAAATAATCAAAACCGATAAAATTTGACTTGAACTTTCAAATGCGGTAAGCAGAATTGCTATTTTAGTTTTTAATCAAATGTTATTCGGGTGTAAAAATTGCAATTTTTCGATTTTTTGAAAGTTCAATCCCGTTTATTTCGAAAACTATGCATCATAGGAAAAAAATTGTAAAAACATTTTTTGCTTAAAATGATCCAAAAAATACAAAAAAAATGTTTTGATTTGCGAGAAGTCGCTGTTATGTAATTCCTCAAGTTCTTTGTTTATAACAATCTAAGTAATCGACATCCCGATCAACTGTTACCCAAAAAATTCGTGTTCTACGTGTCAAAATACATAAAAAAATCTTAGGTAAGTCCATCTGAATAAAGGAGGCCGTTGTACCCCCTTGGAGACAGGACTACATCGATTTATTGTCACATTTTTATTACATTTAAATGATTTATTTATATATATAAATAAAGCTTATGGACTCCGCTAAACCTGCAAAGATCACCCTGTATATTCAAATTTATATTTAGAAAGTTCAGATTTTTATTTAAAAATCGACGGGTCCCAGCGTTTTTTATAATTTTTTGAAACAAGGACAGAAATAATTTTATTCCTTAAGTGCCTTCCTCACTGTATACCGGGTGTCCACTTATATTTTCCCCCATTTTAACTGCCTATAACTTCTAAACGGCTCAAGATAAAATATGCGGTTTTAACTGAAATGTTTTATTTTAGTAAAAGTTTTGTCTGAATGGATTGAATTTTTTATATCGCTTTCAAATACGAAATAAAATATGGCGGATTTTTGAAAAAAACGTTGTTGACTTTTTTTTAATGGAACACCCAGTATATTCTTTTGTAAATTGAAAGAAAGGCCATTCACCTATCTAGCGATATAAAGTTTTTCAAAATCGGTTGTCAAATCACTGAGTAATTAATTTTTAAAATGAGAGGTGCAACGTGGATATCACATACCTAAATAACATAACTAACCAAGTTACGTGATTTCCACATTGCATCTCTCATTTTAAAAATGAATTGCTCAGTCATTTGACAACCGAATTTAAAAATTTTTATATCACTGGATAGATAAATGACCGTTTTTTTTTTCAAGTTTTAGGTAAGTGACCATTTTTTATATCGCTTTTAAATAAAAAATGGCGGATTTTTGAAAAAAAAAACGTTGTTGACTTTTTTTATTAAGACACCCAGTATATTTTTTTGTATCTTGAAAAAACGGTCATTTACCTATCCAGCGATATAAAATCTTTTAAAATCGGTTGCCAAATGACTGAGCAATTAATTTTTAAAATGAGAGATGCAATGTGGAAATATAACATAATATCATTTTGCTCAGTTATGTTATTTAGGTATGTGATATCCACGTTGCAACCCTCATTTTAAAAATTAATTACTCAGTGATTTGACAACCGATTTTGAAAAACTTTATATCGCTGGATAGGTGAATGATCTTTCTTTCAATTTACAAAAAAATATACTGGGTTAAATATAAATATACATTAAAAAAAAGTCAACAACGTTTTTTTCAAAAATCCGCCATTTTTTTTTCGTATTTGAAAGCGATATAAAAAATTCAATCCATTCAGACAAAACTTTTACTAAAATAAAACATTTCAGCGAAAACCGCATATTTCTATCTTGAGCCGTTTAGAAGTTATAGGCAGTTAAAATGGGGGAAAATATAAGTGGACACCCGGTATAATATGTAATTGTAATCTCAATTGTCAACATATGTGACATTTCTGCATAAGTCAGGTCTGAACAACTCATCAGAAGTGTTGCACACAATGGTTGCTGTACTAAGGATAATAATTAGTTTTCATTGCGACTGAAATTGTAAAATTTCAGTAAAACTAAACATTTGTTAAACATTTGTTTAAACTAAACATTTAACTAAACATTTGTTTAGTTTTACTGGCACCACGTCGGAAAATGTAAATTGTCAGAGAACCCTTATTTCAGTTGTTAAATACACTGACGGGCAAAAAATTTAGGTCACTAGATGAATAATACAGGTTTGATGCCTCGAATTTCCTCAACCTGTTGTCCGATTTGAGTGATTTTTTTAGTATCTTATAGCTTTATTATTTAAGAAACTCAATTTATTAATATTGTTGCTAGACAGGTAAATGTCATTTTATACCGGGTGTAACAATCATACTGTGTTTTTTCCTTAAAGTTCGGAACACTCTGTGGAATTTTATAACATAAATAAAATATTGCAATTAAAACTCAGTTGTAGCCTTATGCTTTCTTAACATTTTGTTTTTTGATTCATTTACTTATGTTGGATAATAAAAAAGTTAGCTACTTTAACAACTAGCCATGTTCTTCATCAATACAGGGTGTTTCTAAATAAGTGTGACAAACCTTAAGGGGTAATTCTGCATGAAAAAATAATGACTGTTTGCCTTATAGACATATGTCCACAAATGCTTCGTTTCCGAGATACAGGATGTTGAATTTTTTCTTACAAAATGACAGTTTATTTGTTGCTCTAAAACGGGTTGAGATATGCAAATGAAATTTAGCAGGTTTTAAGAGGTAGTTATTGCGCATTTTTTGACATACAAATAAGAATTTTATATTCACCATTGGCGTGCATACGGGTATAAATATTTTAGATACATCCCATATGCACGCCAATGGTGAATATAAAATTCATAACTTTATGTCAAAAACTGCGCAATAATTACCTCTTAAAACCTACCAAATTTCAGTTTCATATCTCAACCGGTTTTAAAGCAACAAATAAACCGTCAGTTTGTAAGAAGAAATTCAACATCCCGTATCTCGGAAATGAAGCATTTGTGGACATATGTTTATAAATCAAATGGTCATTATTTTTTCATGCAGAATTACTCCTTAAAGTTTGTCGCATTTCTTTAGAAACACCCTATATTGATGAAGAACATGGCTAGTTGTTAAACTACCTAACTTTTTTATTATCTAACATAAGCAAATGAATCAAAAAAGAAAATGTTAAGAAAGCCTAAGGCTACAATTGAGTATTAATTTAAATATTTTATCTATACTATAAAATTACACAGAGTGTTCCGAACTTTAAGGAGAAAACTCAGTATGATTGTTACACCTGGTATAAAATGACATTTACCTGTCTACCAACTTTATTAACACATTGAGATTCTAAAATAATAAAGCTATAACATACTAAAAAAATCACTCAAACCGGAAAACAGTTTTAGGAAATTCGAGGCATCAAACGTGTATAATTCATCTAGTGACCTAAATTTTTTGCCCGCCAGTGTATAACCTTATAGCATTTTGAAAAGCCCACAAGGAAGAATTTCATGTAGCTGGCTGCATACCATTAATTACAAGTAAATTTAAAGAATACATTTTTCATAGTAAAAGGTATATTTATTTAAAAACCCTTAAAAGGGCCACAAATATCACAGAGCATTTTCGCTCTCTAAAAAGAACATCATCAGTGCTACAGGCTTGACTACCCAAAAATACAGAGGTTAAAACCATTTAAATGTTGACTAAATGTCTTACATTGTTAAATTAATTATCAAAGTTGCCATTCATCGCTCTCAATGTGAAGACTTAATTTTTCACTTAACCCACGTGCCTCGTGGGAATCATATAGTGCCCCAGGGCCTTAGGCATGATGTCCATCCTTTGGATTTCATAATTAATTTAACAATGTAAGACATTTAGTCAACATTTAAAAGGTTTAACCTTTGTATTTTTGGGTGGCTCAGCATGTCAAGCCTGTCACACTGATGATGCTCTTTTTAGAGAGCGAAAACGTTCTGTGATATTTGTGGCCCCTTTTAAGGGTTTTTAAATTAATATACCTTTTACTAGGAAACATCTTTTCATTAAATTTATTTTTAAAAGCATTAAAAGAATAAAACACATTTTACTTTGTCATTTCTTTATAAAAAAAGTATACATAAACTTAATAAATCAAACAAAATCTCACTGATCGGAGCCTAATCTATTCTTAGGACAGCGATTTTTGCTCAGATGCATTTTCATATCCGAAGGATACTTAAATTTTCTAAAACAGCCTGGGCAAGGTATGGTTGGTTGTTGACCACATTCGTACCTTAGATGACGCTTCAAAGATTGCAGATGTTTATAGCTGGATCCACATCTAAAGCAGATGTGTCTGAAAATTTCGTCTTGACCTAAAATTTGATAAGTGTTAGAACAAATTCATTGAAAATGGCAGAAATACTCACTTAAAGCAACAAAGATAACTAAACTATGTCTAAAATGTCTTATTTTAGATTTATAATGTATATCCACCCCATTCCACTATCTGCACAACCCTTCAATCTAGACTTTAGAGACCTTGGTATAATTCCATTACCTATTCTCGTTTTATCTACTAATTTTAGCATATATCACTTTTAAAAAATACGACTGAGTATCTTTCATACAAATTCTCTTAATTATACTATTTGATGCCGGTTTTGGAATTATCGTTGGAAGAGATGATCAGTCTGGTATTAGTCTTTTCGACGTGAGCGTCGAATAATACGGAATCTGTAGACCCTAACTACCTGAAAACAGGTACTTGACGATTCTTTACTAGAGGGTCGGGTCTAGGGGTCATTTACAGGTGATTAACGTAATATTACTCCCTCCTTAAAATATTTTTCCTCCTGGAACCTGGTCGAGACTGAAATGCTGGTATCGGCAACTGGACCCACTTTTACAACTCCCAGTTGTATAAAAGTGTCAAGGGACCGTTTTCTCTGTGAACCGCTAAATATGTGGAATGCAACAGTGTAATACTTGGACCTCGGTGTCTTTAAAGATTTCTTCTACGATATTTCAGACAACCCTCCAACCTAACTCTAGCTTTGGCATGGCTAACTTTTGCAGGTTAAACTTTAACATGTGCTCTCTTAATTATTGAAGTAATGCGTCCCATACATCTTGGTAGATTAGTTGGTCATGTATGGGTCTCTTTTTTTACCAGATAGAAAAGGTAACGTGATGCACCTTTAAGTTTCAAAGCTTTTCGCAATTCATTCACATAATTTTCACCAGCTACATCTTCTCCAAGTCGACATTCAAACTCTATATCACAAGGTAGTCGCATTTTACGTCCAAGTAGGAACTTTGCTGGTGTTTCTGTAGGTTATTGCGAAGAAAGGAAGGTATTGGTCTCAGTATCGCTGGTGATTGAAATGAATCCGAAGAACGGACTTATACCAGTCCATTCGATTGCTATAGTTCTTGTCTTCTTCATGCCTAGTCTATCACAGATTCCCTGAAATAGATCGCTTTCAATGTTCCTTCCTTGGTCACTATGGATATCCAGGCATTGGAGAGGCACTCCAAATCGGCTGATGTAGGTATTCTTTGATCAACACATCCACCGCAATAGTGGCGGCTTTATGGTCTGGAATTGGGTAAATCTCAACCCTTTTCGTGAAGTAATCCATTACGACCAACATATACGCTTTCTGAAAGTGGCCCGGCAATATCCAAAGCTCTTTCAAATGGACTTTGACCAACATTGTACTGTCTCATACGAGCCTTTCTTTCCGGTAAGGTCCGTTACTCGTAGCCCGGGTAATACATTTTTTACACCAGTCCTTTACATCGTCGGAACTATTCATCCAATAAAATCGTTCCCGAATTCTCTGAAGGGTTTTCTTTACAGCAAAATTCCCTCCTGATATATTGTCGTGTAACAGACTAAATCGGCTATTCTGCTATATTTGGAATCACTAACTGTGTTCTCTTTGCATCTGAACTATCAGCATTTTCCATTATTCGTTTAAGCAAGCTGTCTTCCGTGATAAAGGAGTCCCACTGATTACAATACGTCGTAACTATTGAGCATAGGCTTGATATCTCTTACCTGTCTTCTTTTCATTTTAGAATTTTCTGTAAAACTGGATCTTTTTTATGTTCTTCCCTAATCTTAATAGTCGTCCACTCGTCGTTGACCACCGTTGTTCTTAGCACTACTGCTTACTTTGATAATGTTTTGTTGCAGTGGGAACACTGTGCTAAGCACTGCCTTCTTAAAAGATAATCAGCGTTCCTGTGGCTAACTCCGGCCCGATGCTCAATCTTGAAATCATATTCTTGGAGTCATATCCATCTGGCTATCTGACCCTCTGGATTCTTAACACATTCGCGGATACTTAGTATACTTTTGACCTACTCAGAAAATTTAGGGTTTAGAAAAGTAATTTCTCTTTTTTTATAGAAAAAAAAATAGGTGTCTGCTATTGCAGACGGGTCCTTATACTATTAAAAATTTGAATGTAAAGGGACAGTAGTAGAAGAAACAAATATTGCCAAAATAAATAAAGAAACATGTATTTTGTTATACACTCTTCTGAAACTAGTTACATTCGTTAATAATCTCAACGCAAAAAGAAAACATTTTCTCTAGAAAAAATACTTGGGAAAACAAATTTACCAGGAGTGAAAATTTGTAAAGCAAATTCCTGCACATAGCGGTGGTTTCCCATTACATCCAGAGCAGCGCCATGATGTCTGCCCTCTTTTTCCAAGTCTGGAGCATTGGCGACATCTCAAAAAATAACTTTTCCTTTTGTAATCTGTGGAAGGCAAGGGTATTTTCTCCAAAACATGTTCCAGAGCAGGTATAGGAAGAGTTGGTCCTGAAAATTTCCTGGGATTGTTTATCAACTCACATTTGACAAGTTCTTTAGGGTCCATTTTTTTATAACCTGGAAGAAGATTTATTTTATAAAATAGTTTACTTTGATCATTTTAGGTCTGGATCCCGTGTACTAAGAAAAGTTGATTAATGGCAAGCTGAAAATTTGTTAATAGCTTAACGGTGTCTAGTCGTACAAACTTTGATGTACAGGAACACTGGTACAGGGGAAGTTTTAATTGTAGAACAGGTTAAAAATTTGGAACGTCAGGCTACGACAACGTTCCATGTATTTTGTCGGACAGAATTTCCAATTGATTTGTTACCCTTTCATTAAACTCTCATGCAAAAACTGCTATTTATCACCTGCCATAATTCCTGTCATTTGACATGTTCTACGTGTTGGACTTATTAAAATGCCCAGTTGGTGATAAATACCAGTGTGATTTTTGCATTAGAATTTAATGAAAGGGTAACAAATCAATTGGAAGTTCTGTCCGACAAAATACATCGGACGTTTTCGTAGTATGACGTTCCAAATTTTTAACCTGTTTCACAATTAAAACTTCCCTGTTCCAGTGTTCCCATACATCAAAGTTTGTCCGACGAGACACCGTTAAGCTATTAATAAATTTTCAGCTTGCTATTAATCAACTTTGCTATTAATCAACAGGCCTATTTACTTTGACCGCCAAAATCAATCTATATAACAACTCTACCAGCCGCCATTTTGTAAGAATAAGACGGAAAAGGTCATGGCAAAAAGACCTCACTGATTAGGTGTATTGGAGAACCATCGATGGATGGTACCCAAAGCATGCCACGATTCAAACCTATTTGTTACTATTTGCTAAATACTCTGTGTTGTAATTAGAGTAGGTTGTAAATTTGCACCTAATAAAATGATGAAAGAAAACAGGCAAAAGTCACGTAATGGACTACAAACAAAACGTAGAAAAAGGTAATAACATACCGTGTATCTGTTAGCCGAAAGTTTGAGTGGTTTAAACTGAACAATGAGGTCGTACTATTCAACAGCGAATCGACAATCACGCAAAAATAATGGTTTTTATTTTACCTAATCTATTTTCGGAATAAATGTAGATTTTATGTGCGGCAGTTCTCAAAAATAATAATAAACCTTTAAATGTTCTTACGTTTTTTACTTTTGCTTCAAATTGTGACACCCAAAACGCGTGTGTAAAAACACACAACAAACGATTGCAACATACAATTCATATGGAGAGAAAACATAATAAATATGTGAGTGGGGGAGCGCAGTAGAATCAAGGTAAAATAAAATACTTTCATGGGATACTTCCCTGACAACAAAGTCGATATATATAGGGACACCAACCTTCGTATTTTATGTATTTCTTATGGGCATTCCGTCTTCAATAACAGACTTCAAATTTTCGGTTGTACACAAGTTGTCTGCTATAGCAGACATGTCCTTACATATTTGTTTGCAATTGCAGACACGCCCGCGAATGTTTTAAACTGCAGTAACCACGTAAGGTCGGCATGGTCAGTTCTGATTAGAAACTTCCTTCCATAGAGGTATTGATAAAAGTATTCAACTGATTTCACTATTGCTAGAAGTTCTCTTCTCATGACGTGATTTCGCTCAAGTTTTGAAAGCAATTTACTAAAATATTTAAGGACTCATTCCTGTCCTTCTTGACTCTGAGATCTCTCCCTCTCTCTTTAATCCTGACCCCTCGAAGGGAGTGTAGTGGTCGACGTGATGTCGTGTATTGTCCGTTTCCAAAGATTTCTGCTTTTTTTTTTTCATTTCTTTTAACTCATACATAGGTCATACTCATACATATGAATGTTCCTGTAATTTGATCTATCCATCTTGTTGGGGATCTTCCTCGTGATCTTCGGCCTTCCACCTTTCCCGGTATAATGATTTCTTCCGTGTTTTCTGTGTTTGCTCTCATAACATGTCCAAAGTATTTTAATTAATGGAGATGGACTTTACTGGAGAGTCGTTGGCTAACTTTTAGTTCTCTTAACACATTAACCGCCACATTAAAATTTTTTGTTTTTGCCTTCAGGCTCAACATTCAGTATCTCAATGTTAATGTGAGTTATATGTAACTCACTGAGCGCCCGGGGTAAAACAAGGCGTGAGTTAAATACAACTCACGTGGCGTTCAATGTGTTAAAATTGAAATATTTGTCCTAGGGTCGTTCCAAGGAATTCATAGCATTCGTGGCCAACAGAACATTTCAGTGGCTATCTTTCTTATTTTCAATTGTCTCAGGGTCCAAGATTCACATCCGTACATACATTTAATCTCTTCCTGTAATGACCATGTGTTTGTGGTCAATAGTCATATGGCAAGGCGCTCACCAACGTGGCAACCAATTTACGTGGCAATGGCGTGCAAGTGGTACCCAGTGGCAGGTAGAATTGCTAAACCTGTATAAACATAATGTGCTACTTTTCGATACGTGCGACTACATACGTTTATACAGGATTAGCGATTCTACCTGCCACTGGGTCACCATACCACTTGCACGCCATTGCCACGTAAATTGGTTGCCACGTTGGTGAGCGCCTTGCCTAAGATAAACTCTCCGTCTGGCAGTGGATACCCTAATATTGGAGCTGTGATTAAATGCTTATTCAAGGTTTCAAAACCTTTTTTATCAGTCATCATGAAGAATCTGTAAAACATAACTACCTGAAATCAGGTACTTGACGGTTGTTTACTAGAGGGTCCCATCTAGGGGTCATTTACAGTTGACTTATGTAAAAAATAACTCCCACGGAACGGCAGGCCGGCCGAGTGCAATAGAAAAATGTAATAGAAAAGGATAAAAACTGAATACGGGAATCAGCACAACTTGAAATAGCGAAATTTCTCTCTAAATTTGTTATTTATGACCCTTAAGCTAATACCAAACCTTAATTTATTGCCTCTTTACCCCATTTTTATTCTTCTGAAAAGGATGGATCATTTTTCGATGAATTGTCGGTAAAATGCTGGGTTATTTTACCGAAATGTCGGTGACATGCTGTACTTCATACTTCTTCTTTCTTTAAATTAGGGACTAAAACATATTTTCCTAATAAGCATCAACATAGGGAATTTGGAAGGAAGTAATAAAGCGGATAATTGACTCTTACCTTTCCGGGTGCAATTTAGCGTTTCGTGGACAAGTTGGTAGTTTAGATGAAAGTGAATCCCAAAAAGGTAATTTTTTTTCGGTGGTTTTTTAACTAGCTCAATCTGATCCGATTCAGCTAAATTAATTGATAAAAACAATAACTTAAAACAAACTACTTGAGCCCCAAATACAAAATGAAGTTATAAATTTGCTGGCTCAAGAAACTGAAAACAAATTGATCAATTTAATTAAAAAAATTGTTTTTATTCAATAATTCTTGATACCACTCAAGATATTTCAAAACACGATCAGCTTAGTTTTGTTTTTCGTTATGTAAAACTAACTTGCGATGAAAAAATTTATCTTCCAAAGCAGAAGTTGTTGAAAGTTTTTTGGGATTTATTCGCATTTTGGACCAAAGTACAGGGCGGTCTTGTAAATAAAATTTTTCTAGTAAATAAAATAAAAAAAAACCTTTCTCTACACAACTGAAGAGCAAAGGGGTATGCTGGGACCAGCGTTATGAGTGGTCAGTAGTGTATACTCAAGCGTACAAAGCCGCATAACTGACACTGAAAAAACAGCTTCCTATGTTCATTGTGCATCCCATAATCTGTACTATTCAATCTAAAATACTTAACTTTATTAATCTAACATCAAAACTTTTGAAATCTGAAAAGGCAGAGTTAACGGTCGCCCTTCAACATTTTGAAAAAACGCAGCAGGAATAGCAGAATAGTTGGGGTATTATACCAGAATTTAAACATAAACGGATAAAGCGTATAAAGAAAATTTTACAATTAGCTCAGCTGCGACGAAAAATAACTTATAGCAAAAAAGGTTTTAAAGTTAATGATTTCAATGTAAATATAGATATTGCACCAACTTGCTAATAGGTTTTTCGGATTAAGAGACATGTATAATAGGTTTTCATGTCTATTAACGGATGAACTTATTAAAGGAAGGCCAAATATTGTCCTTTCGACATATTTTAGTAATTATACTGTTATTTGGTGTCGTTATGTTTATAATACGGGGGCCCACAAAAATTGTCGCGGGGGCCTCCCAATCTTCAGCTACGCCACTGGATTTAACCTACAAGTGCTAAAACGTCCCCATTTCAACTGAGTAAGGGAGCTGATACGATCAGTGCCGTGGTAATTTTACTAAGTAATGTTCTAACCACGTTGTTTTAATAGTTTTATCAGTGTATGAATATCAACTGAATAAAAATTCTACCGCCTACAATGGTCGTGTATAGTCCTTAAGTGGGTATTATACCTTCCTAAATTTAGGATCCGATATTCAAGATACGATTTAGGACACTAAATTCAGTCACCGAAGCTCGTACATTACACGTTCAATAACTAGGATACTAACATCCTAAATGTGTTTACACTTTGCTGAATTCAGGACATCCTAAATATCGGATCCTAAATTTAGGAAGGTATAATACCCACTTTACTCTGCGCCAACTGTGCTCTCTCTCCTTTGCATTATTATACATTTTCTATCTCTCTTCGCCGACATTTAAATTGGTAAACCGCTTCTACACGTTCTTCAACGCGTCATTGCGCATTGGTCCTAACCATAAGCGCTGTTTCAGATTATGAGAATTTTGATCGTGCGATGGTTAAAATCTACATAGTGGCTCGAATAATCATATGGAATCTTTCTCCCTTCTCCGAACGTTTCAAGCGGTGAAGGGAGAAAGATTCCATATGATTGCTCGAGCCACTATGTAGATTTTAACCATCGCACGATCAAAATTCTTATAATGTGAACAAGCGCTAACACTTCACATGTTGAGTTACTTGCTTTCATTAGGTATATCTTTTCAGTTTGCTTAGAGATGCAATTTTCCAATTGGTAATCTGATCAAATTGGTTCCTTCTAAAAACAACTTTGCCTTTACAGATAATGTACCGATGATGTTTTGTGAAAACAAAACAAAACGTTTCAGCTAACATATGAAATATTATAACATCTTAGCTTTTCTCTTCTCCTCATGTCTGATATAAGAAATAATTTTGAAAACTTATTATTAATACAAATTAGTCTTTATTAACATAACCTTAACTTAATACAAAAACAATTAAATTCTTTAAACTATATCATATAAAATATATATGATGAAAAATAACTATTTTCTTTACAAAAAGAGGTTTAAACAATACTAAACTCTACGACCCTAATCTTATGAGTATTAGGTACAAGAAGCAGTCGTAGAAGATGATACCCACTGTATCAATTTTCCAAAGTCTGTAAAATAATTACGTTAAGTATCTAATAACTTAGTCACATCTTAACAGTTCCACAATATGGATACTTTCGGTATAATATAGATCAGTACACATTTCTGTAACTCTGTAGATACTCATATCCTGCAATTGGCAGATAAAATTACTGGTTTTTAGAAGAAGCTGCTCAGGATGATGAATGATGAATCAATAGGTATAATATTGCACTTATTTAACACAGTATACAATACTGGTATTATACCTCAAGAGTGGCTGCTGTCTACATTCGTTACACTGCCAAAGAAATCCAATGCAAAAGAATGTTCAGAACATCGAACAATATCTTTAATGAGCCATCTACTAAAGATATTTCTAAAAATCATCCACAACCGAGTTTATCAAAAGTTGGAGTCAGATATTAGTAATACACAGATGGGGTTCAGAAAAGGACTAGGTACTCGAGAAGCTCTCTTCGGTTTGAATGTTCTTACACAAAGATGCCTAGACGTTAATCAAGAAGTACATGCATGTTTTATCGATTTTGAAAAAGCGTTTGACAGAGTACGCCACGATAGGCTAAGAGACATTCTTGAAAGAAAAGACATAGATAATAAAGATCTGCGAATAATTCTCAACTTATATTGGAATCAGAAAGCTAACATCAAAATAGAAAACGAGATATCAAAAGCAATAGAAATACGTAGAGGAGTAAGACAGGGATGCATTTTGTCACCACTGCTGTTTAATGTATATAGTGAAAGCATCTGTCAGGAAGCCCTTTTGCAAGCAAATGAAGGAATCGTAATCAATGGAGAGGTTGTAAATAATATTCGATACGCAGACGACACTGTACTAGTTGCAAGAACAGTAGAAGAATTACAACGATTACTTACAAACATAAATATTGCTTGCAACAATTATGGCATAAACATTAATATCAAAAAAACCAAGTATATGGTCTTCAGTAAAATCATGACACAACCAGCACATATTAGTATAAACGGCATTCAAATTGAAAAAGTATCAAGTTATAAATACTTGGGAACTTTAATAAACGAAACTGGAGACCAAAACAATGAAATAAAAAGACGTATCGAAATTGCCAGGGCCACCTTCATAAAGATGAGAAAATTCTTCTGCAACAGAGATATAAGCATCCCTCTACGATTAAGAATGCTAAGTGGCTACGTATTTAACACGCTATTATACGGTGTAGAGGCCTGGACTCTCAAACAGAACAACATAAAAAATATTGAAAGTTTCGAGATGTGGTGCTACCGTCGAATGCTGAAGATAAGTTGGGTTGAAAGAATCACAAATCTTGAAGTAATACGAAGGATAGGAAGAGACCCAGAAATTTTATTAACGATAAAACGAAGAAAACTCGAGTATTTGGGTCACCTGATGAGAGGTCATAAATACGCATTACTTCAAAATATAATGCAAGGAAAAATAGAAGGAAAACGGAATCCAGGCCGTAGAAGAATGTCGTGGATGCGGAATTTGAGAGAGTGGTTTGGCTGCACCACTAATGAACTTTTTAGGTCAGCTGTAAACAAAATCAGGGTAGCCTTGATGATTTCCAATCTCCGATAGGAGTGGCACAAGAAGAAGAAGAAGCTCAGGAGCAATATGACTGTGTTAGAAATCATTTCCAGTCGCCCACACCATCGATACTTTTAACAGCTGAAAAAGAATTGCCATGTGTTTCCAGCCTAAGCTTTAATATGACAAGACTAAGCTTTTGAATTTTGGAGCTAAGTTTTGAGTGCCATTAGCATTGCAGCATTAAAGGTTTTTATTGCTGAAACAGCTGAAAAAGAATTACCATGTGTTTCCAGCCTAAGCTTTAATATGACAAGAGTAAGCTTTTGAATTTTGGAGCTGAGTTTTAAGTGCCATTAGCATTGCAGCATTAAAGGTTTTTATTAGCATTTGCGACTTCGTAATTGTGGGAAACAGTCTTTTTTGCAGCTGCAGTAATAAAGAACAGGTACATTTCAAATATAGACGTAGAGAAAGAAATGACAGTGGAAACTTCCAAACTGGAGCTCCGGTTTCAGAAACTATGCTCAGAAAAGAATACACACTCTTCTCATTAGCCAGCCAGTTAGATAAATAGCTCTTACTATTTTTATACTCGTGTTTCCATTTTGTTATTATTTTCAAATAAAAGTTTTTCTGATAACCTGTTACTATGTTACTAGGCTAATATTAAAATTGGTAAGTATTTTTGGGGGTTGTGTTGAGGGGTGTCGTAAAAAATGACAATGTCCGAAAGGTCGCAGTACAAATAAGTTTGGGAAGCACTGATCTAGGCGAAACAAGGGATAACACCAGGCTACACTACATACTTCTAAATCTATATGACGAAAATATTAAAACCGCAAAGCAAGAATGTTTTTAAGGAATGTATTTGTTGAAATCTTAGATCTACTTCCAAAATTGAGCTATCACTGTTACGAAGAGCATACACTCCCATTTTAGGTTTTAAGAAGCGCTGTCAAGAAGTAGTTGGTAAAAAGCAGGCCTCCTGCATTGATATATATGTAAACATATAACTGGATCAAAAAATCCTATAAGACAAGGGTTTTATACTCGTAAGAGGTAAAGCCATATAATTCACAAATCCGTTTTAGATAAAAATTAGCGGCTTGGAGTGGTTTATGAGACTTTTTAATTGAGGGATTCGAGGCTTTCACCTGACAATTGGGAAGTTAATATATGTAGAATTGATTGATGTGAAGTTGTATTGGTTAAAATTGATTTACAGAATCTCCATTAAGTGGAAAGATGTCTGGAAAATACTGTTTATGAGTCAATTGTGGCAAACTGCCATAAGTCAAGTGATAAAAGATAATTGGGAGAAGAAACCTAAGAAGCCCATTATCAAAGAAGTGAGTATGTAAAAAGTAACAATATTTTTGGCAATTTAATCGAACCCGTTATTACCTCAAACAGCCATTGTTCTTATATCATTCAGATAAATATGTCCTTTATACACTAGTAAACTGAAATATCTTTACTTAATATAGACCTTTTAATTGCAAATAGAGACCCCTTTTTGTGGACAGGGGACGATTGTGCCGATGATACCGGTCTGGATAAAGGGTCCTTTAAGCTATGGGCACGATTGCGCCGATGGTACCGGTCTGAATAAAGGGTCCTTTAAGCTATGGGCACGATTGCGCCGGTATCAGATTGAATCCTTAGCACCATAATTATTAGGTACTTACTTGCGGCTTTATTCGAATTTATATATATTTACAAAAAGTTTTAAACTTAGTAGACATAAGTCCGTCAGTGTAAGTGTATAGACTTAAAATAAATTATTGTATTTTAGTTCCATTTTTAGCTATTATTAAAGTAACCTACTTTGTTTATTAACGCATGACGGTGCGGCGGTACGGTCGCACAAGGAAGACATTGATATTACGTCACTACGGGAGGCGGCGCAATCATATTTGGGATTTGGGACCATCTAAGTTAGTTCTGCGCAATCGTACCTTCACCCAAGTTGAACGCACCTCAGGTAACATCGGCGCAATCGTCCCATACCGCTTTTTGGGCGTCTGTAATTTATTTCGTAATAATGAAAAAGCTCTTTGTGTTGTTATGAAAAAATATCTGTTACAGAGTGGAACTACCTATTTCAAGATAAACACTGGATTTGTTGTATACTTAATTATGATTTTATATACTTAATTATAATTATTATACTTAATTATGTAACTTTTTACAGACCTTAGCTATTTTTTAAAATAAATATATAAATATTTTTCTAAAAATAAATCCGAAAAAAGGTAGACTGAGAAAAATTTAAAAACGAAATTCTCTTGACAAGATTAAAACAAATATTTTATTAATGTAAAACAAAAGTATCTCGCATGAAAGAAATATAATGAAATAATCAGTTTTAGCTACGTTTTTTCTGGATTAAGGTCCGGTTTCACCAACAACGGATAAATCAATGAATAGTTATTCGTCGAATAAAATTTATTAGACGTTTATATTTATATTTTGTTTCAATATAATTTTGATAATTTAAAGTTAAACTTTCGAATTTACTTTCTTATAAATATTTACAGCGATAACTTGCCAATTTATTCGTAGAGTAAGTATTTATTTGATAAATTAATAAAATAAGTCTTTTTTGACAGTAAAATGGAGAAATGTCAGTTTATTTGTCGAATAACTTTAATCATAGAATAAACTACTATTTGTCGTTGGTGAAACCGGCCATAAATGAAATAAAATATACACACCAAATTTTACTAAATTTGTTCGTTTTGCACAATACCTTTTAAACTTGAGCGCTTTACAACATTTTTAATGTTAACAAATTTATGGTCGTTTGAATATACCTATTGTAGATTATGTTATATTATGTTAAGAAAAGTATTAGCCATTTACAGGGATACTGAGAAAATAATTATGGATTGTAAAAACTAAATAAATTATGATTTGTTTTATACTAATTTGCTAGTTGTACTTATAGTATCTATACCAAATTTACAATCAAGATGCAGTAGTAATAAACAAACCAAGACACGTTAAATGCTACTGGGAGCACTACCGAATCATAATTTACAGTTAGACCAGGGCGCATCTGTAAAAATATTAGTACATTTGGACGTTGAGAGGTGACTCAAATTTTTTTGCAGAAATTGCTTAGAAATAAATCAGATAATAATATTTGAGTTGTCCTCCCTCTCAAAAAGGTCCGGAACGTTGTTTAAATAATCAAAATGTCAAAAAATTAAGGAAAAATTCGATTTTTTTCTTGGTTTTTTGATTATAACTTCAAAAGTATTCATTTTCGAGAAAGGTTGTACTAACATAAAAGTTGCGTAATTAAATTTCCTGCAATATAGAACTGGTTAAAAATTTAAAAAATAGTCACCCTTTTTGCAAAATAGCAATAATTGTGAAAAAAACATACAAAAACAAGTATTTGCATTATACGCTTTTCAACCATTTATGCTACACTTAGGATCTTCATATTTCACCCTGAAAAACTATATGATACAGTAAAACAATACTGTATATTTCATTAAGATCGGTTCAATAAATTTTGCAAAATAAATTTTGCAATCCAGCTTTCGTAAAAAGAAATCATTTTTTCAAAATGTTACAGGACTGAAAATAAAGCAGATAGCAAGTTGAAAATTTTTTTGCCTATAGAAGTGTATTGTACCTTTCATTTGCAATTTTGCAAAATTAAAATCGATTAACACCACGGCGTCAGGAATTTTTTTAAATAAACATTATTTATTGGTGCTACGCGCAGGACAGCGGATAGTTTGTTTTTATTGGGCATTCCAATGACCTTTGATAATGATTGATACATTTTAATTTTTATTACATTTCGATATAAATAAATAAATTTTTTATTGCAAAATAAAAACAAATACTCTATCCTTTGAAATAACACTTTTATTAGCAAAAACTTTCTTTGTTAATATATTTTAACTTAAATAATAAAAGTTTTTTATTTTTAAACATATGCAATTGTTTAAACAATATTTCACAAACAATAATAAAATTAGTTTGATTTTTGTGAAATTAAAATATTAAAATACAACAAAATATAGAGTAAGAAAATAATATATTGGATAAAGATTGGAAGAAATTTTGGTGGAAATCAACTTGTGTGAATCGAACACCACTGTCCTGCGCGTAGCACCAAAAATTATTGTTTATTTCAAAAATTTTCTGACGCCGTGGTAATTAATCGATTTTAATTTTGAAAATTGCAAATGAAATGTACAGTACACTTCTATAAGTAAAAAAAATTAAACTTGCTATCTGCTTTATTTTCAGTCCTGTAACATTTTGAAAAAATGAATTTTTTTTGCGAAAGCTGGATTGCAAAATTTATTTTGCAAAATCTATTGAACCGATCTTAATGAAATTTACAGTATTGTGTTACTGTATCACAAGGTTTTTCTGGGTTAAATATGAAAGTCCTAAGTGTAGCATAAATGGTTGAAAAACGTAAAATGTGAATACTTGTTTTTGTATAGTTTTTTCGCAATTATTACTATTTTGCAACTAGGGTGACTATTTTTTAAATTTTTAACCAATTCTGTATTGTAGGAAATTTAATTACGCAACTTTTATGTTAGTACAACTTTTCTCGGAAATGAATACTTTTAAAGTTATAATCAAAAAACGAAGAAAACAATCGAATTTTTCCTTCAATTTTTGACATTTTGATTATTTAAACAATGTTCCGGACCTTTTTGAGAGGGAGGATAACTCAAATATTATTATTTGATTTATTTTCAAGTAATTTCGCAAAAAAATTTGAGTCACCTCTCAACGTCCATCTCAAAACAGATGCGCCCTGGACTAAGTGTACTTATATACATTGTAAATCCCAAATCATGATTTCCAAAGTTTATACATTGTAAATTATGATCCGGGAGTGCTCCTAGTAGCATTTACCGTGCCTTGGTTTGTTTATTTCTACTGCATCTTAAATGTAAATTTAGTATAGTATCCAGACTGTGTTTGCCAGCTGTTGAACCATTAATGAAATATTACGTATAAAATTACATTATCAAATGTGTTTATTAACAGTTAAATTAACAAAAAAATGTTTTGATACGATTTAATTTATGATAAATCCCTATTAAAGCTTTGCATTTTAGATATTTAAGGCACATTAGGATATGCACAACCAAACTTATATGGAGTCATCATGTATTTCAAAACAATATGTTGATTATTATTATAATACATTGATCTCATTTGAAAAAACTTATTATTGTTGCGAAGAATAAAGGTTTTTATTGAAAATAAACAAACCGATAAAACAATAAGATAGCACAGCTCTGTACGTTATAGGTCTGGATCCCGCGTATGAAAAAAAAGTTGATTAATAGCAAGCTGAAAATTTGTTAATAGCTTAAGGGTGGCTAGTGGGATAAACTGTGATATATGGGAACACTGGAACAGGGGCAGTTTTAATTGTGGAACAGGTTAAAAATTTGGAACGGTCAGACCACGAAAACGGCACATTTATTTTGTCCGACAGAACAGTCTTAAACTCTCCGAACAGAGATTAAACTCTCATGCAAAAATCAGACTGCTATTTATCACCAAATGGGCGTTTTAATGAGTGGAACATGTAGAATATGTCAAATGACAGGAATTATGATAGGTGATAAATAGCAGTCTGGTTTTTACATGAGAGTTTAATCTCTGTTCAAAGAGTTTAACTCTATTCTGTCGGACAAAATAAATGCGCCGTTTTCGTGGTCTGACCGTTCCAAATTTTTAACCTGTTCCACAATTAAAACTGCCCCTGTTCCAGTGTTCCCATATATCAAAGTTTATCCGACTAGACACCCTTAAGCTATTAACAAATTTTCAGCTTGCTATTAATCAACTTTTTTTTCATACGCGGGATCCAGACCTATTATAGATTATTTGCATAAACTAACTTTATATACAGGGAAAAGAATATTAGTCTTGTGGAGAAAGTTTAAAGGAGCACAGCTGCAGTGGAAGGTGTAACACAGGGCGTTGTGACAAAAACCTATGCTAGGTATCAGGAATCAGGAAAGCTTAAAAATAGAGTAAGACAGTCACTAAAAAGTAAGACACTCAACGATTTCTCACCTGCAACTCCAACGGCAGCTTTTGGAAGCTACAGTTGTGTTCAGTTAAAATGATCAGAAAAAGAGTTCGTGCCCAAGGAGTATACAGCAGGAGATAGTTATGGATTCCCGAGTTATCCAGGCAGCATAAGATTGATCGCCTAAATTGGTGTCCTCACCACCAACACTGGAATATTGGAACATTGGGAATTGGCAAAACGTGCTATTTTTAGACGAAACCAAGATTGGTGTAAAATAAGACGAGCGACGAATTCGTGTACTTTCGAAGGCAACGAAGGCAACGAAGACAAGCAAGAATGACAACTGCCAGATCTGTTCACGGATATAAAGGGGGAAGTATAATGTTCTGGGAGGCATTGTGATCCGTAAAAAAATTCCTTTCATTATCATCCAACAAACTAACAGCTCGTAGGTATGTGGATTTGGTTCTAAAGGGTCTAATCTGGAGGTGAATTCTAAAGGATCTGGAGAGGTGAAATGGGAGAAAATTTAATTTTCATGCATGTTAGTTCATCTCCACATACCAACAGAGTGACTACATATTTCCTTGAAGCAAAAAATCAGTGTTATGGAGTGGCCTACTTGCTGACCCGATTTTAACCCTATAGAGCATTTGTGCTTAAATGCTTAAAAGACAAATTAGAGTTCGCCGAATGTTACACAAAACGCTGCTCGGCTAGTAAAAGCTGCTCTTGAAGAACGGAACAACCTACCACAACAGAATGTTGACAATTTGATTAGAAACGTGCCCACTCAAATTGTACCCTACAGAAGTGCTACAGGTGGCAACACTGACTACAAGAAAAATACAAACAATTTAAAAATTATTCTTATTATTATTATTAAATTTTTTATATTATTGGCTGTAAAATCACTACTTAATTAAAAAAAATATTTACAAAATTGCTTCAAACTAGCATAGTTCAATTAATTAAATAAAATGTTAATTTATAGTCGGAGAGATAGAAGCGGATTTTGTGCGTGATAAGTAATATGGAAAAACTATACGGGGATATGTTGAATTAGTTGTGTACAATACTTTCACCAACGGCCGGAAACCAGAGTTGGGGCCGAGGGTAGTTATAAGGGGTCAAAGTCGCGGATTTTATTATTTTTTTAATGACGCTCATGATCGAGATAGTGCACCAAAATTTGGGAATAAGTAGGTCATGACGTAACTAAGTAAAACCTCTAGGGGCGGAACGCTGCGTGGCCGACAAAGGAGTGGGGGAAGGGGTGAATATAAAAAATATAAAGGGTTTTTTGAGACGTTCCTGATTGAGATAGTGGACCAAAATTTGGGAATAAGCAGATAATGACATTACTAAGTAAAATCCCCAGAGCCGGAAACCAGAGTTGGGGATGAGGGTAGTTATAAGGGGTCAAAGTCGCCGTTTTTATTATTTTTTTTGTGACGCTCATGATCGAGAGAGTGCACCAAAATTTGGGAATAAGTAGGTCATGACGTAACTAAGTAAAATCTCCAGGGGTGGCACGCTGCTTGGCCGACAAAGGGGTGGGGCAGGGGGTGAATAGAAAAAATATAAGGGGTTTTTTGCGACGTTCATGATTGAGGGAGTACACCAAAATTTGGGAATAAGTAGACCATGACATAGCTAAGTAAAATGCTCAGAGCCGGAAACCAGAGTTGGGCATGAGGGTAGTTATAAGGGGTTAAAATCGCCGTTTTTATTATTTTTTTTTGTGACGCTCATGATCGAGATAGTGCACCAAAATTTAGGAAGAAGTAGGTCATGAGGTAACTAAGTACAATCTCCAGGGATGGAACGCTGCGTGGCCGATAAAGGGGTGTGGGTAGGTGTGAATATAAAAAATATAAGGGGTTTTTTGCGACGTGCTAGATTGAGATAGTGCACCAAAATTTGGGAATAAGTAGACCATGACTTAGCTAAGTAAAAGCCCCAGAGCCGGAAACCAGAGTTGGGGATGAGGGTAGTTTTAAGGGGTCAAAGTCGCAGTGTGTATTATTTTTTTTGTGACCCGGCACAACATTTGCCGCCCACGCAGTGTTCCGCCCCTGGAGATTTTACTTAGTAATTTGATGATCTACTTATTCCCAAATTTTGGTGCACTATCTCGATTACGAACGGCAAAAAAAACCCCATATATTTTTATACTCACCCCTGCCTACCACCCCTTTGTACCCCAAGCAGCGTTCCGCCCCTGAAGATTTTACTTAGTTACGTCATAACCTACTTACTCCCAAATTTTGGTGCACTATCTCGATCATGAGCGCCACAAAAAAAATAATAAAAACCGCGACTTTTACCCCTTATAACTACCCTCGTCCGAAACTCTGGTTTCCGCCTCTGGGGATATTACTTAGTTATGTCATGGTCTACTAATTCCCAAATTTTGGTGCACCATCTCAGTCACGAACGTCGCAACAAACCCCTTACATTTTTTTATATTCACCCCTGCCCCACCCCTTTGTCGGCCACGCAGCGTTCCACTCCTGGAGATTTTACTTAGTTACGTCATGACTATTCCCATTACTTATTCCCAAATTTTGGCGCGCTATCTCGATCATGAGCGTCACAAAAAAAAATAATAAAAAACGGAAATTTGGCCCCTTATAACTACCTTCCTTCCCGACTCTGGTTTCCGGCTCTGGGGATTTTAATTACTTATGTCATGGTCTACTTACACCCAAATTTTGGTGCACTCAATCACGAACGTCGCAAAAAACCCCTTATATTTTTTATATTCACCCCTACCCCCACCCCTTTGTCGGCCACGCAGCGTTTAGCCCCTAAAGATTTTACTTAGGTACATCATGACCTACTTATTCCCAAATTTTGGTGCACTATCTCGATCATAAGCGTCATAAAAAAAAATAATAAAATCCGCGACTTTGACCCCTTATAACTACCCTCGGCCCCAACACTGGTTTCCGGCAGTTGGTGAAAGTCATATACACAACAAATTCTACATATCCCCGTATAGTTTTTCCATATTACTTATCACGCACAAAATCCGCTCCCAGCTCTTAGACTATTATTGTTTTATTAAATTTTTATACATTGGTGATTAAATTGTTTTAAAATAAATACTGTTGACTTCGTATATTGTTTTTTTTAATTCGTTCGAAATAATAAGAAATATCATATGATCCCATATAAGTTTGGTTGTGCGTAATACCTTGCTTATTATTTCATTAATAGTACGTACATATTCTCTAAAATAATAAATTTTAGAAAATAATAAATTTTGGGAAACAATTTTGACTGATAATAATTCTTTGTACTGAATACTATTATCGGACGACCAGGTATAGGGCCCATTACTCCAGAAAGCAAATCATCTACCTTATTATCTACCTTATGGAATATATAAATACCGTCTTTTAAAACTATACAGGGTGTTTGTTAAAGAATGGGCCATAGCTTAACCTCAGGTTCCTGAGGTTAAAATAGGCCGATTTAAGCTAACTTACGTTAGTACAAAGTTTATAATAGCCGAGATACAGGGTGTCAAATTTAAACTTTTTTTTTATTTATTATTGAATATTTCCTGACAGGTATGAGATTACAACATGAAATTTGGTATGTGGGGGTTTTTTGGGTCGAGAAAACTAAATTTCCTACCAAGGATTATGTATTGCCCAGAGGGCGCCACATACGCCTTTCAGCACTCATTTATTACGTTCAATTTTTTTATCCCTCACTCTGTATAATTTTGACATTAAACTTTTTATGCTACTATTAGTTTTCTTTTAAACTACTACTATTCTTTTAACTCTACTATTACTTTTACTATTATTATACTAACTGGCACAATTATTATGGTTTTAAATTATTTTTCGGGTGGAACTACAATGATATTATGCTAAAAATGATGGTGTATCGCAGATTTAAAATGCGTTTATCTCGAAAACGGTTGAGTTTAGGGAGATGAAAGAAGTATACCTTTTTTAAGTAAAACTAATAGTAGCATAAAAATTTTAATGTAAAAATTATACAGAGTGAGGGATAAAAAAAATTGAACGTAATAAATGAGTGCTGAAAGGCGTATGTGGCGCCCTCTGGGCAATACATCATTTTTGATAGGGAATTTAGTTTTCTCGACCCAAAAAACCCCCACATACCAAATTTCATGTTGTTATCTCATACCTATCAGGAAATATTCAATAATAAATAAAAAAAAAGTTTAACTTTGACACCCTGTATCTCGGTTATTATAAACTTTGTACAAAGGCAAGTTAGCTTAAAACGGCCTATTTTAACCTCAGGAACCTGAGGTTAAGCTATGGCCCATTCTTTATCAAACACCCTGTATTTAACTAAAAATATTTACAACATTGTCAACTGTTTTATAAACTAAGCATATTTATAGCATCTATAGTAGGTAAAACAATCGCACAGAGTAATAGATTAATCACATTGGTCTTTTAGTCGAGGCAATAAAGCCCCGAACCTCCGAAAAAAAAAACGACAAGACGGATCTTAATAATTATTCTTTTTGCATTCGATTCGTGAATGCACCAGGAAACTTTGTGACCCCTAGCCATGAGGTAATATTGAAAAACTGCATACAAAAATGCATTCTTACAGTGTATCTCAAACAGACAATAAAATAAAATAAAATTCAGAACTCGTCAATTATCGGCGGAAATGAGTTGAATTTTGTTACTCGGGGGTTTTTGGGATCGCTGAAAACGAATCAAATCTCCGGAGTACCTGGTGCCCAGGATACCTACTGTTTACCTCGTCTTGTGGAGTTTTCGGCAAATTCATTAAAAAATTAGTCAAAAATCATTACTCGGGGGGTTTTTGGGATCGCTTACGACAAATATGACATCGGAAGTGATCTCCGGAGTACCTGTTGCCTAGGCTACCTACTGCCTACCTCGTCTTCTACAGTTTTCGGCAAATTCATTAAAACATTAGTCAAAAATCATTACTCGGGGTTTTTGGGGTCGCTGACGACGAATATGACATCAAAAGTGATCTCCGGAGGACCTGGTGCCCAGAGTACCTACTGTTTACCTCGTCTTGTGGAGTTTTCGGCAAATTCATTAAAAAATTAGTCAAAAATCATTACTCGGGGGGTTTTTGGGGTCGTTTACGACAAATATGACATCGGAAGTGATCTCCGGAGTACCTGTTTCCTAGGCTACCTACTGCCTACCTCGTCTTCTACAGTTTTCGGCAAATTCATTAAAACATTAGTCAAAAATCATTACTCGGGGTTTTTGGGGTCGCTGACGACGAATATGACATCAGAAGTGATCTCCGGAGGACCTGGTGCCCAGGGTACCTACTGTTTATCTCGTGACTAATGATCTTTGAATAATTTTTTATTGAATTTGGCGAAAACTCCAGAAGACGAGATAAACAGTAGGTACCCTGGGCACCAGGTACTCCGGAGATCACTTCCGATGTCATATTCGTCGTCAGAGACCCCAAGCACCCTGAGTAATGAATTTTGACTAATTTTTTAATGAATTTGCCGAAAACTCCAGAAGACGAGGTTACCCTGGGCACCAAGTACTCCGGAGATCACTTAAGACGTCATATTCGTTTTCAGCGACCCAAGAACCCCTGTGTAACAAAAGTGAACTTATTTCCACCGATAATTGACGAGTTCTGAATTTTTTTATTGTCTGTTTGAGATGCACTTTAAGAATGGATTTTTTGTATGCAGTTTTTCAATATTAATTCATAGCTTTGGGGTCACAAAGTTTCCTGGTGCATTCACAAATCGAATGCAAAAAGAATTATTAGGATCCTTCTTGTTGTTTTTTTTTTCGGAGTTAAGACCGATTTTAGTGCTTTATTTTTTCGCCTATTTACATTTAACCATGTTTGAAGTAGCTAGTATCGATGCACACTAGCCCAGGGGGACCGAAGCCGACGAACCCTTCAAAGCAACGGATGAACATCTTGAAATCATTTTTAGAAATGATAATGTCATAGTTGGAGCCGAGATCACAACTCGTGCACACTGGCTTATGAAGCCAGTATCTTGCCGCTAAGCTACGGCCGGTCACTATAAAGGATAACAGATGAGACTACCTTTAGACTGAACAAACAGAACATAGGTGTTATACAACGTGTAGTATGGACTTTTGACTTGAAATTTCGTGATACACAATGGATAAGTTTTGAACACTTAACGATGATTTAATACTCTGCGCAATTCTTTTACATATTTAATAAATATTTTCTAAAATATATATTTATTTATTATAATAAATAAATCTTTACTTTTGTAACATTCATCCGATTCATAATATTTCTCAATACAAATACTGCATAGTTCAGTTTAGACCTTACGTATTTTCCTTTTTTAATAAAATTTATAGCTACCAACTTGTGGGGGACTTCAAAGATCTCCTCAACAACCTGGTAAAAGACAAAGTGCCTTTAATATGGGTGTCGCGTCATAAATGGGTGCATGGGAACGAACGAATAGATTTGTTGGCAAAACAACGCTCGAGAGAAACCTTTGTGAACCCAGAACAATTTTGGGATATCACCCTGCAAGGAACGAGGCCCAGAAGTGGACAATAGAAAATTATCAAAAGAAATGGAGAGCCAGTCAATGGCAAATTTCGACTAAGAAAATAATAAAGAATACAGATAAAAACTTAAATAAAACGGGATAATGCCCGAAAGTTATCTGTATAACATCTAGTTAAATAAAATTTGATGTGAAGTAAAACACTCCCTGGTGTAGTTGGTATATTTTAATAAAAATTTAAAATTTTTTTAAAAATCCAAAAGGATTACGTTCAAAACGTTTTCGGACTTATCAGTCCATCATCAGTGAACTCCCTGTCCTTGCTAAATAGCCACAATGCCAAACACTGGTTAAGTTATATGTTCCAACTACATAGTAAAAGGTATAAAAGAATTTGGCTTAAAGTCAATCCATTGGCATCCACTTTAAGCCTAATTCTTTTATACTTTTTATTATGTAGTTGGAACATATAACTTAACCAGTGTTTGGCATTGTGGCTATTTAGCAAGGACAGGGAGTTCACTGATGATGAACTGATAAGTCCGAAAACGTTTTGTACGTAATCCTTTTGGATTTTTAAAAATTTTAAAGTTTTATTAAAATATACCAACTACACCAGGGAGTGTTTTACTTCACGTTAAATGTTAGATAAAAACTTCTCATATAATTATTTAATGAACCTCAACAAACAAGACATTAAAACCGTCACCGACATGGTGACTGGATATTATTGTTGTTTTAGAAAACACATGTACAGAATAGGTAAGGTGAATGAATCATAATGCAAAAAATACAAAATGGAAGAAAATACTTTCATACACATCCTATTCCCTTGCAATGTACTTGGTGTGGTGATAGGATGCAGAAATTCACTGGTCAACAAATTAAACTAAAATAGATCCTAAAACTACCACTGAGGAACTCTTGGTCTTCGTTGAAGCCACACGACTTCTTCCTTCAAGACATTTTTTTGGTAAAATTATCGTGACAAGAAAGATAATTAAGTGTTCGAACAAACTTGTTCTAACATGCAGACTATCAGCAATTTAAAGGTCTCTCGATTACGTACTCTTGCAGAGGCTCGATGCAGATTTGCTTGTTTTCAAGCTGCGTGCACGCTGCGTGCACGCTGCGAGCAAGCTACGTGCGATCAGCAGTACATGTAAGCTGCTTGCAAGTGACTTGCAAGTGACCGGACCGAAAGCACGCCAGTTTCTACTATACCAGCACGTGCACGCCGCTTGAAAACAAGTCAGGCGGTTTAGCAGTCTGTGGTGGGCAATCATTCAGTACACGTTGACCGCGCGATCGATTTCAACGTAGATATAGAGCTGTTTCTTTCTGGCGTGTATTGGCCCCGAGAAACTGCGCTCAAATGTGTATTGACAGGAAATTTGGCCTGAAATCAAGCAGCTTGCTCGCAGCGTGCACGCAACTTGAAAAAACGCAAATGTGCATAGAGGCTTAGACGTTAAATTTGACACTCTAAAATAATTTTGCTCTAAAATAATTATGTTACTATTGTTTTAGACAGAGCCATACGGACAAACAACAAATTACAATAAGGAATTAAGGGATCCTTAATAACCCTTATAAGTATCCTGGTTTTGATTTTGATATATTACGTTGATATGTTAAGTTTCAGTTTTTCACGATAGAAGAATATAGTCTGTATAGGTTTTGAGTTTTATTTATTATTTTTAAATGCCCGTATTCGTTTAAAAAGTATGGCGACACATTTAGTATTCATTTGAAATTTAGCATTGAAGTATTAAAAAACAAGTAAACAAGGTCCTCTAATATCTCACGTAGAATCAAAAGAACTTGTTAATAACAAGAACTTGTTAAATACAGTGATGAGTGCGCTAATAAGCGGCAAAATAACGTACAAGACGAAAACCATATAAAGTTGTGAGCTAAAGAGAGATGAAACATGTAGAGGTGGGAAATTTGGCGATTGAAACCTATAATTTTTACATTATATTTAATACCATATAGTGGTAGTTTGGCAACTACCACTGTGACAGTGACAGTTTTAGTTGACATACTCCTCTGATACGTCTAAAGGTGGGAACAATAAATTGAATGTAAATTTATAGGTTTATATGACTAAATTTTCCACCTCTACTAGTTTCATCTCTGTTTATCTCAAAACTTAATATGGTTTTCACCTTTTGCGTTATTTTGCCGGTTATTAGCGCGCTCATCACGTATACCAAAATGTATATAAACATTAACAACAAATAAAAAGATTAGGTCAAAACGAAATTTGGAATTGGACAATGGCAAAACAAAAGAGGGTGGAAGTGAATACTACAACCTGGCCTTGAATAACTTTGTTAATTCAATAATCAAAATAATTTCTCTGAAATAGTAATGTGAAAAAATTTAAATAACTAAATATGTAATGCACTTAATATCAATCTATAACAATAACGATAACATAATATACGAAAAAGTCAAGATTTAAACTAAGGTAATATTTTATATAAAAATACGTTATGTTTGTACGAGAATTTGATACAAGAATCAACATCAAAAATCATCATCAAGTACGGCAGTATAATTATCAGGATACAGTATAGGTTGCGCTATGATTGTATCAGAAACTGGTGGTGTCTCCTAGACATGTGCACCAGTAATTGTTGTTTTCTTTTAAAGGAAGACGGGCAAAATGAGCAAAAGAATCTCTTGGCTCTACCGCAGTCTTGGTAGAGATGAGCATTCAGACTGTTTGTGTTTTTGTACTGTTTCTCGCATTTCGGGCATGTTACGGGACCTAAAAATAAACTTTATTAATATTAACTATTAAATGCACAATAATTGTAACAAAACACAGAAATGTACATAAAGGCTTTATATATAGGATCGTTGTATATACATCTGAATATATCTGAAAGAAAATATTTTTATAAAATAAATAGAATATTGATTCTCAAACAGAACTCAAACCAATGATTGAAAAATCTACAGCTAATGTCGTTGATCAAGCTCTGTTTCGTCTTAATTCCAAATTGTTAAATACTGTTACTTAGTTTTAAATCAATTTATTCAAAAACCAACTTGTTTACACTACTTAAACTCAATGACAACTTTAAACTTTAAAAACTCAAATACAACTGTTCCATAATGGTAGGGGAGCAAAGTATGCTAAATGTGCAGTCACTCGAGCGCTTTGGAGACCTATTGGGTTGTGAAGAGTAGGTCCTAAAACCAAAAAAAGTTAAGTAAAGTTTTCCATTTTACTGGGCGCTTGCCATTTTTACTTTATCGTAC
Organism: Diabrotica virgifera virgifera; assembly: GCF_917563875.1. NCBI lineage: Eukaryota > Metazoa > Arthropoda > Insecta > Coleoptera > Chrysomelidae > Diabrotica > Diabrotica virgifera. The sequence continues at coordinate 81,018,107 of NC_065445.1, forward strand.
TATATACGTAGTATAGTATAATAGATAAAGTTATAGGATCGTGCAAAAAAAAATTTTTCAGATTTCACTTTTTTTCGACGTTTTGAGTCCCCCTGAGTCTAAAAAGCAAATAAAAAAACATGTCGGAAGTATGTACGTATGTCGCCACCGCCCAGCAAAAACTACCGAACCGCTTTTGATGAAATTTGGTATGAGTAAGTTTAAGAGAATTTTGTCGAGAAACTAAGCTTTTAAAAAAAACCTCTCAAAGGGGGGCCGAAATAGGGGGGTTATTTAGGGCCCATTTTTGCAAATTTTGACCGAAATGAATGAAATTCAACTCAAAGTAAGATCATCGATAGGTAAATAAAAATACGGAATTTGACATTTCCAAATTCAAAATGGCGGCCAACATGGCCGACCGCCCACCCGACACATTTCCCTACCTATCTAAAAACTTGTTTAAGATAAGTTTAATTTGAAAAAGTCGTTATATAGCCTAAAGATGGGGCTATAAGAAGGATGTTATCGTTTTTCAGAAAAAGTTACGGGTTGCCTATATTTAAGGGGTCAAAATTTGACATAAATTTGAACTAGATTTTCTCAAAAATGGCTCCAAGGAATTTTTTTATTTTTTGACATACTTTTGATATCCTATCGTTAAATTGAATGACATTAGTCAGATTTCTTAACTCCCCATAGGAGAAGAGTTATGAATTTTTTATAAAAAAATATTCGAGTGCCCGTAACTTCCTTCTTAATAGAAACTAAAATTTGAAATTTTGCAGACATATATGGTACTTTATCTATTATCACAATAAATTTTACCAAAAATATGGCTTCCGGTTGAACCGGAAATAAATAATAAATCTTAATTTTTTAGATACGCCCTGTATATTTTTAAATATTTTGAAAGAATGCAAAATTACCTTTCCAATGGCATAAAATTCATTGCTGTAGCTTAAAAACTCAAAAAGTTACGCTAAATAGAAATTTTGCTATAATCTTATGTGTGTCCTCTCTCACGCGATCATAGGAGAGCATTATTGTAGGGCAGTCAATGAGGGTATTTGGCTCCGAATTCCATCCTACTACATTGATGTACTTGATATTTTCACAGTAAGTAGGGAATAGCTCAAGAAACAAAATCTACCCTATATACTATGGCGCTTTTATCTTGGGGCGGTTCCCACTTCTTCAAGGGGGTGGAAAATTTGTTGGTCAAAATAAGCACGGAAGTGGTTAAAGAACCTATTTCTAAGCAAAAACTGGTCTATATTTTTTTTGAGAACTCAATACTTTTTGAGTTATGCGTAGTTGAAAATTGGCCATTTTCATTGAAAAATGACACCTTTTCGGACGGATTTTTTGTGAATACCTTAAAAACTATGCATCGAACTAAAAACACTATATAAAACATTTTTTAGATTATAAATAATAAAGAGATTCGTTCCTTCGTAAATGTTCTATTTATAATACAAAAAGAGATATGGTAGGTGAAAATAGTTTGTTTTTTGGTGCATGCTCAAATTGGTGTATTCAACTTGAAATAACAGAGGAACGGTAGGTTTTAGGTGTATGATGCTACCAACACCTTTCGTAGTGTTTGAAAAGGCCTTTAAAACGAGCACCGTTAAATGCCGGTTACATACAAATTAAGCGAGATATGGTGCAAAAAAAATATATGACTAATGTACTTTAAGGAAAAATGAAAAGTATATACATTTAACTCCCCATCCACCATAATTTAAATGCATTGTTTTTCTTTTGCAATACCTTTTAATATAGTGTTATTTCTACTTTCAAAAAGTTGAACGGATTTAAAATGAATGGTTTTTGTAAAAAATGTGATCAAATTATAAAATGAATTTTTAAATTTTCTTAAAAATCTTCCTTTTTCTTCATGTAATTCGAAAATAAAAATATTTCACCCCTGAGAAGTGGTGGGAACCGCCCCCATGATAAAAGCGCCATAGTATATAGGATAGACTTTGAATTAGGAGATTGGGCTACTCCCAAAATTTCATTAAAATCCATGCAGTAGGATAGAATTTGAAGATAATATCTTGTTCTTAATATCGCGCATTGACTAGCGTAATCGAAATAGAATGAAATGTAAATATTGTAAACTATTAATTTCTCAGAAAAATGAACTAATTTGAAATGAAAGTATGACTATAATATTCTATTGATGCAATAATCTATACATCTATAGTGTATCCCCGAAATATGGCATCGAACATTTTCTCAAATGCAGGAATTAATGATGCGTGGAACCATAAAATACTTTCAAGTACAGAAAGTGTTTCTAAAATATCAAAATAACGACTAACTTTGTTATTTTTATAGAATGCCAGTATCTAGTACCATAACGATAATAGATCGGTACGATAAAGTTCTCGGGCGGCCCTTCCGTCCAGCGTTTTTAATTTAATTTTCCATTTCCAACAATCGCTTTTTCCGATTATAACGCCATCTATCCATAATTCGAAAAAATGTTTCGAATAAAAATTACTTATTTTTACATAAGGAATCCAAATCTGCAATAAAAAATGAGGGCTCCTATTTAAGATTTTAAAGTAACCCCCACTCCACCTCTGTGGGGGGTCGTGTTTGGTGTCATTCGATAGATTTTTCGAAAATACTGAATAAGTGTATTTTACAGTTTTTCGATCTGATGTTTATTTCGCGAAATATCGCAGGATTCGTATTTAAAATATTAAATTTACCCCCCCCCCCCATCTCCGTGGGAAGTCGTGTTTAGTATCATTCGATAGATTTTTAATAAATATTGAGCACATATTTTTTGGTTTTTCGATCTCTCATACATTTCGCGAAATACTCGCTTTTTTCTTGTGAAACTTTGGGACTCACCCATTTCCTTACACCCGGCTCAAATCGTCAGATTTTTTAAATACACACTCTTCTCTTTAGAGTTTTTTTTAAGGATAGATTTTTTTTTCGGGCCCCCCTTAACAACCTCCCCTGTGTTAAGAGCCAATATATGGTAGAGGTACATCTGCAGGGTACCAGGTTTGTCCCCATATGATAATCTGACGCGCTCGAGTAACTGCAAAAATCCCCGCTTGGGCTCCCCTACCACAAATGTCAATCTCCGATGCTTATATACATTTTTTGACGTTCTGGATTTTTGGTGACATATCAATCATTCTCGAACTTTATTAGTTCCTCTTTTTTGACAAGGGACTTTTTCTTCTATATCATGGGATCGGTCTTACAAAACTGTCGTGTGTAGAAGCAATTTTATTGTCGTGAACTTTTACTTTTTACTTAATACTAACTTACTTATTCAGAAATTTTTCGTTTATTATAAATTAATAAATGAAAATGGTTTCTGCCCTTGTGGGATCGGTACTCATCGGAGGGACCGCAGACGTTCGGATACAATTAGCGTCTCTTTGCAAAGACAATGACATCGACTTTGCAAAGTAACAAGATACTCACTTAACACATATACTACACATGACACTAGGTACCTAACTGCAAAAATTTACCATACCTACCATGCCAATGGCCATTAGTTGTCGAGGCATTAGCTAAATAAAAAAAAACTTAAGGATTAAATTACTTTTACTTAGTATTAAAAAAATTAGACATGATCGGGTTACGGTGTCTACACTACAAGTATTCCACAAAGAATAGAAAGAGAAAACATATTTTTAGGAAAAATCAGCTTTAATGCTCTTTAGAATATTTGCCACTGAGATGGTTCTAGTGATAGCAGTAGATGATAACCGGTTCTACCGCTTTCTAACGAAATTGTGGCAAGATGTCCCTTTTTTGCAAAAGTACTCATGAGAATTTGTTTTCCAATGCGCGTCTACTTTTTTAGCTTTGGCGTGTCATGATACACTAATGTTTGATCACAGTCACGCTGTTCGATACAAAATTTGAGCTACTTCCGTTGACTGTGGCAAAGCAACAATCAGTGGTGGAACCAAAATTTTTTTTTGGGGGGCTTGAGGGGAAGGGTTGACATTTATTTTTTGGATGGGCCTAAAATTTCTTTTTTTTTTGTTTGAGAGCTCTCGGTTTTTTTTATTATTGGATTGAAATTTATTTTCGTCTGGTGGGGTGGTCATGATCCTCATGGCACCCCCTTGGATCCGCCACTGGCAACAATCGACATGTCCCTTCTTATGCAGATTTGTTAGATTTGTTTGTATTTGACTTAATATGAATATTTTATGGACGTGTCTCACGATAACTAGTAAGTGGATCTGCTTCAATCATGCCGGCACAGCAATGTTTTCCGGACCAACAGTTTTGGTAACTGATTGATCATTAGTTCTGAAGTGTCCAGTTTGAATTATTGAAACAATCTGTGAACAGTTATAGGTCTGGTTTTTTAGCCTTATTAATTTATTCTTGCCCACCTTGTGGTAGGATATACCCTAACCACATGGGTGGCATGGGTGGAACTTCCCAAGCCTCGTGGTACAACAAAGGGACTTTCCGAAGCACATTGTCGACCATGGGATATCAACTGAAGTAGCACAGCAGACATCATATATAGCTCCCTAAGCTACAACGAGTTCAATCCCCAACATCAGAAGCCATCATCAAGTTATCCTGTCAATTAGATGAAGCTCTAAGTATCCTATTTAAATTTTTGTAAAGCTTTAGGCAAGATTTTGAGTTGTTGATGTTAAAATTTCATTTTATTGTTTTTAATACACAATAAATATGATTACTTGTGATTAATTTATTTGTCCTTTTCTAGATTCATGTTTCACTTTTTCAATTAAGATAAGACGTACCTACACCTGAGAAGACTGAGCTAGACGAAACAATTAGTTCACAACGTTAGTTGGAGTGTTATTGTCACACATTGGCCCCCAACTTTCTGTGGGTAGTTATATTGTTATACATTGGCGCCCAACGTGGGGCCATAAAAGGTGGTGTCAACGTGACGTTTTAAAATCATATACTATCGAATATACGAAATTCGATTCCCCAAATTGATGTTTAAACTGTTTAAAATTTATGTGTCTGGACAACTAATGGTCATTGACACAGGAACAAAAAACGGTAAAAATTAAAAGATGAAATGTTTAAAATTTGTTACTTCTAGACCACAGGATTCATTATATCTATCAATGCATCAAGTGTGCTGCGAACAATGAAAAAGCCGGTGCATAATTAAGAATTTTTAAACAAAAAATCTGTTCATATTTTTCATTTATGTATTTATTACAACCATATCATAACTAAAAACAAATATCAAAATATAGGCAATTAAAATTTCTTGTTTTATTGTATTTTATGTACCAACAGTACATGCCGCTTTCTGTTTTCCATTCTTTTAAATGTCTTGTGGCACTTTGGACAACCAAACATTTTGGGTTTACCACAGTCAAGAAGAAGATGAACTCTTAGAGTATGGTCGTTTTTGTATCTCTTGCCACATTTTTTACATTCTACCATATGCCTAAATAAACCTGCAAAATTTGCAACGTATATACATATCTGATAAAAATATAATGGTATTTAATTCTGATGATAACATATTATAGTAAGAGCAAAATAACTACTTTGGTGAGTTGTGGGGATATGGTTTAAATTTTGATATTTTCGATTTTTTTATTATTTTGTATTTTATAAATAAAAGGAGAGGAAAGAACTTCAAGAATACTCTGAAAATTTCAGATTGATCGGAGAAAAATTACCGGAAATACGGCATGTTGAATATCCCTACCTTTGAGTAACTTTATAACAGCTTCGCGCCGGCGCTCTTGAGCGTAGTGAGAAAAATTCAACAACTGTTCCTATTTTTTTTGTAAATTACTTTGCGATTCAAAAATATATTCCTGTGTGCATCACTTTACGCTTTGACAGACAAAAAGAGATTGAAAATAAAAATTCTCAAAACTCAAGGAGATTGTAATGTAGGTCACTCTAAACCTACTTGATCGATCAACCTGAAATTTTGCATATATTTTATTTAAATATTTCGTGAGGTAATGCTATCGAGATTTTTGTTTTAAGCTTTTTTCTTGTTTAAAAATGTTGATTTTTAACCTATTTTTACGAAAAATTTCGGCATTTTGATTTCTCAGTGATACCAAAAAATCAAAAATTGTTAAAACTAAAAAAACTCGATCGAATTACCTCGAGAAACTCATAAGCTAATAACATGTTTTTCAATTTTTTGTTTCACATGATCCAACGACGAGTTGTAATGTCCACCGCAAAATCCATTTTTAGAGCTGTCTGTATTTGCCACCGTTCATGCCATCGATCTTATACCTTGAATTTGTTTTGAAGTACCTTTGAATTGTACTGAATATGTTTATTTAATTAAAAAAGAAAATAATTTTACCATTTTAAGTTAAAAAAAATAACAAAAATGTGCCTGAAATGTGAATTTCAAACCATACTAAATAGATAGATGCTAGATTTAATCTCTTTCCTTCTAAGACAGTAGTTTTAGCATTTATTACAAAATCATACATTTCTATTCAAACCTATCATAAGGATGTCTTACAGAAAATGCTTACCATTCGAAAATTTCCACTCTTAATTTTAAATCATTACCTAATCCAACCCTGAATAATATTTCTACATCTCAATCTGTTTCCACTCCTTTGGAAATACCTTTAGAAATACAGATATTTTTTAGAGAGTGTAAATGAAATAGCTCTCTTTGTTTTTGTTCCCGAAGAGAACACACGGTTTGTTCCCCGCTCTTAGAAACCCGTGTTGAGCTGCCCCCCCCCCCCCTTGCAAAAACTAAAAAACAAATAGCCCTAATTTATGAGCTATTTATGAGCTCTCATATTCCGCAAACTAAAAATTTTGAGCTCGTTCCACTGAGCAGGAATTTAATACTTTAGTATATACTACTTAAAAACTACTACTACCTAACTACCTAAAAACTACCCACTACTTAAAAATAGGAATATTGAGTCGGTTTTTGCGGCAGAATTACGAGCTATTTGTGAGCTCTTGAAATTATAAGTTTAGATTTTTGAGCTCATCCCCTTCACCCCCAAACAACCCTTTAATTGATTTTACTTAAGAGAAAAATGCTTGAAAAACTTAAAATATATCGTATTCCGGATATAATTCCTATAGCTTATATACTCTAAGAATAAACTATTAAATCACGTGCATTTCGATTATTGAGCTACAACCCCTTCGTAAGAAAACCACCCTATCTTCCCGGCTTAAGAGAAAGTAGAAAGTTGTACTTAAATGCATTGAATTAATTATTTGGCGACTACATATCATTTAATAATTTATAAGCTTCCAAATTACGCGCATTTAGATCAGTAAATTGCAATTTATTTTGTATAGTGCAGTCACTGAAGGTAAAAATCAACGATTACCTCCAATTTCGGTGAACCTTCATCGATTTTCACAAAAATTGGTCAGTGGTTAGAGGATACCTCAAAAAACAAAGGTGACATGGTACCACTTTGCGCCTTTACCCTGAGGGTGGATACCGCCCCTTCTCAGGGATGAAAATTATTTTATAAAAAATAACTGCACAAATCTATAAAAGAACAAATTATAAGCAAAATTTATTATACAAAGTTATTAAAATAAGTCAATACTTTTGAAGTTATTAAAGATCAAAAATTTTAATTATTCGTGAAAAAAATGCATGTTTTGAAGCGGTTTTTCGTGAATCACTGAAAAACTGTAAGTTTTTACAAAAAAGTTAATAGTAGTTTAATTCGTATAGCTTATATTCTAAGAATAAACTCTTAAATCACTCGCCTTTCGATTATTGAGCTACAACCCCTTCGCAAGAAAATCATCCCATATTCCCGGCTTAAGAGAGAGTTGTACTTAAAATAATTTAAATTAATTATTTGGCAACTAGATATCGTTTAATAATTTATGAGCTCGCAAAATATACGCATCTCAATTATTGAATTGCCAATTTCTTTCTGTAGTGCAGTCACTGAAGGTAAAAATCAACTATGACCTTCAATTTCGGTAAATCTCCATTAATTTTCACGAAAATTGGTGAGCGGATTTTGATGCTATCAACTTTTTCTGGAGCTCATTTTTGATAGGTATTTCTAAGTACTTTGACAAGTATTTAGTACCTAAGTGTTATAAAATGCATCTCTTTCCCGTTATTTAAGCTTGAATCCTTAGATTTTAACAGTCGCAGAAAAAAATATACATTTAATTACCAATAACTTACTTTAAATTAACATTAAAGCGTTTTTCAAGTAAGCAATTTATTATATTTTTTATTAGCTTCAATTTTACCGATGAAAACTTTTTTGTAAAAACTTACAGTTTTTGAGTTATTTATGAAACATCGCTTTAAAGCATGCATTTTCTTTCACAAAAATTAAAATATTTGATCTTTAATAACTCAAAAAGTATTGATTTATTAATAACATTATATAACAAATTTTGCTTACAATTTGTCCCTCTCTCGATTTGTGGGGTTACTTTTAATAAAGTAATTTTCACCCCCGAGAAGGGGTGACATATACCCCAGGCTAAAACCGCAAGTTGTTATTGTCAATTCGTGAAAATGAATGGAGATTTACCGAAATCGAAGGTCATAGTTGATTTTTACCTTCAGTGACTGCACTATAGAAAGAAAATGGCAATTCAATAATTGAAATGCGTATATTTTGCGAGCTCATAAATTATTAAACGATATGTAGTCGCCAAATAATTAATTTAAATTATTTTAAGTACAACTCTCTCTTAAGCCGGGAATATGGGATGGTTTTCTTGCGAAGGGGTTGTAGCTCTGTAATCGAAAAGCGCGCGATTTAAGAGTTTATTCTTAGAATATAAGCTATACGAATTAAACTACTATTAACTTTTTTGTAAAAACTTACAGTTTTTCAGTGATTTACGAAAAACCGCTTCAAAACATGCATTTTTTTCACGAATAATTAAAATCTTTGATCTTTAATGACTTAAAAAGTATTGACTTTTAATAACTTTATATAATAAATTTTGCTTTTAATTTGTTCTTTTATTGATTTGTGCAGTTATTTTTTATAAAATAATTTTCATCCCGGAGAAGGGGCGGTATCCACCCTCAGGGTAAAGGCGCAAGGTGGTACCATGTCACCTTTGTTTCTTGACGTATCCTCTAACCACTGACCATTTTTCGTAAAAATCGATGAAGGTTCACCGAAATTGAAGGTAATCGTTGATTTTTACCTTCAGTGACTGCACTATACAAAATAAATTGCAATTTACTGATCTAAATGCGCGTAATTTGGAAGCTTATAAATTATTAAATGATATGTAGTCGCCAAATAATTAATTTAATGCATTTTAAGTACAACTTTCTCTTAAGCCGGGAAGATAGGGTGGTTTTCTTGCGAAGGGGTTGTAGCTCAATAATCGAAATGCACGTGATTGAATAGTTTATTCTTAAAGTATATAAGCTATAGGAATTATATCCGCAATACGATATATTTTAAGTTTTCTCAGCATTTTTCTCTTAAGTGAAATCAATTAAGGGGTTGTTTGGGGGTGAAGGGGATGAGCTCAAAAATCGAAACTATATAATTTCAAGAGCTCATAAATAGCTCGTAATTCTGCCGCAAAAACCGATTCAATATTCCTATTTTTAAGTAGTGGGGGGGGGGCTGACTCCGCCCCCCCCCTACTAAAGTATTAAATTCCTGCTCAGTGGAACGAGCTCAAAATTTTTAGTTTGCGGAATATGAAAGCTCATAAATAGTTCATAAATCAGGGCTATTTGTTTTTTGATTTTTGCAAGTGGGGGGGGGGCAGCTCAACACGGGTCTCTTAGAACCACTATCATGTGGTAAAATACCGCGAATCTCTCTTGCCTGCGACTCCCACAGGCCAGAGACGTGCGAATTTCTGAGTCTGACTCCCGGATAGAGTCTTTTTGCTCTTATATTAAGTTTGTTCCTACAGACGTTTCCAACTGTCACCGACTGTCAGACGCATGCGCAATAATAATTTCGCCGTTCCAACAAGATTCTCTCTGATTACTAGTCAACAAAGTACACTGTTCCATGAAATATTTAATCAGTTTGAGATTAGTTTCTAACAGTTTGAAAAGTTTCCGAACTTTTTGCAAACTAGTAATCACGGACATGCGCAATTAGTATAATTTTGATTCACTCACATGTGCTCACACTTCACACTAAATAACTATTTATATCAAATAGGTACCTTTACCTTTGTTTTGGTTATTTTGTTGATTTAAGTACATATTGTATTTTAGTGTTTTATACTTTTTTATCATTTATGAAACAATGAGTGACAGTGAATATTCGTCATTATCCTCTATGAGCGACTCCAGTAATGACTTAGAAGGAATTTTATTGGAAGATAGAATTCGTCCTAAAAATAGTTGAAAGTTTTCGTTTCCCTCGTTTTCCAGAATGCTTACTTCTACTTTCTTTTCTTTTCTCTGGGCACTGCTCTTAGGCAACTTGCCAGCTCGGTAGAATGTTCCAACAAAAATCACAAACTAGTTCGCGGCTGGTTGAATTCGCACATGCCTATTGTGCAGCAGTCAGAAACTGTCATGAACTAGTTTGTGATTCTTTGTAGGAACAAACCTATTATGTTCTCTCAGTGATAACGACTATTCTCCTTTTCATGAACATTTTTCAGTGCGTCACAAATTATAGAAAAAAAGGTAAGTCCGTGATAATACACATTTATGACATTTATTCTAACGTGACATTTTAGTTAAATCTGACAGTTGTCAAATTTTATTTTCAATTTGGAATAAAACCAAATCAATTGTGTCTATTGCATTTATAAAATGGTATTTTCTTTCATTTGTATAGTCTTATAAATTGTACAGATTATATTGATAATATTATTATTTTATTTAATAAATAATTCTTTTTTGATTATGGCGCCATCTATCGACAACTAGAATAATCACCGAACTAGAATAATTACCGAAGTATTCCCAGACGTGCCTTTTTTTCTGTCACATACAATTTAATGCGTTAGAGAGAAATCGAAAAACTGTGACGCACTGAAAGATGATCATGAGAAAAAGAATAGCTCAACAAAAGTAATACACGTAATCAGTACCGCGAATCCGTCATAGACAGACACGGCTAATCCATTAAAGCAGGTTAAAGCTGGTACGATAAACCACCGCATGTGAAACCTGCCTATGTGATGATTACCGATGAACGAGTGAAATAACAGTAGTATTGGTACGCACTTTATTTATTTAAAACTAATAGGCCTGGAACCCGCGTACCAAAAAAAAGTTGATTAAATAGAAAGCCGACAATTTATTATTAGCTTAACGGTATCTAGTCGGACAAACTTTGATGTACGGAAACACTGGAACAGGGGAAGTTTTAATTGTGGAACAGTTTAAAAATTTGGAACGACAGATTACCAAAACGTCCCATGTATTTTGTCGAACAGAACATCCAATTGATTTGATACCCTTTCATTAAACTCTCATGCAAAAATCAGACTGCTATTACTAACCAACATGATTCCAGCCATTTGACATGTTCTTCGCGTTCCACTCATTAAAATGCCCAGTTGGTGATAAACACCAGTCTGATTTTTGCATGAGAGTTTAATGAAATGGTAACAAATTAATTGGAAGTTCTGTCCGACAAAATACATGGAACGTTTTCGTAGTCTGACGTTCTAAATTTTTAACCTGTTCCACAATTAAAACTTCTCTTGTTCCAGTGTTCCCTTACATCAAAGTTTGTCCGACTAGACACCGTTAAGCTATTAACAAATTTTCAGCTTATTATTAATAAACTTTTTTTTTGGTTTAGGTCTATAAATTAGAATTCGACATCATCCGTTCAAAAATTTAATTTGTTTTCTTATTAACAAAATATTTTAACAAAAATAAAAAATACAAAACGGTATTAGAATTTTCTCGTTTTTAGTACGATTTGTGCACTAGCAAGACATGCCTCTTTCTGTCGTCTGCTCTTCTGAATGTTTTGTGGCACTCTGGACAACCAAACGCTTTGGGTTTACCACAGTCGAGAAGAAGATGAGCTCTTAGAGTATGGTCGTTTTTGTATTTCTTGCCACAATTTTTACACTGTACCAAATTAACACCTGCAAAATTCGCCACATATATACATATCTGACAAAATATAGTAATAAAGGACAGCAAAGAACGTCAAGAATACTCTCTGAAAATTTCAGATTGATAGGAGCAAAATTACCGGAAAAACGGCATGTTGAATATCCCTTTGAGTCACTTTATAACAGCTTCGCGCCGGCGCGCTTTAGCGTAGTGAGAAAAATTCAACAACTATTCCTCTTTTTTTTGTAAATTACTTTGCGATTCAAAAATATATTCCTGTGTGCATCATTTTACGCTTTGACAGACAAAAAGAGATTGAAAATAAAAGTTGTCAAAACTTAAAACGCGTTTTTTTTTTCAAAACTGATGTTTTCAAAGGCGGTGGGGATTGTAACTTAAAACCTACTTGACCATCGATCCACTTAAAATTTTGCATATATTTTCTTTAAACATTTTGTAAAGTAACAATATCGAGATGTTTTTTGTTTATGCTTTTTTTGTATAACAATAATAAAAATGTTGATTTTTACCCCATTTTTACGAAAAGTTTCGGTATTTTGACTTCTTAGTGATACCAAAAACTCAAAAATGTTTAATACTAAAAAAATTCGATAGTTATCTCGAGAAACTCATAAGCTAATAAAATCTTTTCGAATTTTTTGTTTCACATGATCCAACGACGACTTCTAATGTCCACCGCAAAATCCATTTTTAGAGGTGTCTGTAAAATTTACTACCGTTGGCTTATTTTTTATTCTTTTACCTTGGATTTATTTTGAATATCCTTTAAATTGTACTGAATACGCTTATTTGATTTAAAAATAAAATAATGTTACCATACTTAAAAGAAATCACAAAAATGTGCTCCCTAAATAGATTGATGCTAGTCTATTTTAACCAAATTATTGAATATAGTGTTTGTGTTTACGAACATTAGACCACGACAATTATTATAACAAAAGTGACGTGAAGTTTTTAATTTTTTTATAATTCATTTAACCTCATTTCTTCTAAGACAGTAGTTTTAGCATATGTTACAAAATCATACATTCCAAAAATAGCATACGGATATCTTTTAGAAAGTAGCTTTGTTCAATTTGCCACATGCGAAAAACAATCTTATATTCTTCGCTGTACTATGCGATAATTTCCACTCTCAATTTTAAATCATTATCCAAGTCAGCCCTGAATAATATTTCTACGTATCAACCTCCCGTTCCCACACCTTTAGAACTACAAACATCTCTTAAACAGTGTAACCGAAATAGCTCTCTTAGTTTTTGTTTCTTGAAGACAACGCACGGTTTGTTCTCCACTTTTAGTGACAACCACGACCATGTGGTAAAATACAGCGAATCTCTCTTAACTGTTGACCCCAGGTAATACACGTCCGAAGATATCTCTCTGATTCTGTCCGGAGGAGTCATTCAGACGGAGTCTTTTTCGCTTTTGTATTATGCACTGTTTGTGATAACGATTAGCTCAACAAAAACAGTAGGGTGATACAAGTAATCAGTACCGCGAATCTGTCATAGACAGACACGCTTAATCCATTAAAGTAGGTTAAAGCTCGTACGGTAAACCACAGCGTGTGAAACCAACCTATGTGACGATTACCGATGAGCGAATGAAATAACAGTAGTATTGGTACGCACTTTATTTATTTAAAACTGAATTAGATTTCTACATAATTCGTCCAAAAATTTAATGTTTTGTTTGATATATAATAGGATTCACTATTTTCACCATTTACTATTAACAAGCTAATTTTTCGTTAGTTGGTTCATTTTGACGAGATGCCCAACTTTTTTCCTTACAACAATTTCCGTATGTGATAACAAACATAGCAGGGATAGTTCAGTCGGTTTAGACGAATAACAAGTGCAACCTTGCATGCCGAACTGCCCCAAATTTTATTTTTCTAATCTTTATAGTCTAAGAGCTGGGAGCGGATTTTGTGCGTGATAAGGAATATGGAAAAACTATACGGGGATATGTTGAATTAGTTGTGTACATGACTTTCACTAACGGCCGGAAACCAGAGTGGGGACCGAGGGTAGTTATAAGGGGTCAAAGTCGCGGTTTTTATTTTTTTTTGTGACGCTCATGATCCAGATAGTGCACCAAAATTTGGGAATAAATACACCATGACATAACTAAGTAAAATCCCCAGAGCCGGAAACCAGAGTGGGGCACGAGGGTAGTTATAAGGGGTCGAAGTCGCGGTTTTTATTTTTTTTGTGACGCTCATGATCCAGACAGTGCACCAAAATTTGGTAATAAGTAGGTCATGACGTAACTAAGTAAAGCCTCCAGGGGTGGAACCCTTCGTGGCCGACAAAGGGGTGGGGCAGGGGTGAATATAAAAAATATAAGAGGTTTTTTGCGACATTCGTGATTGAGATAGTGCACCAGAATTTGGGAATAAGTAGGCCATGACATAACTAAGTAAAATCCCTACAGCCGGAAACCAGACGAGGGTAGTTATACGAGGTATAGCGCTGTTTTTATTATTTTTTTTTGTGACGCTCATGATTGAGATAGTGCACCAAAATTTGGGAATAAGTAGATCATCACGTAACTAAGTAAAATCTCCAGGGGTGGAACCCTGCGTGGGAAACAAATGTTGTGCTGCGTCACAAAAAAAGTCATCCCCAACTCTGGTTTCCGCCCCTGGAGATTTTGCTTAGTTACGTCATGATCTACTTACTCACAAATTTTGGTTCACTATCTCGATCACGAACGTCACAAAAATCCCTTAAAATTTTTATATTTACCCCTGCCCCCACCCCTTTGTCGGCCACGCAGCGTTCTGCCCCTGAAGATTTTACTTAGTTACGTCATAACCTACTTATTACCAAATTTTGGTGCACTATCTCGATCATGAGAGTCGCAAAAAAAATAATAAAAACAGCGACTTTGACCCCTTATAACTACCCTCATCTCCCACTCTGGTTTCCGGCTCTGGGGATTTTACTTAGTTATGTCATGGTCTACTTATTCCCAAATTTTGGTGCACTATCTTAATCACGAACGTCGCAAAAAAACCCTTATATTTTTTATATTTACCCCTACCCCCACCCCTTTGTCGGCCACGCAGCGTTCCGCCCATAGAGATTTTACTTAGTTACGTTATGACCTACTTATTCCCAAATTTTGGTGCACTATCTCGAACAAATAAAAATCGCGACTTTGACTGGTTTCTGGCCGTTGGGGAAAGTAATGCACACAACTAATTCAACATATCCCCGTATAGTTTTTCCATATTACTTATCACGCACAAAATCCGCTTCTATCTCTCCGACTATTAGGGAGGGTTAATATTATATTACTTAATATTATAATATTATGTTAGTGTAAATTTAAAATCTCGACTGAACTCCTCCGCTTCGTTAGCCATCATTTTGATTTTAAACGGAAACCGTTTTTGCTCAATATCTCCGCATTTATCAACTTCTCGACAAAAAGTATAAGAACTAAAATTGTTGAAAATATGATTTTCTATAATTTCTTTCATTACAATTTTTTTCGTGCAGTCGATATTTTTAGAGTTAAGGGGGAAAATAATGACAGAGCATAATTATTAAATTATTTCGTTTATTACTGATTCTTGTCGGACTAGCGATACATACCTGTTTTTTTGAAGGGCATTATTTTATTTGGATAAAAAATACACTAACCTATCAAGTGATACCTTTGTCCTACTGTTACTAATAAAAAAAATGGTCTTGTGGTATTAACAACTTTTGAAAGTAGGACCAGGACAACCTACCACACAATTTGTAGGACAATGTGAGACAACATATATTTTTCATCCTAGCCCAGTCGGGATAACATTTAACCTTGCACTCTTTGTACTTTTGTATAGGTACATTTTTGTCATAAAATTAATAATAAACGAAATAATTCAATAATTATGCTGTGTCATTATTTTCCCCCATAACTCTGAAAAAATTGACTGCACAAAAAAAATTGGCGGAGATATTGAGCAAAAACGGTTCCCTTTTAAAATCAAAATGACGGCTGACGCAACGGCGGAATAAGTCGAGATTTGAAATTTACCCTACTATTGACCCTCCCTAAAGATTAGAAAAATTAAATTTGGGGCAGCTCGTCATGCAACGTTAGGCCTGTTATTCGTCTAACCCGACTGGACTATACCTGCTATCTTTGTTGGGTGTGTCGTCAAAATGAACCTATTCACGAAAAATTAGCTTGTTAGTAGTAAATGGTGAAAATAGGCCTGGGCTCCCTGACTATAAGATATTTAACAAAAATAAAAAATACAAAAGGTTATTTATTACAGTTTCTCGTTTTTAATACGATTTGTGCACCATCATTACATGCCTCTTTCTGGTGTCTGCTCTTCCGAAAATTTTGTGGCACTTTGGACAACCAAACGTTTTTGCTTTACCACAGTCGAGAAGAAGATGAACTTTTACAGTCTGGTCGTTTTTGTACCTCTTGCCACATTTTTTACATTGTACCTTTTTATCATCTGCAAATAATATTAACACCTTATTAATACCAAACTTAATCAAGTTGATAAAATCGTTTACCTTGGACAGCAATTAAATTTAACGCAGAAAGTCACGGCGAAATTAAATCTAGGATAGAGCAGGCCGAAGCCGCTTTTAGGAGGATGTCCAAGGTGTTATGTAACAGAGACCTAAAATTGGCATTGAGGGTCCGCCTACTTCGCTGCTAGGTATTTTCGGTCTTACTTTATGGTGTCGAGTCTTGGACTGTGAATAAAATTGATCTAAATCGTCTTGAAGCTTTCGAAATGTGGTGATGTAGAAGAATTTTAAAAGTTTCCTGGGTGGAGAAGATTTGAAACTACATAATACTAGAACGTCTCAGCAAGACTACTGATATTATAAAAAGCATCAAGCAGATAAAGCTGGAATATTTCGGACATGTAATGATCCCAAATAAAGGTTGCTGCAAAATATTATGCAAGGAAAAATAGCAGGCAAACGCAGTCCAGGACGAAGAGAAACCTCATGGTTGAAGAACTTGCGAGATTGGTATTGTGGTGATACAAGCATGCTATTTTAGGTGGCAGTAAATAAAATTATGATAGCTATGATAACGTTCTGAAAGGACATGGTACATGAAGAAAAAGAGGAACACCTGCAAAATTTGCTACATATATACAAAAATATCTGATAAATGGATTTCGGTCCTGACAGGTATACTAGATAGTGTGTATTTGCCAGCTCAAAAAAAACAGATATTTAGATAGTATCTAATGAGTAAACATTTTTTATTTTCGCATATATAAGTGTATAAGAGTGCGTTCAACTATTGTACGTAAGTACTCTTTAAAATTATATAAAACTAAGTCATTTCACTGGAATTTATTATTTATCAGAAGTCGGTTTCATACAAAAAAATCCCTAAACACGTTTATTCGTTATCTATAACGACATGATAAAATCACCTGCTGTAAGATAGGTCCGGATTTCAGGTTTTACTTAGTTTTGAATAATAAAGAAAATATGTCAAATCCGGCTGCCGGGACTTCTGACTACAGGAGCGCCCAAATAGAAAACACTACTAAAACTTATTCTACTGCTTTGAGTGAACAACAATTCCCAACGAAAGAAGAAGCCATTGTATTCCCATCCATTGAAAACCTTAAACTTCAAGATTACCTGATTTCACTAGGAAAGTTGATCGAGCCCAAAAATATCCTATTTTCCCCAAGGCTTTCTAACAACAGAGTGTGTATGTACCTTGCAAACAAAAATGTTTTTAAAAATTTCATGAATAATTTTGGAGGGTCTATAGAAATCAATAACCAAAAAGTCCAAGCACGCAAACTAATCACACCAGCAGAAACACTAATTCTGTCAAACGCTTGTTTCACCATTCCGCATGCTGTATTAATTCAAGAAATTGAAAAATTAGGCCTTCAACCCATGTCTCCCATGTCATTTCTCAAGATAAGCGCCGGTTTGCCGGAATTCAACCACGTTTATAGTTTTAGACGACAAATTTTTATCACACCACCGCTTGCCCCAATACCTGAATCCATATTAATGAATCATGATAACACCAACTATAGGATTTATTTTGCACAAGATTCCTTGATCTGTTTTTCATGTAAAAGGCCAGGCCATACCGCAGCAAATTGCAAAACAATCCAAGAATCAGTTTCTGAAAATCATAACCAAAACCCCCTCTCCCAATCATCTGCGCAACCCACACCTTCCCAAATACTTTCAACCAACCCCTCAAAAATTCCAACCTCACAAACAATTATTAATATAGATACAACCCAGTTTACACAAAATAGCTCAAAACGCAGTTTGGATGACATTGTTACACCCCCTCTAGCGCAAGATGCTAATTCAGAAAACCCAAGTCTTAAGCCGTTTGTTAAATCTAATGATGCTCCAGCTAAAAAACCAAAGAAAAGTAAGGGAAAGACTCCAACTCACGTACTCATGGAACCGACCAAGGCATTCATCTCAGAACAAAACCCTTCATTTGTTTTTGATTTTAATCAAATATCCGACCTATTTGAAAATGTTTATGGTGCACAGGATCCAGTCAGCATTACAAAAAACTATACTAGCCATTTTAAAGCTTTAGTGAAAATGCTAACAGCGATATACCCTTATTTCAAACAAAGATCCATTAAAGTTAGTTGTACAAAAATTAGCAAGAAACTACTGAAACATTTACAGATGAGTTGCTCGGATACTGAGGCATCAGAGACTGAAAGTGAGTTTTCTCAAGAATCGAGTCATGAACAATGACTCGACTATCTCAGTAACAATCCCAAATTTCAATGTTTATTTATTATACACGGGCTTCTCTTCAATTTTGCACTTTAACATTAACGGTTTTTACAATAACCTCCCGATGCTCCAAATAATTCTGTCCAGATAGTTCATACCGCTCCACTGAATGGAACAATTACCATCTTCTGGATCCCATCCCATATTGGAATTAAAAGAACTGAAGAGACAGACAACGCTGCAGAAGAAGTCGCAACTAGTGATAGTGCGGAGTGTACTGAAACATCTACGAGTGCGGACGTGAAAGCGACGGTAAAACGTAAAGTGCGGTATACGTCGGAAGAAAAGTGGAAAGTGTCATCGGCCAAACTACGCGAAGTTAAAAAATCGATAAAACCCTGGCCAAAATGACCAACAAGTCGGAGAGACCAGGTAATATTAACGAGACTCCGACTGTGTCATACGCGATTAACTAATAGCCATGTGTTTTCCGACAAACAAGAACCAAAATGTGACAACTGTGAAGAAAAATTAACATTTTGAACTCTATTTAAACATAAAAATGTAATTCAAATTATTGTTTGCTACTGTTGTTTCGCTAATAGTCAATTTGGCTGATGCGATTTTGTTAATAAAAAAATATCTGATAAATATATAATAGTATTTAATTGTGATAACATATAGTAGGAGCAAAATAACTATTTTTGTGAGTTAAATCGATTGATGCTACTTTATTTCAAAATAATTATTATTGCATATAGTGTTTGTCTTTATGACATTAGACGAACAATAGACGAGGACAAATATTATAACCAAAGTGGCGTTCTCAAGTTTTTAATTTATTTATACTTTATAGGACCTCATTTTTTCTAAGATAGTACTTTTAGCTAGAGCTAAATTTAGAAAATTATACATTTCTATTCAAAACTATCAAAAAGATGTCTTTTAGAAAAAGCCGTTTGTTCAATATTACACGTGCGAAAAACAATGTTATATTTTTCGCTGTACCACGCGATAATTTCCATTCTCAATTTTAAATCATTATCTAAGTCAACCCTAAATAATATTTTTACGTCTCAACCTGTTCCCACTCCTTTAGAAATACCGACATTTCTTAGACAGTGTAAACGAAATAGCTCTCGTTGTTTTTGTTTCTGGAAGAGAACGCAAGGTTTGTTCCCCACTATGTGGTAAAATACCTCGAATCTCTCTCGACTGTTGACTCCCGTAGGCAACAGAAGTGTGAATAGATTTCTCTGATTTTGACGCACGGACGTAGTCTTTTTCGCTTTTATATTATGCTCTCTCAGAAGAGAATAGAAATATGCTTTATTGTCATCGAAAATTTTACAATTTTATAGACACAGCTTACAAAGTCACAAATAAAAACAATAACAAACACAAGTCACTGAAATTATAAAAAATCGTCAATATAAATAAAAAATAATGAAGTAGAACAAAAAACAATAGCAATAACATCTCATTGATAACGACTAGCTCAACAAAAACAGTAGCGTGATATACGTAATCAGTACCGCGAATCCGTCATAGACATACACGCCTAATCTATTAAAGTAGGTTATAGCTCGTACGATACACGACCGCGTGTGAAATCTGCCTATGTGACGATTACCAATGAGCGAGTGAAATAACAGTAGTATTGGTACGCACTTTATTTATTTAAAACTACATTATTCTACATAATTCTACACTACACTACAAATTCTGCACTACAAATTCTACATCATTCGTCCAAAAATTAATAGTCCAGGGCGCATCTGTTTTGAGATGGACGTTGAGAGGTGACTCAATTTTTTTTGCAGAAATTGCTTGAAAATAAATCAAATAATAATATTTGAGTTATCCTCCCTCTCAAAAACGTCCGGAACATTGTTTAAATAATCAAAATGTCAAAAATTGAAGGAAAAATTCGATTTTTTTCTTCGTTTTTTGATTATAACTTTAAAAATATTCATTTTCGAGAAAAGTTGTACTGACATAAAAGTTGCAAAATTAAATTTCCTACAATATAGAATTGGTTAAAAATTTAAAAAATAGTCACCCTAGTTGCAAAATAACAATAATTGCGAAAAAACCATACAAAAACAAGTATTCGCATTTTACGTTTTTCAACCATTTATGCTACACTTAGGACCTTCATATTTCACCCAGAAAAACTTTATGATACAGTAAAACAATACTGTAAATTTCATTAAGATCGGTTCAATAGATTTTGTAAAATAAATTTTCCAATCCAGCTTTCGCAAAAAAAAAATCATTTTTTCAAAATGTTACAGGACTGAAAATAAAGCAGATAGTAAGTTGAATTTTTTTTGCTTATAGAACTGTACTGTACCTTTCATTTGCAATTTTCAAAATTAAAATCGATTAATTACCACGGCGTCAGAAAATTTTTGAAATAAACAATAATTTTTGGTGCTACGCGCAGGACAGCGTTGTTCGATTCACACAAGTTGATTTCCACCAAAATTTCTTCCAATCTTTATCTAATATATTATTTTCTTACTCTATATTTTGTTGTATTTTAATATTTTAATTTCACAAAAATCAAACTAATTTTATTATTGTTTGTGAAATATTGTTTAAACAATTGCATATGTTTAAAAATAATAAACTTTCATTATTTAAGTTAAAATATATTAACAAAGAAAGTTTTTGCTAATAAAAGTGTTATTTCAAAGGATAGAGTATGTGTTTTTATTTTGCAATAAACAATTTATTTATTTATATCGAAATGTAATAAAAATTAAAATGTATCAATAATTATCAAAGGTCATTGGAATGCCCAATCAAAACAAACTATCCGCTGTCCTGCGCGTAGAACCAATAATTAATGTTTATTTAAAAAAATTTCTGACACCTTGGTGTTAATCGATTTTAATTTTGCAAAATTGCAAATGAAAGGTACAGTAAACTTCTATATGCAAAAAAATTTTCAACTTGCTATCTGCTTTATTTTCAGTCCTGTAACATTTTGAAAAAATGATTTTTTTTTACGAAAGCTGGATTGCAAAATTTATTTTGCAACATCTATTGAACCGATCTTAATGAAATATACAGTATTGTTTTACTGTATCATATAGTTTTTCAGGGTGAAATATGAAGGTCCTAAGTGTAGCATAAATGGTTGAAAAACGTATAATGCGAATACTTGTTTTTGTATGTTTCTTTCACAATTATTGCTATTTTGCAACAAGTGTGACTATTTTTTTAATTTTTAACCAATTCTATATTGTAGGAAATTTAATTATGCAATTTTTATGTCAGTACAACTTTTCTCGAAAATTAATACTTTTAAAGTTATAATCAAAAAACCAAGAAAAAAATCGAATTTTTCCTTAATTTTTTGACATTTTGATTATTTAAACAATGTTCCGGACCTTTTTGAGAGGGAGGATAACTCAAATATTATTATTTGATTTATTTTCAAGCAATTTCTGCAAAAAAAATTTGAGTCACCTCTCAACGTCCAAATGTACTAATATTTTTACAGATGCGCCCTGGTCTATAAACTTTTGTCTTAAATAAGATATAACAAAATTAAAAAGTTAAAAACGTTATTACAGTTTCTCGTTTTTAATACGATTTGTGCACCACCATGACATGCCTCTTTCTTTCGTCTGCTCTTCTGAATGCTTTGTGGCACTTTGGACAACCAAACGTTTTGGGTTTACCACAGTCAAGAAGAAGATGAACTCTTAGAGTATGGTCGTTTTTGTATTTCTTGAAACAATTTTTACACTGTACCGAATAACCACCTGCAAAATTCGCCATATTACATATTTGTTAAAAATATTATACTATCTAATTCTGATAATATATAGTAAGAGAAAAATAACTATTTTGTGAGTTATGTGGATGGGAGAGTTGATTTAAATTTTAATATTTTTGATTTTTTATTAATTTTAATGGAAGGATAGGAAGAACAAGAATAATATCTGAAAATTTTAGTCGGAGCAAAATTACCGGAAATACGGCATATTGAATATACGTTGGAGTCACTTTATAGCAGCTTCGCGCCGACGCGCTTGAGCGTAGTGATAAACATTTAACAGCTGTTCCCCTTCTCTGTTGTTAATTACTCCCCAATTCAAAAACATATTCCGGTATGCCTCACTTTACGATTTGACAGACAAAAGAGATTGTAAATAAAAGTTGTCAAAACATTAAACGCGTTTTTCTCAAAACTGCTTTTTTCAAAGGCATGCCCATTGTAACTCAAAAACTACTTGACCGATACACCTGAAATTTTATAATGATTTTCTCTAAATATTTCGTGAAGTAACGCTGTCGAGATATTTTTTATGCTTATTATTTTTTTAAATAACAAATATTATGTTGATTTTCACCCTATTTTTACAGAAAATTTGGTTATTTTGACTCACGAGTGATACCAAAAACTCAAAAATAGTTAAAACTAAAAAAACTCGACAGCCTTATCTCGAGAAACTCATAAGCTAATAAAATCTTTTTGAATTTTTTGTTTTACATTATCCAACGACGATTTCCGATATCCACCGCAAAATCCATTTTTTTCCTGAAAAAATTTGCCATCGGCTTATTTTTCCTTAAAATTTTTTGTGAATATTTTTTGAATTCTACTGATTATATTTATAATAATAATAATAAACGAGTCTTCTACAGCTGTCGCCGCTTCTCGCATCCTAATCTCCAGCGATTTCTGTCGAAGCAATCTTCAGTTTTTAAGTCTCTGGCGGTCATTGCATCTTCGACATCTTCTCTCCAGGATCGTCTTGGTCTACCTCGTTTTCTTCTTGTGGGTGGAGTCCATTTTTCTATTTTTTTCGGCCATCTATTTTCAGGCATTCTCTGAAGGTGTCCATACCAGTCTTTTGGCTTCGATTGTGTCTATTATATCTAGATCGATTTCCATTTGTCTCCTAATATCTTCGTTTCTCACCCTATCAAGTCTAGTGAGTCGGCAACATCGTCTCCAATAGTTCATTTCCATCGCCTTGATTTTTGACTTGTTTCTTTGGTTGATTTCCCAGAGTTCAGCGCCGTACAACCCAATACTTTCTATTATTGTTTTATACATTCTTCTTTTATTTTCTTTTGTTATTTTATTACTCCACAATAGTCCGTGTAGCTGTCTGGTGGCTGATCTTGCTTGGCCAATCCTGGAATGTATTTCGTCGTTACTCCCTGCTTTTGAAGATATTTGGACTCCTAAGTATTTGAAGACTTCTGTTGGATTTATAGTTCCCATTTCAATTTGTAGGCGTTCTGGTGTTTCTCCTACAACTAAGTACTCGGTTTTTTGTATATTAATTGTAAGGCCCCACTTAGTGTACTCCTCTTCCAGTTTTCTGAGCATATAGTCTATATCACTCTCGTCTTCAGCTAGAATTGCTTGGTCGTCAGCGAAGTGTACTGTGTACAATCTATCGTCATCGATTGGGATGCCCATATTGCAGCACTTTCTTCTCCACAGTGAGAGTGCCTCATTTAAATATATTTTAAAGAGTGTAGGTGCTATGCAGCAGCCTTGCTTTAGGCCCTTACTAATAGGAATTTCTCTCGTTAATTTGTTTCCAGTTTTAATGTTTACCGTCATATTTTTGTAAAGCTGTTGTACTGCTTGTATATATTTTTTGCTTATTCCTTGTTTTTCCATTGCTATCCAGAGCATTGAAAGTGGTACACTATCGTATGCCTTTGTCAGATCAATAAAAACTATATGGGTGGAAAGGTTGTGGGCTAATCTTTTCTCAATAACTTGCTTTAGAGAAAATATGCTGTCCATACAGGATCTGCCTGCACGAAAGCCATTTTGTTCTTCTACATCTGTCATCTCTTTTTCAATTTTATTTTTTATTATTTTTCCATAGAGTCTTGAGAGTGAGTTTATGACACTAAGCCCCCTGTAGTTTGAACAATTTTTTCTATCTCCTTTTTTGTATATATTGTTAATATGTGCTTTTGTCCACTCATGTGGTAAATCATGACCTTTATAGAATAAGGTGAAAACATACGCAAGTAATTCTCGTAATACTTGTGGGCTGTGTTTTAGTAATTCGTTCGGTATTCCTTGTGGTCCGCATGACTTTCGATTTTTTAGAGTTCGTATTGCATTCTCGACTTCCTGTACTGTTATTTCATCGTCTTCATCGTATTCTACTTCATATGTTGTTGTACTGATGTTCGTGAATTGCGGTCTTGTTTCAGTCAAAAGTTGGGAGTAATGTTCGATCCAAGATCTTTCTTCTATTAAATCTATTCTACTAGTCTCTTTTCTGTTTGTTCTCAGATTTTTTATCGTTTTCCATGCTTCTCTTGATCTTTTTGACCCTATATATTTGTTGAGCTCTTCGCATTTACTTTCCCAGGAATTATTTTTTGCTTTCGTTACTAGATTTTTTACTTCTCTGTTTGATCTTGCATACGTTCGTCTATCATCTGGGTCATTTGGATTATATTTATTTAGCTAATTTAAAAATAAAGTAATTTTACCATAGTTTAAAAAAAAAGATGTACAAAAATGTGCTTGAAATGTTAATGTTAAACCATATCCCCCTTAAATAGATTGATGCTAGTCAATTTCAAAACAATTATTGAATATTATAGTGTTTGTATTTACGAACATTAGACGAAGACACAGTATAAAGAGGGACAGTAGAACCATTCTCCGAAAAATTAGAAGTAAAATCTGTAGTCGCGCATGGCGACCGCGCAATGTTCTTAGTCGCTTTTGCCCCACTCTCGCATTGCTAGTCGCATAGAAACCTACGAATTTTAACAGGGAAAATCCGCATCGACCACTGGTGAATTACCAATTGCGTACTGCCGGTATCACTTCTTGAAATCAAAGCGCCGACAGAAGAGTGATTTTACTGTGGAACCTCTATATACTGTGACGAAGTGTATTGTAACAAAAGTGTGTGAAGTTTTTAATCTAATTATACTTCATTTGTATATACAGGGTGTAACAAAAATAAAGGTCATATTAAATCACACATTCTGGGACCAACAAGAGTTCGATTGAACCTAACTTACCTTAGTACAAATATGCACATAAAAAAAGTTATAGCCCTTTGAACTTACAAAATAAACATCGATTTTTTCCAATATATCGAAAACTATTTGAGGTTTCTTATTGAAAACGGACATGTGAAATTCTTATGATAGGGGCATCTTAAAAAAATTATAGTGAAGTTTGTGCACCCCATAAAAATTTTATGGGGTTTTGTTCCCTTAAGCCCCCCCCCCAAACTTTTGTGTACGTTCCAATTAAACTATCATTGTGGCACCGTTGGTTAAACACAATGTTTTTACAACTTTTTTGAATCTCAGTAATTTTTCGAAAAGCTAGTTTTTATCAAGATATTTTGAATATTTTACAAATCCACCATCTATTTTTATACTGGTAAGTATGATTATAAAAACCTGGTAATAATATGAAAATTTTATAAATTACAGTTTGAGGTATCTTTTGAACAATATTAAAAAGGAAGCCACATATCGATAAAAGGTGCCTTATTGGAATAATACTAAGGGACAAAAAAAGTTTTAAAAGCACCGTGTTGAACTAATGGTACGGCAATAATAGTTTAATTGGAACGTACACAAACATTTGGGTGGTTTAAAGGCACAAGACCCCCATAAAATTTTTATGTAAACATATTAAATAAGAAGCCGAATCTCGATTAAAACTGGTTTATAAAAAAAATTGAAAAAAAAAGTGGCAAAAAAGTTTTAAAAACAATGTGTTTAACTAATGGTACCACAATAATATACAGTGCGGTGGAATAAGTGTTGCCCCCCCCCCTTATTAACTTGTTTATTTTAAGAATATAAGCAAAACGCTCGGACAGGTCGATTTTTAAACTAACCATAGTATATTATAGCATCAACGTTTCGAACTTTACGCGATTCTTCTTCAGGTGACAGGCATAACTTTGATTTTTTTAAATGGGAAAGTACATCATGTGACACCTCATTTAAAAGCTCTTAAAATACTGATTTCAAAAATGTATAATACTTTAATCCTGTTTGAGAGCGTAGGCGCAAAATTTTGGTCGAACTCTGTTTAAACGCATTTATTTTTTTCGAATTCTGAGAAAACTAATAAGTATTTTTGAAAAATTTAAACGCAGAATCAAAGATTAGATTATTACCGAGGGCTGACAGTCTCTTAGAATAAACAAAAAGTTTCTTTTGAATGATATATTTGAAATTAAAAATCACACTAAATTTTCTCTTTTTTTCACCACTGTGACTTATTAAAATAAACATTATAGGAGTTCTCAGGGACTTTGGACCATCGAGAATACTGTAGTATTTCATTCTGCGTTTAAATTTTTCAAAAATATTTATTAGTTTTTTCAGGATTCGAAAAAAATGAAAGAATTCGACCGAAATTTTGCGCATACGCTCTCAAACAGGATTAAAGTATTATACATTTTTGAAATCAGTATTTTAAGACCTTTTAAATGAGGTGTCACATGATGTACTTTCCCATTTAAAAAAATCAAAGTTATGCCTGTCACCTGAAGAGGGATCGCGTAAAGTTCGAAACGTTGATGCTATAATATACTATGGTTAGTTTAAAAATCGACCTGTCCGAGCGTTTTGCTTATATTCTTAAAATAAACAAGTTAATAGGGGGGCAACACTTATTCCACCGCACTGTATTTATTGGAACGTACATAATAGTTTGGGAGGATTTAAGGGAAGAAAATCCCCATAAAATTTTTGTGGGGACAGCGAGGACCAAGGAGGGTCAATAAATGTCCACACATAAATTAATCAAAAACGTGCATCTTTATTTAAACTAATTTAAAAATAACACTTTTATATTATTCCTAGGCGTTAATGTAACAGTTAAAAGATAATAATTTATAATATGTATACCCGGAGTCTTCGGCTTCGGTGGAATTGGCATCATTGTAGGATACAGAAACATTTTTGACTTCTTGTTGTGCTTACCGCATGCATACTTGCATTTTGAACAAACTATGGTTGTTTTTGCCCACTTGTTGGCCTTTTTTATTTTAGATTTTGCTAATTTGATACATGGATGATATCGTCCCATTCCATTTTGGGATGGTGTTGAAGGTATTCAAGGGGATTATTTATAGTCCACTGTCAAGTTTTTATAAAAGTATGAGGAAATGAATTAAATTATAGAAATGCTAATTATGCCATCTAATAGGGCAGTAGTACGCCGACAACTACTAATTATTTGAGATTTTTAGGAACAAAGGTATTTAGAAAATCGGATGTAATGCAATGTTGTGAATAATTTTTAACCCTCCTTGGTCCTTCTAGGGTTAAGATGTTCCTGCCATAAGACCATGTTCATAAGACATGTCACATGTCCATATCCATTAAAAAATCTCTAATAGTTTTCGATATATTAGAAAAAATCGATTTTCATTTTGTAACTTCAAAGGGCTGTAACTTTTTTTATGTGCATATTAATTTGTACTAAGGTAAGTTAGGTTTAATAGAACTATTTTTGGTCCCAGAATATGTGATTTAATTTATGACCTGTATTTTTGTTACACCCTGTATAAATCATAGATGTACTTCGTTTAACCTCACTTCTTCTAAGACAGTAGTTATTACAGCTAAGACAGTAGCATATTACAAAATCGCACATTCCAAAAATAGCATAAGGAAAAGGATATCTTTTAGAAAGTGGCTTTGTTCAATTTGTCACATGCGAAAAACAATATTATATTTTTCGATGTACCATGGATAATTTCCACCCTCAATTTTAAATCATTATCTAAGCCAACTCTGAATAATATTTCTACGTCTCAACCTGTTCCGACTCCTTTAGAAATACTGGCATTTCTGAGACAATATAAACGAAATAGTTCTCTTTCTTATTGTTTCTCGAATAGAACAAACGGTTTGTTCCCCACTCTTAGTGCTAATCATGTGTTAAAATACCGCGAATCTCTCATGACTGTTGTCTCCCGCAGGCAACAGACCTGCGAATAAATCCCTCTGATTCTGACTCCCGGACAAGTCTTTTTCGCTTTTACTTTATGCTGGATCAGTGATAACAACTAGCTCAACAAAAACAGTAGCTTGATACACGTAATCAGTACTGCTAACCCGTCCTAGAGAAACAAGGCTAGTCCATTAAAGCAGATACCATAAACCACCGCGTGTGAAACCTGTCTATGTGACGATTACCGATGAGCGAGTGAAATAACAGTAGCATTGGTACGCACTTTATTTATTTAAAACTACATTAAAATTCGACATCATCATCAAAGATATTTAACAAAAATAAAAAAATACAAAACGTTATCAGAGCTTCTCTTTTTTAATACGATTTGTGCACCAGCAAGACATGCCTTTTTCTGTCATCTGCTCTTCTGAATGTTTTGTGGCACTTTGGACAGCCAAACTTTTTGGGTTTACCACAGTCAAGTTTAAGATGAACTCTTAGAGTATCGCCGTTTTTATATTTCTTGCCACACTGTTTACATTCTACCAAATTCACACCTGAAAAATTTGAGACGTGTATACATATCTGACAAAAAATATAATAGTATGTATTAATGATGATAACATATTTATAATAAGAGCAAAATAAGTACTTAAGGGAAACAAACCCTTAAGTTAATTAATAATGGTAATAAAGAGAGACAGAGAGACAGAGAGAGAGAGAGAGAGAGACAGACAGAGAGAGAGAGAGAGAAAGAGAGACAGACACACACAGAGAGAGAGAGAGAGAGAGAGAGAGAGAGAGAGAGAGAGAACGAGAGAAACAAGTTAACTTACCAAATTTTTTTTTGAATTACAAGTAATTTTCTAAAGGAAAAATATTTGGATCTGTTAACAAATTTTTTTTGGATTTTCAGAAGGAAAAATATTTGGAGAAAAATATTTTTGAAAACTCTACTCTTACGAAAAATAAATTATACATACAGGGTGAGTCATGAGGAACTGTACATACTCCTACCTCGTATAGAGGCTCCTATGGGGAATAACAAATGACCATTAAAAAGTGTCTGCTCCCATTGTTTAATAATATACAGGGAGAGTTTCGCATTTTGACAGAAATTTGTATTCGTCATAATTTTTGAACGGTCAGATCGATGTGTCTCTTATTTTGGTCTATCGTTACACTATTACCATCCAATCAACTGATTTAGTCAAAGTAGAAAAAAATTAGGTTCGGCTTTAAAAAATTAGTTCGTTTGGGTCTTAGAAAAAATTTCACCCTGTATACGCTTTTTGAAAACTCTAATATGAATTTTACAAATTAGACAAATAGACAATTAAAATGGCATATTTATTTTTTTCCCCACACGATTACTTAAGTTTTTATAAAAAAATCAAATTTGACTATGAATTAAAAGTTTGGTAAAGTGAACCATAGATTGAAAAAAAATAACTTTTATTACAAAAATTAATTTTTTTTAAACAAATATTTAATTTATGTTACCACCCAATCAACTGATTTATTTAAACTAGAAAAAAATTAGGTCCGGCTTTAAAAAATTAGTTCGTTTGGGTCTTAGAAAAAAATTCACCCTGTATACGCTTTTTGAAAACTCTAATATGAATTTTACAAATTAGACAAATAGGCAATTAAAATGGCTTATTTATTTTTTCCCCACACGATTACTTAATTTTTTATAAAAAAAATCTAATTTGACTATGAATAATTATTAAAAGTTTGGTAAAGTGATCCATAGATTTAAAAAAAATAACTTTTTTTACAAAAATTAATTTTTTTTAACAAATATTTAATTTATGTTACCACCCAATCCACTGATTTATTCAAACTAGAAAAAAAAGCAGGCTCGGATTTAAAAAATTTGTTCGTTTTGGTCTTAGAAAAAATTTCACCCTGTATACGCTTTTTGAAAACTCTAATATGAATTTTACAAATTAGACAAATAGGCAATTAAAATGGCATATTTATTTTTTCCCCACACGAGTACTTAACTTTTTATTAAAAAATCAAATTTGTCAAAATCAGAATTTTAACCTAAAAATGAAAAAAAAAATTAAATCACGGTAACTCGCTACGACTCTGTTCCATTTTAATATTTTTTTTTCTGAAATTTTTACAGCACCTATCTCTCAGAATAAATTTAAAATTTATCTATTTGATCAAGTCTATGTTAAACTATATAGTCCACAGAGAAGTGTATGGGGAGTTTTACATCTAGACGTGTTATAGAAATAAAAATGGTGAAACTTTTAATTTCAAGAAAAACGTTGTTTAATTTTTTTTATATTTATGGTAAAATTGCGATTTTGACAAATTTGATTTCTTAATAAAAAATTAAATAATCGTGTGGGGAAAAAAATAAATAAGCCATTTTAATTGCCTATTTGTCTAATTTGTAAAATTCATATTAGAGTTTTCAAAAAGCGTATACAGGGTGAAATTTTTTCTAAGACCTAAACGAACTAATTTTTTAAAGCCGGACCTGATTATTTTTTAGTTTGAATAAATCAGTTGATTGAGTGGTAACATAAATTAAATATTTGTTTAAAAAAATTAATTTTTGTAATAAAAGTTAATTTTTTTAAATCTATGGTTCACTTTACCAAACTTTTAATTCATAGTCAAATTTGATTTTTTTATAAAAAATTAAGTAATCGTGTAGGGAAAAAATAAATATGCCATTTTAATTGCCTATTTGTCTAATTTGTAAAATTCATATTAAAGTTTTCAAAAAGCATATACAGGGTGAAATTTTTTCTAAGACCAAAACGAACTAATTTTTTAAAGCCGGACCTGATTTTTTTCTAGTTTGACTAAATCAGTTGATTAGGTGGTAATGGTGTAACGATTGATCAAAATAAGAGACACATCGATCTGACCGTTCAAAAATTATGACGAATACAAGTTTCTGTCAAAATGCGAAACTCGCCCTGTATATTATTAAACAATGGGAGCAGACACTTTTTAATGGTCATTTGTTATTCCCCATAGGGGCCTCTATACGAGGTAGGAGTATGTACAGTTCCTCATGACTCACCCTGTATATGTTGTTTACATTAACATAATCATGGTCCTATCAAAAATAAAGACCACACACAAAAACTAACATCTATACAAATTGAAAACATACAAAATCTATTTCTCCCTGTCCATGTATAAATAATTTGTTTGTTTATTATATTAATTTTTATATATTAGTTTTATTCATAATAATTTATTTATTTATTTATTTAAAACTAAATTACAATTCTACATCATCCATCCAAAAATATAATTTTCTGTCTTAATAATAAGATATTTAAACAAAATAAAGATTGCAAAACGTTATTATAGTTTCTCTTTTTTAATACGATTTGTGCACCAGCATTACATGCCTCTTTCTGTCGTCTGCTCTTCTAAATGTTTTGTGGCACTCTGGACAACCAAACTTTTTGGGTTTACCACAGTCAAGTTTAAGATGAACTCTTAGCGTATGGTCGTTTTTGTATTTCTTGCCACATTGTTTACATTCTACCACATTCACACCTGAAAAATTTGCGACTTGTATACATATCTGACATATATTGTATGTATTTAATGGTGATACCATATTTATAATAAAAGCCAAATAACTGTTTTTCTGGTTCAAATATATTGATGCTATTTTATTTCAGAACAATAATTGAATATACACACACTCAACCAAAATTATATGGAGTCATCTGATATTTTTTATTATTTTAAGCGAATTAAAGCTAAATTTTATTTTCTTTCATTGCATCTCTCCTGAGCCTAACTACAAGTTATACAGGGTGATTGATTAGTGGGGTAAATCTCAATAGATCCGCTATAGTAATAGATAGCAATAAAAGTTAGCAATAAAAATAACAAAAATGTTAGCCACCTTTGAGCTTCACATTACAAAATTAGTTATAATGTTACAGGGTGTTCCATAACACAGTGGCAGACTAAACTTATGTTTTTTTTTAAATGGAACACCCTATATTTTATTTTAAATCCAAAATTCTGTTAACTTCTCCATCACAAAAATATAAAGGTTTGTTATGTTATACAGGGTATCTACAAAGTTATAACCAATTTTATATGAAAATCGTAACAAATTCAACTCCCTGTATAAATAAAAATAAGCAAAACAGCAATGGTTTATTAATGACATATTTTTTACGTATTGTCACAATTTTCAAGAATGATGGATATTGCTAATTTTCTTTATATCAAATGCAGGGTGAGTAAAAAAACAAGTACATTATATTCTATGTAATTTTAAATAGAACACCCTGTATTTTATATCACTATTGAAAAGTAGCATGACCGTACTTTAATTTTTAGATAAAATTCCCTATTTATTAGTTTTCGAGATATTTTCATTTTTCAATGGACCAGTAGCGGGCCACCCAAATCACCAGAATTTAATAAACTGGACTGATTTTTTTGGGGTTACGTTAATTATGAAGTTTATAAAATACCTCCAACAACAAGGGATGAGATGAAAAATGGAATACAAAGTGTAATTCGATGTGTTAATTTACAAATGCTTTGTAGTGTAAGTAGCTCATTCAATGTTCGTTTTAAGGCGTGCATAAACGTGTTAGGAGGTAATTTTTTTACACCTTATGTAATTAAATATTAAAAATATTTTATTAAAAGTAGCTTCTAATTTTTTCAAATATGTTTTTTTGCAAAATGTGTTACTGATATAGTATATTAAGTATGGAGAACGGTAAGGGTTTTATACCGATCGAAGACAATTGTTTGGAGGAGGAGTGGAGCTACGACTCCAATTATTTTCTGAGATCGGTTACCCTTAACGTTCGACATGCTTATAACGTTTTTTGCACGATTGATACCATTATAAATTATAAAATTAAACATTTTCGTCATATTGACTAGTTTCATTCATTTTATCAAGATAGATACTTTGGTTGTTAGGTAGTAACTAGTATGCATAACAACAATGGAGAATTGAGTTTTTATTTAGTTGTCAATAATTTTAAGTACAATTTTGATTATTATAAATTAAAATATGAGCGAAAGTGAATTTGAAGAAATTGAACGGGCTTAATTAACAAATTGTACCGTAAGTTTCAATATTAATAAATAATTCGTTAGTTTTCTTTATTCTTTCAAAAAATAAATTAAAATTAAGAGATTTTTTAACTCGACGGTAAGTGAATTACTTACCGTCGAGTTGGAGTACTTACCGTCGAGTTGGATTACTTACCGTCGAGTTGCTAGTAAATGTCACCTACTGACGTAAAATCTGTCACGGTAAACAGTCAAAAATGATCAATCGTGCAAAAAATTATTTTTCGTTCTTTATTTGTTACATTGTTACATTTACATACAAAAGTAGTGTTTAATTGTCTTCGCAAAATGTTGTATTTTGTGTTTGTGTGTTTTTTTTTTGTAAAATTTATTACTAATTTTCTTTCTTTATTTGTTACATTTACATAAAAAAGTAGTTTTTAATTGTTTCAAAAATGTTGCATGTTGTGGTTGTGCTTTTTTTTGTAAAATGTATTACTAACAAATTATTTTTATTTCTTTATTTGTTACATTGTTACATTGATTATCTGATTGATAATCAGTAATCGTGAATTGTTAATTCAGTCATGGCTTACTTAAAATTTAGATAAATTTAGACACCTAAAATAATTTGCTCTGAAAAATGAAAATATCTCGAAAACTAATACATTAGGGCATAGGGATTGTTATGTAAAAATTAAAGTACGGTAATGTTACTTTTCAATGATGATATAAAATACAGGGTGTTCCATTTAACATTACTGAAGAAATAATGTACTTACGTTTTGACTCACCCTCTATTTGATATAAAGAAAATTAGCAATGTCAATAATTCCTAAAGATTTTGACAATAAATAAAAAGATTTGGCATTAATAAACAACTGCTGTTGTGCTTATTTTTATTTATACAGGAAGTTGAACTTGTTACGATTTCCATACAAAAACGGTTATAAACCAATATACCAACCTTTGTAAATACCCTATATTATAACATAACAAAACTTTATATTTTTGTGATGGAGAAGTTAACAGGATTTCGAATATAAAATAAAATATAGGGTGTTCCATTTAACCCTGCTGTCCTGTTCGGGTCTATTTGACCCAAAAAATAATTTATTTCTTATTTTACAAATTATTACGCGGCGTAACGATTTGGTGTTTCGTGACTTTATTACCTAATATGAGGTCTTTCAATTGCATATGAGATAAACAATTAACTTTCTGATTTTTTTGATAAAAATTAAATTGTTACCTAGGGTACGTTCGGGTCAATATGACCCGCGTATTTAAACCTTTAAAAATTTCCTGTGTATGTGTGTTTAGTTGGCAGTTGGCAGTATTCTAATTCTATATTGGCAGTACCTGTGTGTTTGTCAGCCGGATACGTCTGTAAATAAAAACAGGTTTCTGCAAGCTAGAACTTGTAAAATAAACTGTAGTATAGCTGGACGATGTTACAAACGAAATTATAAATATGACCAACATGGACGGACAGAATGTCTTTGGAACCAACTGGAAAGACATGAATAAAGTTGGTTTCCAAGCATACATTGGTCTTTTATTTTTAGCTCGAGTTTATAAGTTCCATGGTGAATCAACCTAAAGTTTATGGAATGAAGAAACGGGTCGTAGTACATTTCAATCAAAAATGTCGCTTGATTTTTACAAAAAGTTTGCAAGTAATACGTTTTGAGAACAAAACTACTAGACAAGATAGGAGACGTTTTGATAAACTTGCTGCAATCCGTGAAATTTATGAAACATAGGTAGAAAATGTACCAAAATTTTTTAACCCTGATGAAAATGTTACCGTCAATAAGCAACTAGTTGCCTTTAGAGGCCGCTCTCCTTTCAAATGGTACATTCCAAGCAACCAACGAAATAGGTTACAAAAGTTTAGATTTTATGTAATTATGAACAGTAAAACTTCTTATGCTCTGGAATTGCAGATCTATACAGGAATGCGTGCGATGTGTGACCTGAGTAGTGATTTGGAAGGCCACCATATTACGTGTAATAACTTTTTTACATCGTAAAATTTAGGACAATTTCTTCTAAAAAAAAGTAGATACAATGCCGGGGATTATAAGTAAAATAAACCGGAGCTTTCAGCAAAAATCGCGAATGAAGGAGTTCATAGCTTATCTTTTTTGCTTCACGCAAGATACCACTGTTGTTGACAATATTCCTAAAAATAATAAAAATGTTGTTCTTCTGAGTACTTTGCATCATGAATCGATGCATCATGCGTCACTTTCATCAAATGAAAAGCCTCAAATTATTTTAGATTACAATTCTAATAAGGGAGCAGTGGATACCCTAGATTAGCTTGTTGGCACGTATACATATGAGAAGAGATAAATCGCTGGCCAATGATTGTTTTTTATAATCTGCTGGACATTTCTGCCTACAACGCGTTCGTGTTATGGGCATCAATAAATATCCAATGGAATACCAATAAACGAGCAAAACGGCGAATTTTTCTTGAGGAATTAGGAAAAAACTAATGAAACCAGTCATCATTTCCATAAAAAATATATCAATAACTAAAGGCTCTCACGAACTGATAAAAAGGACACGAGCAGAAACAAGTAGACGAGATGGAAATGCTAGTGAACCATGTATGGACAATCTAACTCCGCCTGCTAAACGAGCACGCTGTAAACTTGCCCTAAAAACAATAATAAGACTTATTATTAGTATGTTGTATATATCATAAACATATTTGTAAAATCCATTCTTTTTATTACTGTCGCAGTTGTAAACTGAATTAAGTTTTTGTAGATATTTGTTACCTACAAGGCTTTTTTTAAAGAAAACAATACCTTTTATTTTTGTTAATAAGGTTTAATTTACATTAACAACATAATTTTTCTTTAAATAACCATAATTTATTGTTAATAATGTTTTATTTATCACTATTAGCTTATTTTATTTCGATTAAGGAGCGTAAACCATAGTTGGGTCATATTGACCCGAACAGTACCGGGTGTCCCAATAAGAATGGCTCTCGGCCATATCTCAGGAACGGTTTATAGTAGAGCTTTGAAATAAAAAATTTTATAACAAAAGTTACCTCAGGAAATGCCTGGAAATTATTTTCATAATTGTGGGTCCACCGCTAGAGGACGTAATTGAATATCAAAAATAAAAAAATCTAAATTTTACAAAATTTTCCTAATGAATGGGCACTGGAAATCCGATTATTGTATTCTTCATCAAATTCTGCGCATATTTGATTTAACAAGTTTAACTCTACCCTTGCAAATAAGAGGTGGGGGTGAGTGGGAACCTTGTTATGAAAAAATGGCTTTAAGTCCGGTTCTGCTAAATCAAATTTTGAAAACTTGGTCTTGTTGAAGACAGATCTTTTTCTTCAATGTAAGCGTGATAATTTTGAACCATCCTAATAAGTAATAAGCCAGCTGGGAGGCGTTATTTAATTTTTTTCAGAAATCTAGTTGTCTTTGGAAAATATTAAATACAAGTATGCATTTTTAATCATACTTTATAAAATTAGATTAAATTAGCAATAGAATAGCGAAAACCGCATGTCGATATCTTTTGTCTATCTCAAGATATCTCGAGAAATGTGTAAATTTTATACATAACTGTTACTATCACCGGTAAACTAAGTTAATGAAAAGTAGTGTGCTGTGGAAAAAAACAAAATAACATTTTCCAGATGTCAACGTATAAAAATATAATTAATTAAAACAACAATATAAAGAGAAACAATACTATTAAAATTAAATATAACACAGAACTAAAAGAACTACTTAGTGACGACCTAAATATTCAAATTGTTGCCCATCATACACTACTCTAGAATACATTATCCAGAGAATACTAAACGCCATTCAAAGCATATCGAGAGCAGAAATTGAGACTGCTGTTCAATCTACTCTTGAAAGAGTAAATGTTTGCAACGAAAATGATGGGTAAAAATTTGAACGTTTATGTCATCACTAAATAGTTGTTTTTATTTCTTTGTAATAGGGCTTTTCAACGCTTCTCATTTGTTTCGAGCCTCTGTCATATGCCGTATAATCCGTGTATAATATTAATATACGAGATATGAACGAGGCTCGAAACAAATGAGAAGCGTTGAAAAGACCTAATATACGTTGACAGCTGGAAAAGGTTTCTTTGTTGTTTCCATAGCACACTACTTTTAATGAATTATTTCGTTTACCGGTGACAGTAACAGTTATGTTTTTAAATTTACACGTTTTGTAAGATATCTCGAGATAGAAAAAAGGTATTAACATGCGGTTTTCGCTATTCTGTTGCTAATTTTGTCTAATTTTGTAATATGGTATTAAAAATGCATGTTTGTATTTAATATTTTCCAAGGAACACTAGATTTCTGAAAAAAATTAAATAACGCCTTCTAGCTGGCATATTACTCAGTAAGTTGGTTCGAAATCATAACTTTTACATTGACAAAAAAGATCTGTCTTCAACAAGACCAAGTTTGCAAAATTTGATTAAGCAGAACCGGACTCACAGCCAGTTTTTCATAACAAGGTTCCCACTCACCCCCACCTCTTATTTCCAAAGGTAGACCTAAACTTGTTAAATCAAATATGCGTAGAATTTTATGAAGAATACGACGATCGGATTTCCAGTGCCCCTTCATTAGGAAAATTTTGTAAAATTTAGATTTTTTAATTTTTGATATTCAATTACGCCCTCTAGCGGTGGTCCCACAATTATGAAAATAATTTCCAGGCTTCTCCTGAGGCAACTTTTGTTATAAAATTTTTTATTTCAAAGCTCTACTGTAAACGGTTCCTGAGATATGGCCGAGAGCCATTCTTATTGGGACACCCGGTACATTTAGTACATTAGTTGACTCGAACGGGACAGCAGGGTTAAAAAAACATAAGTTTGGTCTGCCACTATGTTATCGAACAATCTGTAACATTCTAACTAATTTTGTAATGTGAAGCTAAAAGTTAACTACAATTTTTGTTATTAACTTTTATTGCTATCTATTACTATAGCGGATCTATTGAGCTTTACCCCATTAATCACTCTGTAGTAACAAATGAACATATTTTATCGGCGAGCTATTAAAGTTGGTTGGATGAAAATTAAAGGATTTTTTGTACCTATCATAATTCGTCCCCAGAACATGACCCTTCCTCTTTTATATTTGTGAACAAATCTGTCAGTTTCCGTTCTTGCTTGTCTTCCTCGCCCTTCAAGTACACTTCATTTGCTTCTTCTTCTTTTACTTCTTAGAGATCTTTAGATCTGTTCAATTCTGAAGTTGCCTCTGGTTAAATTCTGAGAGGTAGATTGTCAACTGTCCCTCCATCTTTTAGGTGGTCTTCCGGGAGGTCTTGAACCGGACGGGTTGTTTTCTAGGCGATTTTTGGGAGTCTATTCTCATCCATTAGTCTTACATGGTTGTACCACACCCTGCGTTCCCCATCTTACAATATCTTGAATTTTGCATTGCTCTCTAATGTTTGTATTTCTCAACCTGTCTCTTCTTGTTTTCTCCACTATTGTTCTTAGGGTTTTCATTTCGGCAACTCTTAGCATCTGTTTTCTTTTGTTGGTGTCTTCGCGCACTTCTATGCCATATGTCATGATCGGCCGTATGCAAGTCTTGTAGATTCTAATTTTACTATCTGTGCGCATATACAGATTTGACCACACTATCTCCCGCAGACGTCCTGATAATGCAGATGCTGTTGATCTGACTCTTCAGGTCCTTTACTGGGCCGTGAGTGCTTGATATATCTATGCCCAGATATCTGAATTGCATCACATGTTCTATGGGGTTGTTCTCAACCACTAACTTACATCTGAGCGGATCTTTTGCTATTATCATACATTTAGTTTTGTTGGTAGAAATGTTCATATTTAGTTGGTAGCTTATTTGAAAGAACTGAAAGAGCTGTCTCTAAAGATCATCTTCTGATTCGGCAATAATTGCTGTATCATCTGCGTAGCACACCATACCAATTCTTTTGTTGTCCATTCTATATCCGAGATTAAGAGATGTTACTTTGTTTATAATTTTTCCCATGAGTAGGTTAAACAAGAAGGAGGCTTAAACTGTCGCCTTGTTAAATTCCTCCCGGTGTTGGAATATTTTCAATGAATTGGTTAACTTCTGCTCTAACTTTGGTTACGTTGTTGCTGTTTAGGTTATGAACTACATTTGTCATGCTGGTCGGTGTTTTATTTTCTATTAATATATTTAGAATGTCTCCCAGGCGAACCCTGTCAAACGCCGTCGTCAGATCAATGAAGCAAATATACGCTGGCATGCCGAACTCTATAGCTTTTTCTTTTATTTATTTTATCATTTTCATCTGGTTTTACATATCCTACTTTTGTTTGAAAATAGGACACTTTTCCAATTTCCAATGTTCCAGTCTTGGTGTTGAAGATACCAATTTACGTGATCAATCTTGTGCTGTCTGGTTAACTCGGGATCCCGTAACTTTCTCCTGCTATTTAGTCCTTGGGCACACCCACTCTTCTTCTTATCGTTTCAACTAAAATACCTGCACCTATAGCTTCTAAAAGCTGCAAATTTCAAATACATAGTGATTATATAAGTTTCGTTGAGTTTAGTGTTTGTTTTTACGGACATAACACTAAAGAGCAAGGGGAACAAACCCTTACGTTAATTCATAATTGTAAGAGAAAGACAGAGAAATAGAGAAAGAGAGAGAGACAGAGAGAGATAGAGAAAGGGAGAAAGAGAGAGAGAAAGGAAGGGTACTTACGAAACATACATTTATGGTTTCTACATTGTACATTTAAGATAATCATGGTCCTAACAAAAATAAAGACTACACACAAAAACTAACATCTATACAAATTGATAAACATATTATTATAAAATCTATTTCTCCCTGTCTATGTGTAAATAATTTGTTTATTTATTATATTAATTTTTATATATTAGTTTTATTCATTATTATTAATTAATTTATTTAAAACTAAATTACAATTATACATCAATCTTCCAAAAATATAATTTTCTGTCTTATTAATAAGATAATTTACACACAAATAAAAATTACAAAAAGTTATAATTTCTCTTTTTTAATACGATCTGTGCACCAGCATTACATGCCTCTTTCTGCTGTCTGATCTTCCGAAAGTTTTGTGGCACTTTGGACAACTAAACGTCTTGGGTTTACCGCAGTCAAGACGAAGATGAACTCTTAGAGTACTATCGTTTTTGTAGTTCTTACCACACTTGTTACATTTCACAGCATACACACCTGCAAAATAAGCTTTAATGATAACAATACAGGGTGTCCCGAAAAGAATGGTCATAAATTATATCACAGATTCCGAGGTCAAAAATATGTTGATTGAACCTCACTTACCTATATACAATAGTGCACACAAAAAAAGTTACAGCCCTTTGAAGTTACAAAATGAAAATCGATTTTTTTTCATATATCGAAAACCCTTCGAGATTTTTCATTGAAAATGGACATGTGGCATTCTTATGGCAGCAACATCTCAACAAAAAATTAAAGTGAAATTTGTGCACCCCTTAAAATTTTT
The DNA here is from genome assembly GCF_917563875.1 of Diabrotica virgifera virgifera. Taxonomy (NCBI): domain Eukaryota; kingdom Metazoa; phylum Arthropoda; class Insecta; order Coleoptera; family Chrysomelidae; genus Diabrotica; species Diabrotica virgifera. The sequence continues at coordinate 81,059,412 of NC_065445.1, forward strand.
AGGGGGGTTTTGTTCCTTTAAACCCCCCCAAACTTTTGTGTACGTTCCAATTAAATTATGATTGTGACACCATTAGTTAAACAAAATGTTTTTAAAACTTTTTTGCCTCTTAGTACTTTTTTGATAAGCCAGTGTTTATCGAGCTATTTTGAATATTTGTCGAATCCACCATATATTTGTATATGGTTAAGTACGATTATAGAGACCTGTTAATAATCTGAAAATGTATTTATAATTTACATTTTTAGGTATATTTTGAAAAAGAAGCCATATCTCGATAAAAGGTGATTTGTCAAAAAAAGACTAAGAGGCAAAAAAGTTTTAAAAACACTGTGTTTAACTAATGGTATCACAATAATAGTGTAATTGGAACGTACACAAACATTTGGGGGGTTTAAAGGAACAAAACCCCCATAAAACTTTTATGGGGTGGACAAACTTCACTATAATTTTGTTTTAATATGTTACTGCCATAATAATGATACATGTCAATTTTCAATAAATAATCTCTAATAGTTTTCGATATATTGAAAAAAATCGATTTTCATTTTGTAACTTCAAAGGGCTGTAACTTTTTTTATGAGCACATTTGTACTAAGGTAAGTTAGGTTCAATCGAACTATTTTTGACCGTAGAATGTGTGGTATAATTTATGACCAATCTTTTCGGGACACCCTGTATAACAAATAGCATAATAGTTTGGTTTTAATAATATAAAAACAAAAGATGCAGATCCTTGAAAATGTAGATTTACGCTCCTGCTCGGTCTAGGTCTCGAATGTTGTTTTTTGATTGGAATGTGTCTGAAGATATTCAACCTCTCATCTTTACTGATGAGCCCAGAGAGGTTCAAGAGGGCGAAACACATTTCTAAGAACTGGTGTTTGGATCTTTGATTATATTCAAAAAAATTTTCCCAGCCCGAAGTGTGAATTATTCGTAAGGGGATTTTTCCACATTCTCTATTTGATCTGTTTAATAATATAAATTAAAAGAATAACAATAATTGGTCCATTAATGCCCGGTTGCACCAACATATCTTAAGCTTAAGTCGAGAATATCATAAGAATTAATATAATATAATTATAATATATTACAATAAGAATACCATAATATAATAATAGATATAATTGATAATAAGATAAGAATCTAAAATTATGGTGCAACGTAAGTGATACTCAAGGAGGACTTATATATAAGTAAAGCTTAGCTAAGCTGGAGCTTAAGATCTGTTGGTGCAACCAGGCATAAGAGTATTTTCCAAAAGAACCGTTGGAAATACAGTACACTCCCTCTATAACGAGAACTGAAATTGCGGACTAATTACCTCGTTATAAGCGGATCTCGTTATATCAGACAACAATAATATTGTGCATACCACCACCACTAAAATGTTTTGATTCCTCTTACGTAGTTTATTAGGTGTCGCTGGTCGAACACAATAATGGAATTTGGCCATCGTAAATTGTAAATTTCCTACAATATTCAATATCGGTCGATAGATAAACAAGAATAAACAATTACCGGCGGTAGAATTTATTACAGCACGGGCCTCAATAAGCACACATATGTTGGGCATTCCTGTAAACAGGCAGTTATGGTATTTATTTATGGCCATTACCACGCCAAAAACAGGAAAAGAAACATGATCTTCGATTTCATTTTTCCTCGTTATAATCAAATATACCTCGTTATAGAGGTATTATAGTCCAATAGGAATTTCATGGGCATCTGGTCTACCTCGTTACAAGCGAAACTTCGTAATACCCGTGTTAGTTATAGAGAGAGTCTACTGTGGTATTTCGCTTTCTCTTTACGAACAAGAGATGAAGACAATGATTAATAATAAAAATGTGGGTCTCAATTTGTAATTTATTTGACCTTCCGGTATTTAAGGTAAAATTATATTGCCAATCATGATATATATTTAAATTTACGTTATTAAAACGTATGAGCATGATGTTGTCAATTTTCAGTGGCACATGCGTCGACTGTGGAAAATTAAACTTTTCACTTATGGACAGGATAAATAAATTAAAAGGTACTTCCTTAAGATAGGCAAAATGAGCTCACTACCAAGATGTAAATTTTTTTCATGTGAATAAAGATAAGACTCAACGCAAGCTTGTAGAGACTTTTATATCACTGGTTTTCATGAAAACTTTAGAAAGTAGTCCTGCCCTGTGCCAAAAACCAAATACACTTTCGAAACGGGTACGTAAGCTAGTTATTTTTTTGGACGAAACGTCAATATTTTTGAAACGGTAGTATGAACGTACATGGCCAGAGCCAGATATAACAGTTTAAGGTGTATAAGGAGAGGTCACGAAAATACTGGTAACGCTAGGTTGCTGTTTACTAGTAACGCACTCAACGAAAAAGGTACGTAATATCAATATAAATGTTAATTCAGACAACAAGCGCAATACGTAAAATTTGTCCAATTCTTGGTTTTATTGGAACAACAAAGCGATGTTCATCAATTCATTATTTTCGTTAGTTGAGCCAATGTATCACGTTTATTGAATGGATGAACATTCATTATATGTATACCATAATATCACTTTATTGGTATTACGAACTCTGTTCACTGAGTCAACGAACACTATTTATTGGAACAACAACGTCGTTAATTAACCGGCGAAGACTATTCGCTGTGTCAATAACAGTGTTATTTCTCCTAACGTATTTCGTTTATTTCTAAAATTATTTCCGTTTATTCTTACAATTAATTCCGTTCATTCCCACAATAAATACGGTTATTCTTACAAGCAATTCTATTCATTCTTACAATCAGTTTCGTTCATTCCTACTATGAACGTATTTTATATTAGTAATTACTGAATGCATTCAATGTATAATATTAATTGATTAATAATAATTTTACAAATCCCCCTTTTTTGTCCTAAACCTAATGGATTTTACACTGTGTGATTTCTCATATGATTTCACTTATACAGTGCGCTGGAAAAAGTATTGTCCCCTTATCAACTTATTTATTTTTAGCACATAAGCAAAACGCTCGGACAGGTCGAAAATAATATAGGTATATTATAACATCAATGTTTCGAACTTTGCACGATCCCTCTTCAGGTGACAGGCATAACTTTGATTTTTTTAAATGGGAAATTACATCATGTGACAGCTCATTTAAAAGCGTTTGAAACAGTGATTCCAAAAATGTATAACACTTTAATCCTTTTTCAGAGCGCAGGTAAACGCATTCATTTTTTTTTGAATCCTGAGAAAATTAATAAGAATTTTTGAAAAATTTAAACGCAGCACAGAATAAAAGATTACATTATTACCGAGGGCTGAAATAGAATAAACAAAAAGTTTCTTTTGAATGGTATATTTGAAATTAAAAATTATACTAAATTTTCTCTTTTTCGCCCCTGTGACTTATTAAAATAATCATTATAGAAGTTCTCAGGGACTTCAGACTCTCGATAATATTGTAATATTTTATTCTGCGTTTAAATTTTCAAAAATACTAATTAGTTTTCTCAGGATTCGAAAAAAATTTAAAAAGAATTCGACCGAAATTTCACGATAACAGACACACGAAAACTTTCTTCTACTACGGACTACAATTGGAAACGAAATGAAATTATTATTCGGCACTTCGGCAGAGGTAACAGCATTGTTTAACAAATAATTATTTTTTAAATAATGGTAACACAGAGAAGCTGGGGGTATCACGATAAGGAAAAGCCGTTACATTTCAAATGGTCAAGCAAAACATTTATTGTCTCAACAACTACGTTTATTGTCACCATGACCGCATTGATTGTGGTTATTAAACGCAGTAGTAGATTGATTAATGCATTGGTTGTCACAACAATCAGTTTACATCTATACAATAATCATATATTACTCTATATTAACAACATTTGTACATTGTGTTAATGAAATCTGTACGTTGTCACGATAAACCAAGGTAATTGCTTGTCATCTACGAAATCAAGAAAGTGAGTTGCTGCCAGAATTAACATTATTTATTAAATATACAAAACTTGTTAAAAAGTTATTGGCTGAATAAATTGAGTTTTATTGATTAATATACTCTAGTTATTTTCACAATTATTATTCAATCATTGTGACAATAACCAAATACATTCGTCAATGTCTAAAAGTTCGTTGAAACAAAATATTAAATTGTTGTTACAACGAAATACTATTCAATAATAACTGTTAATCAATATTACGAACTAAATTTTTTTGAGTGTGGGTTTTTGTTTAAAACGCTATACTATTATTTTCGACCGCATCGAAGAAGAGTTTCGTCCAACTCAGCCAAAAAGTGTCAAACCGACTATAAATAAACAATAATAAGATTAGTATGTATTTAAATATATTTATCACACTTAGGTTATAAATCTATAGTAATTGTGATATAACACAATTTATGTAGTAGAATCACATCTTCACCAATTTCAAATTAATATTAGAGTGTATTCTTAAAACATGCAAATCTCTACAGTTCTTTCTTCTAAAACATTTTCCGCAATATGAACATTGAAATAATTTAGGTTTACCGCAGTCCAGTTTGACATGCTGTTTCAGGGTTTGAGTATTTTTATACTTTTTACCACAACCCTCGCAGTGGACACCATCTAAAAAAATAAGTGGTATTAATATAGTAAAAGCTACAAAACAACAAACAAAAATAGGATTTTCACTTACAAAGTATCCCAAATCAACTAGAAATCTATTCATAGAAATTCTAGACCACTATCCTAAATACACTGCGCGTCAAAGAAAACGGGCACCCCACAAAATGGGTCATTTTTGATGTTTCGAATTTCGTAAACCTGTTGTTTAATTTAAATGATTTTGTTAATATGGTATAGCTTTATTTTTTAACAATATCGCTGTAATAATATTGTCGCTAAACAAGTAAATGTTCATTGTATACAGGGTGAACCAAACAAACTGTGTTATTTTCTCAAAGTTCGCAATACCCTGTTGAATATTCTAGCATCTATAAAATAGTGAAATTAAAACCCAACTATAGCCTCAGGTTTTCTTAACATTCTGTTTTTTGATTCATTCGCTTATGTGGGATAATAGAAAAAGTTAGGTACTTTAACAACTAGCCATGTTCTTTATCAATAAAGGGTGTTTCTAAATAAATGTGACAAACTGTAACCAAGAGGATACTGAGAACATCAGAAATGAGAATGTTGAGACCAATAACTGGGAAACACTGTGAAACAGAATACCGAACGACAGAATAAGAGGTCTCGGTAACTCTTGGAGAAGACAGAGAAGACGAGAGTGGAATCAGCATGTGACGAGAATGGACAGCGAGAGAATAGCCCGTATAGCCAGGGATTCGAAGCCAACAGGCAAGAGACCAATAGTAAGGCCCTTTAAAAGGTGGCGAGATAGCTGGCAGTCAACATCACAGCTACGAATACAAGCTCAAAATTGGTTAAGAACAGGCCAAGAGGAAAGAATAAGAGTAGGAAACTTTAAGGGGTAATTCTGCATGAAAAATAATGACCCGTTTGCTTTTTAAATATATAAAATCAATGGGAAAATCCCAATAGTTGGATGTATACCATAGTTTAAAAAATCCTATACAGAAGTAAAAACTTCAAATTGTATTTTGGTATAAAATCGTTTATTTAAAAACTATCTAAAAGTCATCCACATGGATTGCAAAACGTTTTCGTTCTGAACAGAACATCTTCAGTGCCTGGAATGAAGTATTTCCACGTTAGATTAAGGCAAAAAGGTTAAAATTGTGACTGTTAATGAGAAAAATATGTGGAGAATACTTACATTCCGCAAAGTAGTTGTAACTAGCACACCAATGAAGGTGGCAACTTCATAATATATGGCTTACATTAAAAATTTTTATAAAATATTGTGACTACAAGTCGATGTTACAAGATTAAATTACGTATGTGCCTAAAGAGCAACATGCTTCCCTGCTCGAAAAAACTAGGTACTTGCCATTTCAATTAGCACAGACCAACTGATATAAAAGGAAAAGGAATGACAAAGAGTGACATGACAAGACAAGGTAAAGTCAATTTTTGGTTACGAACTTCAAAAAGTGTAGTTTTAATTTTTGGATTTTTTAATTAAAATGTAAAGGTAGGTAATAACTGATTGATTAATTATATTTTCAATCAGTTATTACCTACCTTTACATTTTAATTAAAAAATCCAAAAATTAAAACTACACTTTTTGAAGTTCGTAACCAAAAATTGACTTTACCTTGTCTTCTCATGTCACTCTTTGTCATTCCTTTTCCTTTTATATCAGTTGGTCTGTGCTAATTGAAATGGCAAGTACAGTGAAACCTGCCATCCGGATATATCCGGAAAATATCCGGATATCAAGACCACTACTTCTTTTACAGTCTCTGAAACGTTTTCTCCTTCATACATTCCAGTAATTAACGCCGTCAATAACTTTCGTCGATAGACACGTTTTTGTAGATTCTATAATACATTATTTCGCCATGTTTTAGTTCTTCTTTTAGTGCGTTGTCCAACAGCAGGACTGCCTTTTTCGGTAGATCCGGACAGCGCAGAACCGTCCGGATATGGGGAGGTCCAGATATGACAGGTCCGGATATGGCAGGTTGTACTGTACCTAGTTTTTTCGAGCAGGGAAGCATGTTGCTCTTTAGGCACATACATAATTTAATCTTGTAACATCGACTTGTAGTCACAATATTTTATCAAAATTTTTAATGTAAGCCATATATTATGAAGTTACCACCTTCATTGGTGTGCTAGTTACAACTACTTTGCGGAATGTAAGTATTCTCCACATATTTTTCTCATTAACAGTCACAATTTTAACCTTTTTGCCTTAATCTAACGTGGAAATACTTCATTCCAGGCACTGAAGATGTTCTGTTCAGAACGAAAACGTTTTGCAATCCATGTGGATGACTTTTAGATAGTTTTTAAATAAACGATTTTATACCAAAATACAATTTGAAGTTTTTACTTCTGTATAGGTTTTTTGTTAAATATATGTCCGCAAATGCTTAGTTTCCAAGATAGGGATGTTGATTTTTTTCTTACAAACTGACGATTTATTGTTTGCTCCAAAACCGGTTGAGATATGCAAATAAAATTTGGAAGGTTTTAAGAGGTAGTTACTACGCATTTTTTTTTACATATAATTAAGAATTTTGTATGCACCAATGACGTACATACGGGCCATATTACCCGTATGCACGCCAATGGTGAATATAAAATTCTTAATTGCATGTCAAAAATGCTCAAAAACCTACTAATTTTCATTTGCATACCTCAAGCGCTTTTAGAGCAATAAATAAATCGTTAGTTTGTAAGAAAAAATTCAACATCCTGTATCTCGGAAACGAAGCATTTGCGTATCGCTCAGTAAATGAACAAGAAATACGGCGATACCGTGTAATGTTGGGGCAACTCTGAATTGCATGAAAATTTGAATTTAGGTTCTACTTACTCTCCGCTTCAAAATTGAAATTGTGCCGTTGGTTGCTTTTACTTGGAGAGGGGGGTTATAGTTAAACTATATACAGTATGTCCCTGTAAGTTGTATCCATATGGAAAATTTTTCATTATTAATTTTACGAAAAAAAGTTATTCTTTATAAAAAGCTCTGCACGGTCCAAAACCTAAGATTTAACCATCAAATATCAAATTTTTTGAATATTATACGAGGTATGTCAAAAAGTTTGAATTTCACTCAAGAGTAAAGTAGCTTTATTTTTGGTAATATTGGAAATTGCTATTATGAAAAGTTGTTTAGAATTAAAAACTATATTCTAATATGCAATTACATCCTTCTAATTGAAAAAAATTTTTTTTTGAAAAATTATGGATATCATTATTTTTTTCAGTTATTTCAATTCTGATAACTCTTTTATTATTAATTTTACGAAAAAAAGTGATTCTTAATAAAAAATTCTGGATGGTCTAAAACTTAAAATACAACCATCTTATATCAAATTTTATCAATTTTATACGAGGTATGTCAAAAAAGATAAATTTAGATCAAAAGTAAAGTACTTTTATAATTCAGAATATTTCAATTAGAAGGATGTAATTACATACTGAAACATAGTTTTTAATTCTAAATAACTTTTCATAACAACAATTTTCGATATTGTGAAAAATAAACGTATTTTACTCTTGAGCGAAATTCATATTTTTTGACATACCTCGTATAAAATTGATAAAATTTGACATGAGATGGTTGTATTTTAGATTTTAGACCATGAAGAATTTTTTATTAAGAATCACTTTTTTTCGTAAAATGAATAATAAAAGAGTTATCTGAATAAAAATAACTGAAAATAATGTTAAGTTATCCATAATTTTTCAAAAAAAAATTTTTCAATTAGAAGGATGTAATTGCATACTAGAATACAGTTTTTAATTCCAAACAACTTTTCATAATAGCAATTTTCAATATTTTGAAAAATAAAGCTACTTTACTCTTGAGTGAAATTCAAACTTTTTGACATACCTCGTATAATATTCAAAAAATTTGATATTTGATGGTTAAATCTTAGGTTTTGGACCATGCAGAGCTTTTTATAAAGAATAAGTTTTTTTCGTAAAATTAATAATAAAAAAGTTTTCCATATGGATACAACTTACAGGGACATACTGTATAAAAATAGGGGGTGAAAAAACTAACGTTCATGATAAGCTCGGAAGTGTATAAATTGACTGATTATAAGCAACTTTCGTTCTATAGAGTTTTTTATGTAAGCCAATAGTTTTCAAGATATTTGCGATTGAAAATGTTTATTTTTCGACAAAAAAACTACGTTCTGGAACGGTTTTTCCAAAATAACTGAAAAACTAAATATTTTAACGAAAAAATATTCTTAGCAAAAGTGTAGATTATAAAAAAAACTAAAACGTGGTGTATCAGTTAAATCTATAAACCGAGTAAAAGCATAGTTGTTGCTCATGAAAAATGCGTTGTTAGTCGTCTAGTTCCAAATCGAATATTTCAACGTGAATTCACCGAAAAATTAAACACTTTTCGGGAAAAATCCATTTATATATATATAATATATATATATATATATATATATATATATATATATATATATATATATATAATTGTTAATATGTAATGACTGTTGGAATGTAATAAAAATTTTATTGGGGAATGCAGTCAATAAATATTTGGGCTATTCAGTGAAACACTTTGAACTTATTAGTCGAGCTTTCGAAAATTTTATTTTCTTTATCAAGACTATCTACAAATAAAAATGTTTAAATTTAGATAAAACTCAAAACAAAACTTAACTTACTGCTCGTGGTTACAAATTAATAATTATACAACTTATATAAAAACATGAAAATTTCTTAAAAGTAATATGTAAACGTAAAAATTTTGATAGTATGTCAATTCGACATCACTCAAAAAAATGTCGTTGGACTACTATAATAATTCGATAGGTTGGGAAAGAAATTAATGACATAATTTGTTGTAATTTATGATAGAAGAAATAAAAAAAAAAAATTTTATTTTAGGTAGAATTATTAGTAATATTTCAACAAATTTTAATAAGACAAAATGTTATTATAAATGATACTTAATTTATCAATGTCAGATCTCTTATTAATGCAATTTGATTTTTTTATCTAAACCATTTCTTTAAATTCTCTTTTGCGTAAATTAATTTCCCTTTCTAAAATTGTGGTTTCTTGAAACATGAAAACATGATCATCATTAATCACATGTTCTGCCAAGGCACAAGATGGGACATTTCTCTTAATATCACTTTTGTGTGAAGTTAATCTAAGGGATAAATTCCTTGAGGTTTGACCAACGTAACATTTACCACAAGTGATACAAGGTATAGAGTAAATAAGATTAGAACTCTCCATAATTTGTAGTGGAGTCTTTGTTTTGGTGTAAAGACTGTTTAAAGTTTTAATATTTCTAGTGGCAATCTTAATTTTTGGATTTTGCCTAAATAACTTAACCAACTTGGGTGTTAAAGTTGGTATATATGGTAGAGAACAATAAGAAATGGTAGGTAAACTTTCTAATTCCCTTTCCTGTTGGTCAATATTGTCTTCCTGAAGTGTTCTATTATAATTAGTGCTAAAAATTAATTTGTTTAATAAACCCCTGGGATAACCATTTTCTAATAAAATTTCTCTTAATTTGTTGAGGTCATTATTTACAAAATCCCTATGTGACAGTTTACATATTCTGTTTTTTAGTCCTAAAACTAAGTTAATTTTCATTTTGAAAGGATGTTGAGAAAGATAATGAATATACCTATTACTGCAAAAAGGTTTCTTGTACCATTGAGTTCGTAGGATATTATTAGAATCTCGGTGAATTAACAAATCTAAGAAAGGTAAGCAATGATTTACCTCTTTTTCGTAAGTAAATTGGATACTTTGATTCCAACTATTAAAAATAGATAATGTATATTCAATTTTGTCTGATGGTAAAGCCAAGATTAAATCATCTACAAACCTCTTTATAAAAGGAATTGGAAAATCAATTTTCTTTCTTATATCATCAATCAAGTCATCCAAGACAAAATTACTAACTATAGGGGAAATCTTTGAACCCATTGGTGTCCCATAAACTTGTTTGTATATAAAGTCTTGGAAAATTAAGATATTTGAATTGAATATGAATTCCAAAATACTTTTAAAGGTTTGCAGATCAAGGTTACAATTATTTCATATTATATTCCAGTGCTTCTCAACACTTACCAGTACCATATGTAAAGGAAGATTAGTAAATAACGACGTTACATCAAAACTAACAATTTCGTATCCATTGGGTAATTTAAAATTATTAATGTAATTGTTAAAGTGAAAAGAATCTTTAATACAAAAATCGTTGGAGGAATTATAAGATTTGGTTAAAATTTCAGTAAAGAATTTAGAAAGTTTACTGTTAGGAGAATCAATTGCAGAAACAATTGGTCTCATTGATAAAGTAGGCTTATGAATTTTTGGTAGAGTATAGAATCTAGGAACTACAGAGTTATATATTGTCAAAGTGGAGGCTATTTCTTTAGTAACAAACTCTTTATTTTTTAGTTGTGAGACAATTTTGTTAGCTTTTTGTTGAAGTGTAGAAACAGGGTTGTTTGTTAGTTTCACATAATACTTTTTATCATTTAATAAAGCTAAAATTTTTTTCTTCATAGTCTGTTTTATACATTAGTACTGTTACATTACCTTTATCACTTTTGACCAAATATAACTCAGGGTGAGTTTTTAAAAACTGCTTACTTTCTTCATACAAATTGTTTAAGAAATGTTTATTAGAATTATCTAAGTGAATGTAATTGGTAATTATATTAGTACATTTAGCTCTAAGGTTGTCTTTAATATTATTATCAAAATTTGTCAAAATATTTTCTACATCTGCTAATAATGAAGACATGCTAACGTCTTTACGTTTCGGCAACAAACAAAATTTAGGACCTAATGATAATAATTTTTTAACATTATATGGTATATCTATATCAGTTAAATTTTTTATCCATTTTTCTTGAAAAGTGACAAATTTAAAATTATCTAGTTTTAATGCTTCAAATTTATTTAAATTATATCTTTTAATTTCAAGAAACTTTTTTTTGTAAAAATCATTTTGTCTAAAATTAAAGTTATCTATAATAAATTGTGGAAGGTAATTTCTCAATTTAATTTTTGTCTCACCAAGTTTTTGTCGAATTGACATACTATCAAAATTTTTACGTTTACATATTACTTTTAAGAAATTTTCATGTTTTTATATAAGTTGTATAATTATTAATTTGTAACCACGAGCAGTAAGTTAAGTTTTGTTTTGAGTTTTATCTAAATTTAAACATTTTTATTTGTAGATAGTCTTGATAAAGAAAATAAAATTTTCGAAAGCTCGACTAATAAGTTCAAAGTGTTTCACTGAATAGCCCAAATATTTATTGACTGCATTCCCCAATAAAATTTTTATTACATTCCAACAGTCATTACATATTAACAATCATATTGGTTATAATGGGGTTTTATGGTAACATCTACTATGAATATGGTCCTGCTGCTGTAAGTTTCCTGAAACAATGGGCAAACATAAACAACAAACTTGCAACTTTAAGAAACAGAAAAATTTTTTTATTAAAATGTAGAAAACACCATCTTCTACCCAAACATATAAACAATGGAATGGTAAACGTAAATCATTTGATAAACCACACTAGAGGAAGAACTGGAAATCTTATTCAGAATTTTAATTCGAGATTGGGAAAGAATATAATTAATTTAGAAATTAAAGTCACTTTTTCAAATATTAGGATGCTAGAACAACAACTTGGTGAGACAAAAATTAAATTGAGAAATTACCTTCCACAATTTATTATAGATAACTTTAATTTTAGACAAAATGATTTTTACAAAAAAAAGTTTCTTGAAATTAAAAGATATAATTTAAATAAATTTGAAGCATTAAAACTAGATAATTTTAAATTTGTCACTTTTCAAGAAAAATGGATAAAAAATTTAACTGATATAGATATACCATATAATGTTAAAAAATTATTATCATTAGGTCCTAAATTTTGTTTGTTGCCGAAACGTAAAGACGTTAGCATGTCTTCATTATTAGCAGATGTAGAAAATATTTTGACAAATTTTGATAATAATATTAAAGACAACCTTAGAGCTAAATGTACTAATATAATTACCAATTACATTCACTTAGATAATTCTAATAAACATTTCTTAAACAATTTGTATGAAGAAAGTAAGCAGTTTTTAAAAACTCACCCTGAGTTATATTTGGTCAAAAGTGATAAAGGTAATGTAACAGTACTAATGTATAAAACAGACTATGAAGAAAAAAGTTTAGCTTTATTAAATGATAAAAAGTATTATGTGAAACTAACAAACAACCCTGTTTCTACACTTCAACAAAAAGCTAACAAAATTGTCTCACAACTAAAAAATAAAGGGTTTGTTACTAAAGAAATAGCCTCCACTTTGACAATATATAACTCTGTAGTTCCTAGATTCTATACTCTACCAAAAATTCATAAGCCTACTTTATCAATGAGACCAATTGTTTCTGCAATTGATTCTCCTAACAGTAAACTTTCTAAATTCTTTACTGAAATTTTAACCAAATCTTATAATTCCTCCAACGATTTTTGTATTAAAGATTCTTTTCACTTTAACAATTACATTAATAATTTTAAATTACCCAATGGATACGAAATTGTTAGTTTTGATGTAACGTCGTTATTTACTAATCTTCCTTTACATATGGTACTGGTAAGTGTTGAGAAGCACTGGAATTTAATATCAAATAATTGTAACCTTGATCTGCAAACCTTTAAAAGTATTTTGGAGTTCATATTCAATTCAAATATCTTAATTTTCCAAGACTTTATATACAAACAAGTTTATGGGACACCAATGGGTTCAAAGATTTCCCCTATAGTTAGTAATTTTGTCTTGGATGACTTGATTGATGATATAAGAAAGAAAATTGATTTTCCAATTCCTTTTATAAAGAGGTTTGTAGATGATTTAATCTTGGCTTTACCATCAGACAAAATTGAATATACATTATCTATTTTTAATAGTTGGAATCAAAGTATCCAATTTACTTACGAAAAAGAGGTAAATCATTGCTTACCTTTCTTAGATTTGTTAATTCACCGAGATTCTAATAATATCCTACGAACTCAATGGTACAAGAAACCTTTTTGCAGTAATAGGTATATTCATTATCTTTCTCAACATCCTTTCAAAATGAAAATTAACTTAGTTTTAGGACTAAAAAACAGAATATGTAAACTGTCACATAGGGATTTTGTAAATAATGACCTCAACAAATTAAGAGAAATTTTATTAGAAAATGGTTATCCCAGGGGTTTATTAAACAAATTAATTTTTAGCACTAATTATAATAGAACACTTCAGGAAGACAATATTGACCAACAGGAAAGGGAATTAGAAAGTTTACCTACCATTTCTTATTGTTCTCTACCATATATACCAACTTTAACACCCAAGTTGGTTAAGTTATTTAGGCAAAATCCAAAAATTAAGATTGCCACTAGAAATATTAAAACTTTAAACAGTCTTTACACCAAAACAAAGACTCCACTACAAATTATGGAGAGTTCTAATCTTATTTACTCTATACCTTGTATCACTTGTGGTAAATGTTACGTTGGTCAAACCTCAAGGAATTTATCCCTTAGATTAACTTCACACAAAAGTGATATTAAGAGAAATGTCCCATCTTGTGCCTTGGCAGAACATGTGATTAATGATGATCATGTTTTCATGTTTCAAGAAACCACAATTTTAGAAAGGGAAATTAATTTACGCAAAAGAGAATTTAAAGAAATGGTTTGGATAAAAAAATCAAATTGCATTAATAAGAGATCTGACATTGATAAATTAAGTATCATTTATAATAACATTTTGTCTTATTAAAATTTGTTGAAATATTACTAATAATTCTACCTAAAATAAAATTTTTTTTTTTATTTCTTCTATCATAAATTACAACAAATTATGTCATTAATTTCTTTCCCAACCTATCGAATTATTATAGTAGTCCAACGACATTTTTTTGAGTGATGTCGAATTGACATACTATCAAAATTTTTACGTTTACATATTACTTTTAAGAAATTTTCATGTTTTTATATAAGTTGTATAATTATTAATTTGTAACCACGAGCAGTAAGTTAAGTTTTGTTTTGAGTTTTATCTAAATTTAAACATTTTTATTTGTAGATAGTCTTGATAAAGAAAATAAAATTTTCGAAAGCTCGACTAATAAGTTCAAAGTGTTTCACTGAATAGCCCAAATATTTATTGACTGCATTCCCCAATAAAAAAAAAAAAAAAAAAATTTTATTATATATATATATATATATATACATATATATATATATATATATATATATATATATATATATATATATATATATAATATCGGTTTACAACGTTCTTCGACGTCTTCCGATTTCCAATCTCCATCTCGTTCTGTCATTCCATAGATCGTCCTCGAGTTCTCTGTCCCTGATTTCTCTATCAACTCCTTCTCTCCAACTTCTTCTAGGTCTTCCTGGTCTGCGCCTTCCTCTTGGTTGCCATTCGAGGATTTGTCTTGGTATTCTATTCTCCGGCATTCTCCTTACGTGTCCGTACCAGCTGAGTTGTTTCGTCCTGATGTCGTCAACAATAGTATGTGTAACCCCCATGATTTCTCGGACTCTCTCGTTTGTTATTCTGTCGCGTCTAGATATTCCCGCTGAACGGCGCCAGAAGTCCATTTCTGTTGCTCTAAGCATTTTCTCTGTTCTGTCTTTTATGGGCCACACTTCGCATCCATATGTTGTGATGCTTTTTATTATAGTGTTATATATTCTTTTTTTATTCTCCTTAGAAATATTTTTATCCCACAGTACGCTGTTTAGTAAGGATATGCCTTTCCTACCCTGTATATTTCGCTCCTTAATAGCTGCATCTAATTTTCCGTCTTGAGTGATCTTTACTCCCAGGTATTTGTAGTCTTCACATAATTTTATTTCTTGATTTTCCTCTACTCGGAGGCTATGTTGGTCTCCTCCGATACTCATGTATTCAGTTTTTTCCATATTCACTTATAGGCCCCACTCTATAAACTCTTCTAATAGTTTTCGCATCATGTAACTAAGATCTTCAGAGTCCTGTGCGATGATCACCTGGTCATCCGCAAAGCACAGCGTGTACAAAGTTGAGTCCGTTAGTGGTATGCCCATATTCGTACATTTTTTCTTCCATTTGTTGAGTGCTGCTTCGAGGTATATTTTGAATAGTGTTGGTGAGATACAGCATCCTTGTCTTAGTCCTTTAGTTACTGTGAATCCAGGTGTTATGAGATTTCCCGTTTTAATTCTTGTTGTTTGTTGGTAGTACAACGTTTTTACGGCTTCAACCAATTCTATATTTACATTTGTTTTCTCCAGTGCCTCCCATAATTTAACCAGCGGGACACTATCATACGCTTTTCTAAGGTCTACAAACATCAGATGGACTTCTTGGCCACGAGCAACTTTCTTTTCAATTATCTGAGTAATGGAGAAAACATGATCTATTGTAGATCGACCTGCGCGAAAACCAGCCTGTTCTTCGGCTTCCATATTTTGGTATTCTTCTTCTATTCGATTTTTAATAAGTTTTCCATATATTCTGCTGATACTACTAGTGACTGCAATTCCTCTATAGTTTTCAGGTTTTGATTTATCTCCCTTTTTGTGGATAGTGCTCAGATGTGACTCTTTCCATTCTTTAGGTATTTCATGGTTATTCAAGCATTGCTGGAAAAGTTGTCTTAGCCGCTTAATTAAAACTTTAGGTCCATATTTGATGAGTTCCGGAGCTATATTTCCTGGGCCCGGTGATTTGCCATTCTTCAACTGTTTATATATGGTTTCGACTTCTCTCTCATTTACTCTGATTGGTGATCCTATCAACCTGACGCTTTGTATATCGTTGGATTGTATCTGTTTGAAGGGCTCTCTTGTCTCTGTTAGTAAATCTTCAAAGTATCTTTCCCAAGTTTACCAAAATCCATTTAAACTTTTTTAAAGTGTTTACAAAAAGCTTCATTTTAATTGTTTGTACAAGTTTCTAGCATTAAAAATAAGCGAGTTGTGCTCAAAATAAACTTGGCCCCCTTTTTTTGGTAAAAAAATCATGAAAATCTCCCCGTGTTTAGCTCTCCAAATGAAATAAATCGTTACCACTTTACAAACAATTTACTTTACTTTTCTATTTCTTATCTGTCAGTTTCAACAGTTTAAAGTGCTTATTTTTGAAAGTGTTATAATTGAAAGGGCTTGAACGAGTCACTATGCACGAGTGTATACAAACTTTGAATAGCCATATACTAACCATTTTTTGTCTTAAGGAACAGAAAAATGATCAATTGGCAATCATAAGTCGAATGAGCTCAAACCATACAGCAAAGTTAAAAACATATTCTTACACCGATCTGAAAAACCTGGTTAAAATCCACTGAACTAATACATAGCAAAATCATTGGGAAAAATTAGGTACAAAATTAAATGTAATCTGCCGAAAAATAAATGCTTTCCTGGATGATCATTAAAACAGAAGAAAGCAAGTTATTAATAACCATCTAAGAATACTGCCTTAACGCAGAAAAACTTAATAACGAAAGAACCACCACCAATCTGCTCCAGCTGCTCCGATCCACTGACCGTCAAATATATCCTGCTTGATGTCTGCAATTCCTGGAAGAGAGCAGATCCCACGGATCTGCTCACAGATGATGATCTCAAGACAGTTCTCACCAAAAAATTTAAACAGTGTGTCCTCATACAGAGCGTTAATTTTTGGTGGCAGGGGCATAGTGCTATGGAGCGGTATTTCTTGGAAAGGACAAACCGATATTTTGGAGGTGATAGGGCGAACAGCTGACGTGTACATTAAAAACATTTTAGAAGATCATGTCTTGTAATTTGACAGCCATACTGTACATGACAGATTCGCGCTAATAGGCTATTGATTATGTATTTTAGAAAGGAACTACAACGTTAACGGGGTTTTATTGTTTCATATAGTCAATGGACCTCTAAATATGAAAAACACGCGAAGTGCTACCATTTAAAGCGGTGCGTTTTTGAGAAAGGAGTGAATTAGTCCCTAGGCACAGAGCGAATTAGGGTGAGTTCTATGCACTTTTGGTACAAATACGTCTACAGGAAAATTATTTCAGATTAAATTTACTATCGAAAAATCACATATTAAGGTTAAAAATATTTTTTTACAAAAATATATTCAAAAGAAAAGCAAGTAAAAAACACGAAAGATAGCAATTTTGTTTTTTGCCCCATAAGTTTTTTCCACGGGGATATAGGTATAGGCATTGCTTCACAGAAAAAAAAGTTTCATTCTTCATCTTTAAAATTACGTTTGGTAGAAGTCTCTATGATTTACAGTTTTCAAAATAAGATTTTTCAAAGTTCACCACTCACAGCGATTTTGGCCCATTTTCCTTGACACTTCTCAAACATTGTTCTGTAACTTTTGTGGACGTAGCTTTGGGTATAAACAATGTTACATTTAATAGGAAGAAACGTCAATTTCCTTAAAAATGGTCTTTTGTAGAAGGCTTTGTGACTATTTTTAAGCAAGATATGGTTGTTCGAGTTTTATACTTTTAATGATTTTTGATCTATTTTACGATTATTTTTAATTTTCTCATTATAACTTTTTTTATTGTATATTTAAGTATATACATTGTACAATAAAAAGGAAAGCTTATTTTCTTTACTTTAAAATGATGTATTGTAAAAAACTCTAGGACTATTTTTAAACAAGATATGCTTTTTCAAAATGTGACGCACACACATGCAATAGGTCCCACTAAGTTGGAACTTTATTTTTAACTTTATGAAAAAAAATATTCTTTATAAAATGCTCTGCATAGTCTAAAACCTAAGATGCAATCATCAGATATAAAATTTTATCAATAGTGTACGAGGTATGTTAAAAATATGAATTTCGCTCAAGAGTAAAGTACCTTTATATTTCACAATATCGAAAAGTGTTATTAAAAAAAGTTATTTAGAATTAAAAATTACGTTATAATATGCAATTATATTCTTCTAATTGAAAAAAATAAACATTTTTCTCAAATTACGGATATTATTAAATATCCTATGGATATCTTGTTTAAAAATAGTCCTAGAGTTTTTTGCAATACACTATTTTAGTACACTACACAATATGCAATTATATTCTTCTAATTGAAAAAAATATAAAAAATTAACATTTTTCACAAATTACGGATACCCTTAAATATCCTATGGATATCTTGTTTAAAAATAGTCCTAGAGTTTTTTGCAATACACTATTTTAAAGTAAAGAAAATAAGCCTTTTTTTATTCTACAATGTATATACTTAAATGTCAAGAAAAAAAGTCATAATGAGAAATTTAAAAAATAATCATTAAAAATATCAAAAATTATTAAAGGTGTAAAATCTTGAAAAAGCATAACTTAAAAAGAACCATATAACCTTACACAATAGACCCTTTTAAAGGTAATTGACTTCTCTTTCTAATAAATGTACCATTGCATATACCTAGAAATGCGTAGAATAAAGTTACAGAACAATGTAGGCGAAATAATGGGGAAAATGGCCCAAAAATGATGCGAGCAGCGTACTATGAAAAATCGTATTTCGGAAACTATAAAACTTGAGACTTTTATCAAACTTAGTTTTAAAGAGGAAGGAAGGAAGTTATTTTTCGCTGAAGCAATGCCTATACCTATATCCCTGTAGAAAAAAGTTATGAGGCAAAAAACAAAATTACTTTCTCTTGCGTTTTTTATTGCATTTCTTTTGAATATATTTTTGCAAAAAAAATATTTTTTACTTAAAAATGTGATATTCCAATAGGAAATTTAACCTGGAATAATTTTCCTGTAGACGTGTTTGTACCAAAAGTGCATAGAACTCACCCTAATTCACCCTGTGCCTAGGGACCAATTCACGCCTTTCTCAAAAACGCACCCATTTAAATGGTAGCACTCCGCGGTTTTTTCAAATATAGAGGTCCATTGACCATATTAGACAATAAAATCCTGTTGAACGTTGTAGTTCCTTTTATCTCTCTTATTTTGAACATAATCAATAGCCTATAATGCGCGATAACGAACAATTAGGTAAGTGAATACATACCTTGATGAGATTCACTTTAAAAATTATACTGGCCAGCATATAGTCCATATTTAAATCCGATCGAGCATTTATATGACACTTTTAAACATTGCATCTGGAAAAGAAATCCTACTTTTATGGCAATGGGGGGCTAAAAATTGCACCACAAAAAATTTCACTTCACATAATAATTTCAAAAGATACAATAAAGATGTCCTTGAGTTTATAATAAAAATATCTCAGTCTTAAATAAATCAAAGAATTTCAGTTAAAACATACAATCTTACCTATTTTTGAGCATTGAAACACGACAAATTAGATAAACATAAAGATATACTTAGATTTGACAAAATTCGTGCTACATAATTTTTTAGTACCCCGGTAGCTCGAGTCTCAGAGAATTTAGGGAGTGGATTCTTTAATAGATGTTCATAGTATACTCTTATTAGCTTAGATAAATTAAAAAGATAGAAAAATCGAAATAAGGATGTAAAATTAAAATAAAGAAAAAATAAAATATTGGGCGCCATTGGTTACCTAAGGGAAACCAAACTTTATACAAAAAAAAATAAAAATAAAACAAAGGAAGATAAATCAAAATCAAACAGAAAACATAGTCAAATAAAAAATATTCATAATACACAAAATATTATAATGTAACTTACCTTATTTACTTTATACTCAAAATTATATACTCAGTCAATTCTTTAATGTTCTTACGATTCAAGAGAGAAGGAAAGAAATAATAAATTTATATTTTGCAAATCAAACATTATTTATTCAAAACAAAAAAAAATGAGTCTCTGATCTCTCTGTGTTACAATTAGAGATCTAGATTATCAAAATAAAAGAAAATGAAACGAAAAGTTCTATAAACATAAAAATGATACCTTTACAATGAATGTCCTGTTTTCTTCTGGCTGCCGGTTGGTCCGCAAGTCCAAAACGCTATTTCACTACGCGCAAAACACTTCACATTGTTAATAGCCACAGCAACAGTACATATGGTTATCCATAGTTCATTACAAAAAAGTTAGTATAGAAAAATTCAGCTATGTCTGCATTCTGCATTCTCAAAAAAACTATTTCGTTCAACTCGAACAAAATTATTTAAAGTTCATTAAACTGGATCAAAATTTACTTTTACTCGAACAAAATTATCAAAAGTTCATTAAACTGGACCAAAATTTACTTTTCCTCGAACAAAATTATCAAAAGTTCATTAAACTACTAATTTGGACTTAAACTGGACCAAAATTTACTAGCCAGCTTAGTATTCAACTAGGGGGTTGAAACTAGTAACAAAAAAAATAGAAAACTTATACGACATCATTCCTGGTTCTGACTGCACGAAAAAACAAAATACCAAAAATGGTATCTACAAATTAACGACAATTCGCTTGACCACAACGAAAATTGCCGGAGTCCCACTTATCCATCACACTGCATCGCCGCGCTGTTGTTCTCAGCCGGCCGAAGACTTGGTAATTACATTTTACCGTCACTTTTAACTTAACCCATTAGGTACCGCTGCAAGCAACGGACCCTTCCAGGCTAACTCAACTTGAACTCTCCTGGAACTCAAAACTAAACTTCACCTGATGGCGGCCCTAATGGAACTCAACTGAACATGATGATGGCCCTAATGGAACTTAACTGAACATCATGATGGCCCTGATGGAACTTAACTGAACATCATGATGGCCCTGATGGAACTGATTCTTTCTATCTTCTCAAACTTGGTTCCCACTTTCAGAAAAAAGAAAGTTACTTCCCAATTTAACAGTCATAACCTACTTTGACCAATAGGGATCATAGGCAAGCGTCCACAGACCCGCATCGTACGCATCGGACGCATCGTACGCAACGGATTTTAGTTTGCCTTGTACAGAAACTTATGTAACCGCGTCCACTGATCCGCATCGTACGGATCGCATTATCGATTGTCAAACTAAAATCCGTTTCGTACGATGCGAGTCTGTGGACGCTTGACTCATACCAAACATTTCCCTACCAATCGGACTGCTAGAAAATTATACTCAAGACCTCCCACTTAAAGCCATGATTTTTTCTTCAACCAATTACAATCGCTGTCCTTTTTGTAACCATCCAAGGGTTTCCACGAATTCTACTGCGTCGCATTTCTGTTGGGTTCCCAGAATTCTATAATTGAGACACTTAGCAATATCTCCTATTCTTGTTTTATGGGACACATCCTATTGCAAAGTAAATAAGTCCTCAGAAACATGTCTCCGAAACCATAAAAGTTCTTTGTCACTCAACCTACAACAACACCGGTGGCCTATTCCAGGCACTTAAATTCCGAAGAACGGATAGATAAATAAAATTCGTAACATTGTGGGAACGCAGAAATGACAAAACTCACCTCATGCGAAAGATCCTTTAGGAACTGCGATTCTTCGATTCAAGATACAGGGCGTAGCGAAAGTGTTACAAATGTAAACTAGATCGAAACAAATAACTTTGGTATTCAGGATAGAGCAAAAAAATAATACTAGGGGCGTACTTAGTTATATTTAGACGGTGATTTCGAGACTGTTTCAGCATTTATTATCATTTTTGAGCATTTTGATATCATCATATTCATGATAATATGTCATTAGTTTCCTGTCATTTCAATGTTCTCGATATACCAATTTAATTTATAAATAAAAAAATGAACTTAATTTTAAACTTTTTATTGTAACTAAATTAAAATTTATAACCTAAAAAAGTATACAAAATTGCGTGTTTTACGCTATACATCAATTGTCTTTTAAAAATATAACTAATACGTATACGTATTCATATACGAGCATTGTTCTGGAAATTGGTAGAAAGCCACGCGTTATATGCGAATAAAAACAAAATAACTATATTATTTTTAAAACTTCCTCCTAGGTAAAGAGTTATGCATCAAATAGCTCTAACAGGAGTAGACCAGGTAGGAGCTGTGAAAAACGACTACAGTTCATACCAAACCCTTTTTTCAGTGCGTCAATTATTTTGACGTCATGTAGGGTTTTAAGAATGTCACAAATGATTGCATGACATTTTACTTAAATCTGACAATTGTCAGAATATTTTTATATTAAAGTATGCAAGCTAATAAAAAGAAAAAGAAGCATTTATATTTACATATATATTATATATATATATATATATATATATATATATATATATATATATATATATATATATATATATATATAATATGCATAAGATGGAATGCAACCACAGACACGTGTTTCTGACTTATTAGTCGTCATCAGTATGGTATAGCCAAACAGGAGCAACGCAACCAATTTGTGGCTGTAATGTTAGAAGGCCCTTAGGATTCGAGAGCAACAACTAACACATCCACGGAGGAAGCTACAGCTACCTGAGGAAAGTAATGCCAAACGTTTAAAACGTTTTAAGATCAAACAAGGAGAGGTTAACGCGAGTTAATAAATATCGGCATGGCTCGCAACAATGAAAATACAAAATATGCATAAGATGGAATGCAACCACAGACACGTGTTTCTGACTTATTAGTCGTCATCAGTATGGTATAGCCAAACAGGAGCAACGCAACCAATTTGTGGCTGTAATGTTAGAAGGCCCTTAGGATTCGAGAGCAACAACTAACACATCCACGGAGGAAGCTACAGCTACCTGAGGAAAGTAATGCCAAACGTTTAAAACGTTTTAAGATCAAACAAGGAGAGGTTAACGCGAGTTAATAAATATCGGCATGGCTCGCAACAATGAAAATACAAAATATGCATAAGATGGAATGCAACCACAGACACGTGTTTCTGACTTATTAGTCGTCATCAGTATGGTATAGCCAAACAGGAGCAACGCAACCAATTTGTGGCTGTAATGTTAGAAGGCCCTTAGGATTCGAGAGCAACAACTAACACATCCACGGAGGAAGCTACAGCTACCTGAGGAAAGTAATGCCAAACGTTTAAAACGTTTTAAGATCAAACAAGGAGAGGTTAACGCGAGTTAATAAATATCGGCATGGCTCGCAACAATGAAAATACAAAATATGCATAAGATGGAATGCAACCACAGACACGTGTTTCTGACTTATTAGTCGTCATCAGTATGGTATAGCCAAACAGGAGCAACGCAACCAATTTGTGGCTGTAATGTTAGAAGGCCCTTAGGATTCGAGAGCAACAACTAACACATCCACGGAGGAAGCTACAGCTACCTGAGGAAAGTAATGCCAAACGTTTAAAACGTTTTAAGATCAAACAAGGAGAGGTTAACGCGAGTTAATAAATATCGGCATGGCTCGCAACAATGAAAATACAAAATATGCATAAGATGGAATGCAACCACAGACACGTGTTTCTGACTTATTAGTCGTCATCAGTATGGTATAGCCAAACAGGAGCAACGCAACCAATTTGTGGCTGTAATGTTAGAAGGCCCTTAGGATTCGAGAGCAACAACTAACACATCCACGGAGGAAGCTACAGCTACCTGAGGAAAGTAATGCCAAACGTTTAAAACGTTTTAAGATCAAACAAGGAGAGGTTAACGCGAGTTAATAAATATCGGCATGGCTCGCAACAATGAAAATACAAAATATGCATAAGATGGAATGCAACCACAGACACGTGTTTCTGACTTATTAGTCGTCATCAGTATGGTATAGCCAAACAGGAGCAACGCAACCAATTTGTGGCTGTAATGTTAGACTAAGGGCCTTCTAACATTACAGCCACAAATTGGTTGCGTTGCTCCTGTTTGGCTATACCATACTGATGACGACTAATAAGTCAGAAACACGTGTCTGTGGTTGCATTCCATCTTATGCATATTTTGTATTTTCATTGTTGCGAGCCATGCCGATATTTATTAACTCGCGTTAACCTCTCCTTGTTTGATCTTAAAACGTTTTAAACGTTTGGCATTACTTTCCTCAGGTAGCTGTAGCTTCCTCCGTGGATGTGTTAGTTGTTGCTCTCGAATCCTAAGGGCCTTCTAACATTACAGCCACAAATTGGTTGCGTTGCTCCTGTTTGGCTATACCATACTGATGACGACTAATAAGTCAGAAACACGTGTCTGTGGTTGCATTCCATCTTATGCATATTTTGTATTTTCATTGTTGCGAGCCATGCCGATATTTATTAACTCGCGTTAACCTCTCCTTGTTTGATCTTAAAACGTTTTAAACGTTTGGCATTACTTTCCTCAGGTAGCTGTAGCTTCCTCCGTGGATGTGTTAGTTGTTGCTCTCGAATCCTAAGGGCCTTCTAACATTACAGCCACAAATTGGTTGCGTTGCTCCTGTTTGGCTATACCATACTGATGACGACTAATAAGTCAGAAACACGTGTCTGTGGTTGCATTCCATCTTATGCATATTTTGTATTTTCATTGTTGCGAGCCATGCCGATATTTATTAACTCGCGTTAACCTCTCCTTGTTTGATCTTAAAACGTTTTAAACGTTTGGCATTACTTTCCTCAGGTAGCTGTAGCTTCCTCCGTGGATGTGTTAGTTGTTGCTCTCGAATCCTAAGGGCCTTCTAACATTACAGCCACAAATTGGTTGCGTTGCTCCTGTTTGGCTATACCATACTGATGACGACTAATAAGTCAGAAACACGTGTCTGTGGTTGCATTCCATCTTATGCATATTTTGTATTTTCATTGTTGCGAGCCATGCCGATATTTATTAACTCGCGTTAACCTCTCCTTGTTTGATCTTAAAACGTTTTAAACGTTTGGCATTACTTTCCTCAGGTAGCTGTAGCTTCCTCCGTGGATGTGTTAGTTGTTGCTCTCGAATCCTAAGGGCCTTCTAACATTACAGCCACAAATTGGTTGCGTTGCTCCTGTTTGGCTATACCATACTGATGACGACTAATAAGTCAGAAACACGTGTCTGTGGTTGCATTCCATCTTATGCATATTTTGTATTTTCATTGTTGCGAGCCATGCCGATATTTATTAACTCGCGTTAACCTCTCCTTGTTATATATATATATATATATATATATATATATATATATATATATATATATATATATATTATATATATTATATATAAATTATATTATTAAATATGTATTTATATACATATTTGCTTTATTATAAGACATATTAATCTAAAATATTTTAATGAAAAAATCAATGAATATAAAATAAAATTTTCACTATAAAATGTCGAAATATACTAACCTAGAATGGCAATAATAATTGTAATTTTACCCCTTGGCATTGTGACTACGAATACATAATTGTATGAGTTATATGTATAATAATCACGGACGTACGTTCTTTTTCTGTCACTTGTAATTTAATGCGTTAGATAGAATTCGATTGAACTATGACGCACTGAAAGAAGGGTTTGGTATAAACTTTACATTTGAATGTGAGACGTGACATTCTGATCGTTACAGAAAAAGATCTGTGATAACTTCAATAATAACAATTAAATTTCTCTCACCATGAAAAAAAAAAATTTTTTTCTCACTTATAACTTTAAACCGATTAAAAACTAAACTAAAAAATTGGGAAAACGAAAAAATAGGGAAATTTCGGAAAATAATTTTAGTAATTTCTCATATTTGTGCAATCTATTTTTTTTTTAATTGAAATTCTCTAAAATATTGCATAACAATTTTCTTATTCTGGGTACTTATATAAAAATAAATTTTCTAATACTTACTGGACAGTACAAGCATTAGAATAAAATTTTATAAAAAGAAGCTGTGATTTCCTAAAATCAATTTACAGAGCAATCCTTATATGCAAAGCCCAATAAAAGAATTTGTAAATTTTAAAATTAAATTAATTTCATTCCATAACTAGTACTACCAAAATTTGACAATCAAATAGAAAATATTTATGAAACAGAATAAAACGTTATAAAATTAGTTAAATAGTTATAATTAACCAATGTGCTGAAGAACAATATTTAAAGTAAAATAATTGGCCCTAAAACTTATTAATAAAAAATCATTGTAAAAACCTTGGTATGCTTGGAAAAACTACAATATATATTCATACTCTTTCATTTTGATTCTTGTATATCATCACATCTATTATGTATCTATCTACCTATTTAATCACCCAAGAACATTCATCTTTGGACATGGCCTCACCTTCTTTTCTCAATCGTTCTATATCCCTAGGTATGCGCATCCATCTCGTTCATCATGCCCTTTTTTAGTATCTAATTATACCAAAGTTGCGGTCTTTCTGTATATCATGCTTTTACTACGCCGGAAACTCAAAAGGTGTTGTTTTATTTTAATAACTTTATATAATAAATTTTGCTGAGAATTTAATAAATCCCTCCATTGATTTATGGGGTTATTTTTTATAAAATAATTTTCAAATCCGAGAAGGGGTGGCATCCGCCCCCAGGGGTAATGTATATTTCTTGAGGTATCCACTAACCACTCACCAATTTTCATGACAATCGATGGAGGTTCAGCGAAATCAGAGGTAATAGTTGATTTTTACCTTGAGAACATACAAATTTTCAACAAATGAACATTTAGAGGGTATTATTCTTATAGGTCTGGATCCCGCGTATGAAAAAAAAGTTGATTAATAGCAAGCTGAAAATTTGTTAATAGCTTAAGGGTGTCAAGTCAGACAAACTTACTTTGATATATGGGAACACTGGAACAGGGGAAGTTTTAATTGTGGAACAGGTTAAAAATTTGGAACCGTCAGACCACGAAAACGGCACATGTATTTTGTCCGACAGAACAGACTTAAACTCTCCGAACAGAGATTAAACTCTCATGCAAAAATCAGACAGCTATTTATCACCAAATGGGCGTTTTAAAGAGTAAAACCTGTAGAATATGCCAAATGACAGGAATTATGACAGGTGATAAATAGCAGTCTGATTTTTGCATGAGAGTTTAATATCTTCGGAGAGTTTGAGTCTGTTCTGTCGGACAAAATAAATGTGCCGTTTTCGTGGTCTGACCGTTCCAAATTTTTAACCTGTTCCACAATTAAAACCGCCCCTGTTCCAGTGCTCCCATATATCAAAGTTTATCCGACTAGACACCCTTAAGCTATTAACAAATTTTCAGCTTGCTATTAATCAACTTTTTTTTTTCATACGCGGGATCCAGACCTATTATTAGTTTACCATCATATTTACGATATCTATTATTAGGATAATGAAAGCATTATTTTTGTGAACGTTCTATATTACTAAATGTGGTATTACGGAAAGATCGAGATGCACTATCGAGATATTTTGTAAAATTTATAATGTGCCAGATTTGTTGATTGTAAAATATTTTAGATTTGATGAAATTTAAAAAGGCATTTACTAAAATTATATTACTTATAATAAAATTATAATTTTTTCATTGCTTGTGAAACCGAGCTATTAAATTAATAAATAGATTACTTACTATCTTTTTATCTTTGACTTAAATATTGTTTTCATATGGAATTAAATCACAATTGATTGTAATGATTATTTTTTAATGATTTGAATTTCCAATCCTGTAGGAAGATTTTTCATCACGTGTTTAATTCTGCCCAATAAGATTATTATTATAGTGGGAATTTTCTACGTAGATTATTACAGTGGGAATATTTGTAGGTAGATTGTTTCGACGAATTTCCTAGGTTTGACAACTATCACATTTAAGGAAATGACCCCCAATAAACTTTTAGTTCTATATTTTATTGATATCTTCGTCTGAATATTTGCTAAACTGTGTTGTTCCCTTTGACAATTTGAAAAATGTTTGTCAAATTAATTGGGATAAATGTCACTGAATGTTTTTATACAAAGACTTGAATTTTATATGTACGTATTAAAAATAATCTGTCTAATATCACACGATAGTAAGAATAAATAAGAAAATAATGCTCCAAATTTTTTTCTAAAACTTGTTTCCAATCGGCAATTCTCACTCGTGCCCTCGGGGGCACCCGAGTATGTCTACCCTTGTCTATTGCCAAGTAACATGTTTTCGAAAAATTGGTGCGTTATTGTCAATTTATTCTACTCTGGGCTAATTAGCAAAATTCATGGAAAAAGTTATTTACCAGCAATTTTATTGCTGGAATCGAATTATAAGATCCTATATATTAATAATATAGGTATGCAAAGTCCGCAGATAGTGTGCTACTTTTTTTATAAACAAAATGGCGCCGACAAATCGTATTTTTTTCAATTATTGCTCTATAACTCCGAAGATTTTCACTTTACAACAAAAACACCCAAATAAAAATTCACCGCAATTAAATTCTGCATAGAGATATGTTTTTCACGATTTGCTCCGACGAAAATTTTCCTCGGAAAATGCGAGTTTTCCTAACAAAAACTATAATATTCAAATAAAGTTTTAGGTAAGTAATTTTTAATCAATAACTAAATATCTTAGTGACATCAAAGATTTCTTGGTATAGATTGTAATTCCAGAAGCCGGTGAAAATTAAACGAATATTTTAGCAACAATTCAATTGTTAATTAACAATTTACGATCGCAATAATAACCAAAATAATCATGATACATTGATCAAACTTATAAAGATTATAAAGATGAGATGCTTGTTTAATATTTTATCGACAAAATATAAATTTTTCTTTCTTTTGCATAATCTTTAAATTTTGAAAAAAAATAGTTATAATACGTTGGTCTAATTAGTAAAGTACAAAGAAAGGTTATTTACCAGTAATTTTATTGCTTTAATCGAATTATAAGATCCTATATATTATTAATATAGGTATGCAAAGTCCACAGATAGTGTGCTACTTAAAAAAAAATGGCGCCGACAAATCGTATTTTTTTCAATTATTGCTCTATAACTCCGAAGATTTTAACTTTACACCAAAAATACTCAAATAAAAATTCACCCCAATTTAATTCTACATAGAGGCATGTTTTTCCCGATTTGCTCCGACGAAAATTTTCCTCGGAAAATGTGGGTTTTCCCAACAAAATCTCGAATTTTCAAATAAATTTTTTGGGCCAGTAATTATTTATCAATAATTATATAGCTTGGTGAAATAAAAGCTTTCTTGGTATAGATTATAAATTCAGAAGCCGGTTAAAATGAAACGAATATTTTAGCAACAATTCAATTGTTAATTAACAATTTAGTCGCAATAACAACCAAAATAATCATGAGACATTGATCAAACTTAGAAAGATTATAAAGGTGTGATGCCTATTTAATATTTTGTCGACAAAATATAAATTTTTCATTTTTTTGCATAATCTTTAAATGTTTAAAAAAAATTGTTATAAACAAATTAACATTTCTTAGAAATTGTTTATTATATTCTAATTTTAAAAAATACTTAAAATGCGTATTTCATATGTCTTGAAAATGAATGCTTTAAAAAAATTTTCCAACCATTTGCAAAAAAGTTAAGAAACAGCAAAATAAATATACGATATCTCCATTGTTTATAATTTGTTTTAATTGTTTCAAAGCTTAAAAGTGAGTCTATGGTACAATCTAATTACTCACAAAGGATGTCAAAAATTAGTGCAATGGTTATATTTTAATCAAAGATTAAAAATACTTTTTTTTGTAATTTTTAGCGCGAAAGTAGGCTTGATACAGAGCCGGAGATAAAATGTTCACTCGAAGCGACTGACACGCTTAAACTCGCGCGAGTTGTGTATGTGGGCGGGTAGCTACGGTACTGTATTATTCTACTTTCGCGCGTGTAAATTACAAAAAAATATATTTATAATCTTTAATTAAAATATAACCATTAAGCTGATAATCGATATTGTTTTAGAAATAATTAGCTTGTACTTTAAACTCACTTCTACGCTTTGAAAGAATTAAAAAAAATTATTAACACCGTAGTAATCGTATGTTTACTTTGCTGTTTCATAACTTTTTTGCAAATGGTTGCAAAAAAGTTTTAAAGCATTCATTTTCAAGATATTTGAAATGCGCATTTTAACTATTTTTTAAAATTTTAATATAATAAAAACTTTCTGAGAAACGTTAATTTGTTTATAACTATTTTTTTTAACATTTAAAGATTATGCAAAAAAATAAAAAATTTATATTTTGTCAACAAAATGTTAAATAGGCATCTCATCTTTATAAGATTTCAAAGTTTGATCAGTGTATAATAATTATTTTGGTTATTATTGCGACCGTAAATTATTACTTAACAATTGAATTGTTGCTAAAATATTCGTTTAATTTTCACCAGCTTCTGGAACTATAATCTAAACCAAGAAGGCTTTTAAGTCACCAAATTATTTAATTATTGGTAAATAATTACTTATCTAAAACTTTATTTGAAAATTAAAGATTTTGTTGGGGAAACCCGCATTTTCCGAGGAAAATTTTCGTCGGAGCAGATCAGGAAAAACACGTCTCTATGCAGAATTTAATCACGGTGAATTTTTATTTGAGTGTTTTGTTGTAAAGTTAAAATCTTCGAAGTTCTAGAGCAATAATTGAAAAAAACACGATTTTCGGGCGCCATTTTGTTTATAAAAAAAGTAGCACACTATCTGCGGACTTTGCATACCTATATTATTAATACATACAATCATAAGATTCGAATTGATAAAATTGCTGGTAAATACCTTTTCCCAAAAATGGCCTATTCTCCGATAATCAGCCCAGACTATTCTCACTTTCTTGTGATATTAATGTTGAGAATTACATTTTACATACGTTTTGACTTTTCAAGTACTAAACTGGAAATTGTTTAAAAAAATAATCAAAATAATTTACAATCAATTTTAGTTTAATCAGATATAAAACAATACTTAACTTAAATCTATGCCACAGCAAAACATTTTCAGAACCTCTTTATACAATTTAACGTCAACATTAATAACTGTGATAGTCCAGTGAGTTAATACACATAACATTCAGTTTCCCCCATGAGTTCCAAACTTGAATAGGTATGATAGTTCATGCATTTTATATTTTGATTAGGTAGGTAGCTGCCAAAGCGATTTTAGTTCGAACCTTGCTAAAGTACCTCTAAGTAGAGCTTCACGATATTCGATAAAAAATATCGATATTGTGTTGATATCGTATCGAAAATCAATATGATACCGATACAATACATACCTTTGCAATATTAATGTCGATACGATACTCATTATCTGAAATAAATACAACACTCTTATATTGTGACGATGAATCCAATAACTCAATCAATTTCGATATTTTATTTTTGAAATCATCAGATAATATCGATGTTTTTGAAAAGAAAATTGAAAACTACTTGCAATCTCCAAGACATGGATCAGACATAAATATCTTATTATGATGGAAATCTACCTACACTACTATATTATAGTAGTGTTTTCTCCGTTTTATCTCAGTTGGCTAGGGGTATTTTGTGTGTCCGACGTCCGTACCAGTCGAGCGGCTTTTTTCTGAAGCAGCCCTGGTATTAACGAATAAAAGATGCTCTTTAAAAGATAAAAGTATCAAAGAATTCATTTGTGTGCACAGATGGATGAAGAGCTCTTTAAAGAATAAAATTTGTGAGGTTACAATGTAATTTATCTTATTTCTTGTATAATTTAAAAAAAAAATTATAAATAAAGAATCTTTTTTTTTTATTAATTTAATCCTTTTTATGTCGATATTTTATCGAGTATTGTATCGATATTGCCGATACAGAGCGAATATGAAAATAATAATTTTCGAATTTAATAAAATTAATATTATGCGACTATTAGCATCATTGGCAATTTTTAACAGGCAAAAATTTGCTACCATCCAGTGGCAGATCCAATGGGAGTCACAGATCCCCCCACACTTCTCCGAGATGAAAATAAATATCAATAGGGAACTTGCATAAAATTTTAAATTCGAAAAAAATGTTATAAATCAAAAACAGAACATAATTTAAAATATGTATCAAAAATAAAAAAGTTGCTTTTTTGTGTTCCGTTTGGCCCCTAAAGACGATTCTAAATTAAAATTAAAGCAACTAGCCCAAAACGCGTCGTGACGTCATATGATTATACGTTTACATTGTGAACCGACAAAGTAAACAAAATTGTATATAATTTTTAATTAGACATTATAAACGTCGGGATAAAATACAGTTATGTGACGTCACAAGTGTTTTGATCGTTTGAACTATTCATAGAAAACTTGTACTTTTACACAATGGTTTTATTTTCCATAGTAAACCTTCTTTCCTTTTCTTCAAAAACTGTATCAAACTCCAATCTCAACAAACTATTATAATATATTATTACAATGAGATACAATAAATGTCATAGAATATAAATATTTTCCCTTATTCCGTCACGATGAGCTGGCAAAATACCAAAGTAGATGGAAGCCAATAAACTCAAGAAGGAGAAGAAGAATATACCTAAATATAACCATAAACATAACAATCTAGTAAAACTATGTGACGTCACGGGTCGTATGAACTATTTTAAATTACAGAAGATTTTAAATTTGTATTTCTAAGTTATTATGAGTTTTTGAAGCGTGAAATTTTTGGAAATCTCATTTTTAAACAAAACTGAATATGTAATAAAAAAATGTGCAAGTTCCCCATTCAATAATACAAAAAAAAAGAAAAGAAGAAAGTCGTCAAACAAAAAAAGTTTTATGCCCATCCATAAAATAATTGAAAACCCACTTGTACTAGGGGTGGTAAGACTAAGTGACCTTGCATCAGAGAAAAGTAATTAAATCCCCCTCAAGGGCCATGACCCCCTTCCCCCAAAAATTCAGGATCCGCCACTGCTTCCATCGCGTGTTTAAAAATCTGCTTTTTCCAAACTGATAACCACCATTCTATATTAGATCGAATTTTTATATTCTACCTTCTTAAACCTCAAACCTTAAGTTTGCATAATAAAGATAATAAACTGGAGGCTACCTTTTTTCAAAATAAATATGTATAAAATATATACATTTTATATACTGGCCAAAAACCTAATAAAAATATAATCGTAATAATGTAATAAAATTCGAACTACTATACAAGGTATGAGAACTTAACGCAAAGACTTTCCATTGTTTCCTTATTATCCAAATTTATTTATAAACAGGTTTCATTTTTCCAACCTAGCTTAAACTTAAATTCTTAAACACACACTATACAACTCGAGAAAGAATCAGGTAGTCTGGGTCTTCGAATAAATGAAGAGAAGATGAAATGCATGCTAGTAACCCACAATCCAAGAGCAAGAGTTATGCAGAACATAACTATTAACGACTACAAATAAGTACTAATAGAGTTTAAATATCTGAGGGAGGGGGGGTAATCACAAATGACAGCCACATAGAAAGGTCTCAGCAAAGATAGTTACAGGAAATAGAGATACTTCCTATCATCATTATTAAGACCTAAGCTGCTACAAAGGCAATCTAAATTAAGACTGTACATATCAATTATTCGCCCAGTTGTTACATATGGAAGTGAAACATGGACTCTACATCAGCGGAAAATAAACAAACTGCTGGTAGTTGAAAGCAAGGTTCTCAGAATGATATTTGGCCCTCAAAGAGATGAACTGAAAGCAGCTTGAGGAAGCCGCCGCAATGCTGAATTCAGAAATCTTACCTGATAAGATGGGCAGGTCATTGACAAGATCACAGGAACACAGAATATAAAAGACAGTGTTTTTTGAGATAGCAGATGGTACAAAATCAGTAGGCCGTCTAAGAAAAAGATGGAAAGATGATGTTGAAGCCGATTTATCTAGTGTTGGGGTACAACTATGGGAAATAGAAGCACAAGATCGTAGAATATCTAGATATGGCTATAGTAGATATGGCGAAGACTCACTATGAGTTGTAAAGCCAGTCAAGAAGAAAGAAAGAAAGAAAGAAAGACATTATTTGAGTCAATCCCTAATCTTGTAATACAGTTCTTCGGGGGTACTTTCCAACAGCTAATTAAAAATCACCGATTTACCACAAATCCTGGCAGTGAATTTTCATACCTTGTACATACCAACATTATAAAAATATACTAATTCTTCAGCCTCGTATAAAAAAATCCATGAACATGTTCTAAATGAGCTTTTAGGGTACACTTCTGAGTAAATGCCTTGTAACAAAATGTGCATTCAAATTGAGGCCCCTTTCCACATTCATACTTAAAGTGACGGATTAAGTTGCACTTGTATTTGTATACTCTAAAGCACTGCGTACACTGAAAATCACCTAAAAATACATCAAATTAGTAAACGTGAAATAAAAGTTAATACCTTATTATTTACACTTTGGTATGTACAATCAAAACTTTATTCTTACTCTATTGGCTTATAGGTCAACACAAATAGCCCCAACCTTTATCATTCTATCTCTTAAATCAAGAAGCAAATTCAGTTGTATGAAAGTAAATGATGCGTAATAGTCCAAGACGCAGCGCTGAAAAATCCCTTTGAATTTACTAAAGCTAGATTTTTCACAGTTGATTACTGTGATTGTGCAGAGAAACATACTGCGGTCGGTCAAGCGAAACGTAGAACAGGGGTAACTGAGAGGGTATCAAAGTTACTTTCCTACGAAGGTAACTAAATCCATTTACTAAGGCTGAAAATCAGTACACACATTCTAAATTAAATATAAATAAAAGTTATTATAGTCGGTCAGCTGTATGACGGGACAGAGTCGGTCGGTCAACCCCAGTGAATGTACAGGGTTATTCACTATATTTTGACCCCCTTGTAAACTGCTTTATTTACAGAATTAGAAAAAATTTATCGATTTTTTAATTATGATTTTTTGACATAGTCCTTTATTAAAATAATTACTCATAATACAAGTTTGCACCTAATATAATATCTCGTTTTTTATTTAAAGCATAAATTCGTTAAGTAATTATTCATAGATGTTGCATTCTCTTGCAAGCCAGGCTTCTTTTATGTGAAAGTAAGTGGTCCTTTCTTTTAAACTTGGAATTGCAAAATTCACAAGTGAATTTTCTTTCGACTCCACACTCGAACTGTATATGTCTTCGTAGATTATACGCCTGTGAGTAAGTTATATTACATTTCAAACAAACAAATGGACCTAAAAAATATATGAAGTATAAAAAAAGTTGAAGCTTGCTAAAATTACAGTTGACGATACTGTATTAGTCGTGTCTATTAGAAATAAATAATAAAAATTCAAAATAATAAAAATAAATAGAAAAGAAAATAAAAAAAAAGAGTTCAAAATTATTGCAGCCAAAACTGCTACTTCTTCCTAGCCTTTTATCGTTCATGTTTGGGCGTAGGCCAATGATGGTCTTTTTGTCTAGCAGTGTGGCCTATGTTGCTCCATTTCAATATGGCAATTTTTGTTGTGATCATCGGCATTTTTAACCCCCTCTGTGGCTCAGTGGGAAGAGCGCCTACCTTTGGATCGAAAGGTCCGAATGGTCGTGAGTTCGAATCTCACCAGAGTCAGAAACTTTTCGTTTATTATAAATTAATGAATGAAAATAGTTTCTGTCCTTGTGGGATCGGTACTCACCGGAGAGACCGCAGACGTTCGGATACAATTAGCGTCTCTTTGCAAAGAAAATGAAGTCGACTTTGAAAAGTAACAAGACACTTACTCAACACACACACTATACATGACACTAGGTACCTAACTGCAAAAATTCACTGTACCTACCATGCCAATGGCCATTAGTTGTCGAGGCATTAGCTAAGTAAAAAAAAATCATCGACATTTGTTATTTGTGATCTTACTCAGTCATTTCTCTTTTATGCACGGCTAGCAATGCTAGGAATGGGAATACCAAGAAAATTGTTTATTTGAGTTAACTTAAATGTACGTGACAGACTGATATACACAGGTAAAAACAGGAAACAGAACATCGATTGTTTGTAAAAACAGGAAACAGAACATCGATTGTTTGTAAAGACAGGAAACAGAACAACGATTGTTTGTACAGACAGGAAACAGAACATCGATGCCATTTAGAATAACATCAGGACTTAAGGAGACGCCTTATTGCTATTCAATTTGACATTAGAATATGCAATAAGTAAAATATCGTCTGAGCTGACAGGGAGATTTGCGAATCGAGGATCAAAACTATCGTTGGCCTTTGCTGAAGTTGTAAATATCTAGATGCAGTCGCACATTCTACAAGAGAAGAGAGAGAGGTGTTTTCACACACAACTTGAGAAGGAAACAGCTAGTCCGGATCTTCAAATAAATGAAGAGAAGACGAAATACATGCTAGTAACCAAAAATACAAGAACCAGAGTTAGGCAGAACATAACTATTAATGACAACAACCGTGAATTAGTTAGAGTCTAAATATCTACGGGAGTAATCACAGATGCCAATCACATAAAAAAAGAGCAGCAATTATTCGCCCAGTTGTTACAAAATGTGGAAGTGAAACATGGACTCTACATTAACGGGAAATAAATAAGCTGCTGGTATTTGAAAGGGAGATTCTCAGAATGATATTTGGCCCTCAAAGGGATGAATTGACAGAAGAGTGAAGAAGGCGCCGCAATGTTGAATTGGTGACTCTGTATGGTACTAAAAACATCGTCAGACATTTAAAAGGTAACCGGATAAGATGGGAGGGTCATCTGGTAAGATCAGCGGAAGATGGGAGTGTTAAAAACAGTGATTTTTGAGAGACCGTACGGTAGGAGGTCAGTAGGCCATCCCACAAAAAGATGGAAGGATGATGTTGCTGAACACGAATATGACATCAGAAGTGACCCTCGGAGTACCTAGTGCCCAGGATAACTGCTATGCAACTTCTGTGCACCAGGTGTCGGTTCTAATAGTGTACTCGTGTTCAGTGACTCCAAAAACCTCACGAGTAATCTGTTCGCATCAATTTAGTGCCGAAAACCCTCGAAATTCCAGAAACAGACGTACCTTAGCAGTTGCTCTGGACACCAGGTACTCCGGGGGTTCGTTCTGATAGATAATCTTATTCATTAACCCCAAAAACCTCCGAGTAATTAACCTCCCAAAACCTTTAAAACTCTCGAAGATGACGTGCGTTAGCAGTGATCCTGGGCACCAGATGCTCCGGGGTTCCGTTCTGAAGGCATATTCATGTTCAGCGACCGCAAAAACCCCCTAGTAATCTATTTTGCAACAATTTAGTGCCGAAAACCCTCGAAACTACAGAAACTGACGTACCTTAGCAGTTGTTCTGGGCACCAGGTGCTCCGGGGGTTGGTTCCGATGGGTATTCTTATTCATTAACCCCAAAAATCTCCGAGTAATCTGTTTGCATCAAATTTGATGCTGAAATCCCTCAAAACTCCCGAAGATGACATGCGTTAGCAGTGATCCTGGGCACCAGATGCTCCGGGGTTCCGTTCTGAAGGAATATGCATGTTCAGCGACCGTAAAAACCCTCTAGTAATCTATTTTGCAACAATTTAGTGCCGAATGTCTGGATATGAATCAGGACCTATATGCTTGCTTCATAGATTTTAAAAAAGCTTTTGACAGAGTTCAACATGAAAAGCTTTTAAGTATTCTTAAGACCAAAAACATAAATAATAGACATCTACAAATTATATCGAATCTGTATCAAAATCAGAAAGCAAGAGTAAGAGTCGAAGGAGAACTGACAGAGGAAGTAAGTATACTTAGAGGAGTTCGACAAGGGTGCATACTTTCACCACTCTTATTCAACGTCTACAGTGAAGTGATATTTCAAGAAGCTTTATTGGATATTGTGGAAGGTATTTTGGTCAACGGAAATAGCATTAATATAATATTAGATATGCGAACGATACGGTCATATTTTCAAGTGACATGGAAGATTTACAGTACATAATACAACAAGTATACAATGCATGTGAAAGGTACGGACTGCAAATGAATCTCAAGAAAACGAAATCAATGATATCCTCAAAAAACCACAAAATGTAGATAACCTGATCATCAATAATACAACGATCGAAAGAGTAACAACATATAAATATTTATAGTCTAAGAGCTAGTGAACCTTTTGACTAACGGTCGTCCTGTAAGGCTAGAAATTTGTAGAGTGATGATTCATAGCACACCAAAGCTAAAAACCATGACCTGGCAGGCCTCAGCGGTGCACGTGTATCTACCAGGTGAATCGAAAAGTGCAAATTTAGGGGGTAAAATAAACTTTCTCCTGTAAGGTTTAAATTTAAGTATGTGTTTGAGTAAGTCATTTAAAAGAAATGTGTAAAATGACAGGCGATTCTGAAGAGCATAAGACCTTGCCAGGCCAGGGGAAAGATTAGGGGTTTTTCCTAAATTTATTTTTTTTGCATCGAACAAATTTTTTTAAAGTTTTTTGAATCATTCCAAACAGAAAAGGTCTTTGGTGATTTTTCTCTTAAGTTAATAGTTTTTGTTATATAAGCGATTGAAAATTTTGAAAATTGCGAAATCGACCATTTTTAACCCCAAATCGGATATTTATCTAAAAATCTCAAAGTTGCCAAGGTAGGTAGATATTCTTTAAACATTGATTGATGAAATCCCAAAGAGTTTTTTGCAATACAATATCGGAAACCCCTTTGTTTTTTAATTGCTAATCAAGCGGACGCTTCACTGTAGTATAAGTGAGGACGTTTGAGTTGGCATAAATTCATTATCTCGAGAATTGGCAAATTTCAAGAGCAATCTTCAGACAGGTCGATTTTTATTTTTAAATTAGGACTTTTTGGCATATATATAATACTAGTGACGTCATCCATCTGAGCGTGATGACGTAATCGATGATTTTTTTAAATGAGAGTAGGGGTTGTGTGATAGCTCATTTGAAAGGTTATTTAATTCTCTATTCACTAATATAAACAATAACATAATTATTTATACAGGGTGTACAAAAAATTTTTTTTTATTAAATTAACTTTGATTAAATTTGACAAATAGAAGAAAAATTTTTTTTGTACACCCTGTATAAATAATTATGTTAATGTTTATATTACTGAATAGAGAATTAAATAACCTTTCGAATGAGCTATCACACAACCCCTACTCTTATTTAAAAAAATAATCGATTACGTCATCACGCCCAGATGGATGACGTCACTAGTATTATATATATACCAAAAAGTCCTAATTCAAAAATAAAAATCGACCTGTCTGAGGATTTCTCTTCAAATTTGCCCATTCTCGAGATAATGAATTTATGCAAGCTCAAACGTCCTCAATTATACTACAGTGTAGCGCCCGCTTGATTAGCAATTAAAAAAACAAAGCGGTTTTCGATATTTTATTGAAAAAACTCTTCGGGATTTCATCAATCAATGTTTAAGGAATATCTGCGTACCTTGCCAATATTGAAATTTTTAGATAAATGTCCGATTTGGGTTAAAAATGGCCGATTTCGCAATTTTCAAAATTTTCAATCGCTTATATTAACAAAAACTATTAACTTAAGAGAAAAATAACTAAGAACCTTTTCTGTTTGGAATGACTCAAAAAGCCTAAAAAAAATTTGTTCGATGCAAAAAGAATAATTTTAGGAAAAACCCCTAATCTTTCCCCTCGCCTGGCAAGGTCTTATGCTCTTCAGAATCGCCTGTCATTGTACACATTTCTTCTAAATGACTTACTCAAACACATACTTAAATTTAAACCTTACAGGAGAAAGTTTATTTTACCCCCTAAATTTGCACTTTTCGATTCACCTGGTAGATACACGTGCACCACTGAGGCCTGCCAGGTCATGGTTTTTAGCTTTGGTGTGCTATGAATTATCACTCTACAAATTTTTAGCCTTACAGGACGACCGTTAGTCAAAAGGTTCACTAGCTCTTAGACTATTAGGAACGTGGCTAACCGAAGATGGAGATCAAACAAAAGAAATCAGATCTAGAATAGAAATGGCAAGAAACACGTTCATAAAATTGAAGAACTTACTTTGCAACCGTAACCTTAATCTAGAGATCTGCACAAGAATGCTACGTTGTTACGTTTTTTCTTCTTTACTATACGGCATGGAAGCGTGGACAATAAAACAGTCTGAAATCAAAAAATTAAACTCCTTTGAGATGTGGTGCTACAGGAGAATCCACAGAATATCGTGGACTGAAAAAGTAACTAATATAGAGGTGTTACAAAGAATGAAGAAAGAATGTGAAGTCATAAAAACTGTTAAAATTAGAAAGATTCAATATCTGGGTCATATAATGAGGGGCGAGAATTACGTATTACTTAGGTTAATTATGCAAGGGAAGATACAAGGAAAGAGAAACCCAGGACGACGCAAAATATCCTGGCTAAGAAATTTGAGAAAGTGGTTCGGTTGCAGCTCATTAGAATTATTCAGAAGTGCGGCCAATAAAATTAAAATAGCGATGATGATTTCCAACCTCCGATAGGGGAAGGAACCTGAAGAAGAAGTGCCGAAAACCCTCGAAACTACAGATGGCTTAGACTTAGCAGTAACCCTGGGCACTAGGTGTTCCGATGGTCGGTTCTGATGGCGTATTTATGTTCAGCGACAAAAATCCCCGAGTAACAAAATTTGGCCCTTAATATACTGATTGTGACATGTTTATCAACTTTTGGATGCATTTTGTGCACTGCAAATGCAATAGGGAACTTGCATAAAATTTTAAATTCGAAAAAAATGTTATAAATCACAACAGAACATAATTTAAAATATGTATCAAAGAAAAAAAAGTTGTTTTTGTGTTCCGTTTCGCCCCTAAAGACGATTCTAAATTCAAATTAAAGCTCCTAGCACAAAACGCTTCGTGACGTACCTAATATGGTTAATGTTTACCAACAAAGTAAACAAAACCAACAAAGTAAACAAAATTGTATATAATTTTAAATAAGACATTATAAACGTCAGTATAAAATACAGTTATGTGACGTCACAAGTGTTTTTCATAGAAAAACTTGTACTTTTACAAAATGGTTTTATTTTCCATAGTAAACCTTCTTTCCTTTCCTTCAAAAACTGTATCAAACTCCAATCTCAACAAACTGGTATATATTATTACAATGACATACGATAAATGTCATTAGAATATAAATATGTTTCCCTTATTCCGCGACGATGAGCTGGCCAAATACCCAAGTAGGTGGATGCTAATAAACTAAAGAAGGAGAAGAAGAATATACCAAATATAACCATAAACATAGCCATATAGTAAAACTATGTGACGTCACGGGTCGTCTGAACTATTTTAAACCACAGAAGATTTTAAATTTGTATTTCTAAGTTATTTGAGTTTTTGAAGCGTGAAAGTTTGGAAATCTCATTTTTAAATAAAACAACATAATTATGTAATAAAAAAAATGTGCAAGTTCCTATTATGCATTTACATCTATTTTTCTATTGTTTCTTACTTGTACTTTTTTCCTGACGTAATCCCAAATAACATTCAAAACGTTGTCAGGTGCTGCATTTAAAAATCAGTTTATTCTGGTGTTTTTTGTTGTAATGCCCTGGTCCAATAGTAGTATTCTTCGGTACTTCATATTTTTCGATAGGTTCAAACGGTACATATTATACAGGGTGTCCCGAAAAGATTGGTCATAAATTATACCACAGATTCTGTGGTCAAAAATAAGTTGATTGAAGCTGACTTACCCTATATACAATAGTGCACACAAAAAAAGTTACAGCCCTTTGAAGTTACAAAATGAAAATCGATTTTTTTTCATATATCGAAAACTCTTAGAGATTTTTTATTGAAAATGGACATGTGACATTTTTATGGCAGTAACATCTTATAAAAAAATTAAAGTGAAATTTGTGCACCCCATAGAAATTTTATGGGGGTTTTGTTCCTTTAAACCCCCCCCCAAACTTTTGTTTACGTTCAAATTAAATTATTATTGTGGCACCATTAGTTAAACACAATGTTTTTAAAACTTTTTTGCCTCCTAGTACTTTTTCGATAAGCCAGTGTTTATCGACATATTTTGAATATTTGTCGAATCCACCACATATTTGTATATGGTTAAGGCGATACAGTAGCGATCAACAGGTAGCCAAAACGCGTTCCAAGATTGCGGCTGTAATTTTGAATATTTTTTCGAGATGTTTGGCACACGTATTCGTAATATAATGAAGAATGGCGGTACAAAGCCCAATTTGAAAAATACACTTAATACACTGTACCGCCATTAAGAAGAACAAAAAAATACACTTTCTTCAAATAAACATTTTTATCCGATGCCTAGATTTTGTGTCATTTTGGAACTACTAATGAAATAAAAAATTTTAGTAGTTCCAAAATGACACAAAATCTAGGCAACGAATAAAAAAATTTATTTGAAGAAAGTGTATTTTTTTGTTCTTCTTAATGGCGGTACAGGCTCGTTTTTTAATATTGTATTTAATTACAGAGTAATTTCCACATATTAATATATTTTTCAAATTGGGCTCTGTACCGCCATTCTTTATTATATTACAAATACGTGTGCCAAATATCTCGAAAAAATATTCAAAATTACAGCCGCAATCTTGGAACGCGTTTTCGCTACCTGTTGATCGCTACTGTTTCCTCTTAAGTACGATTATAGAGACCTGTTAATAATCTGAAAATTTATTTATAATTTGCATTTTTAGGTATATTTTGAAAAA
Organism: Diabrotica virgifera virgifera; assembly: GCF_917563875.1. Taxonomy (NCBI): domain Eukaryota; kingdom Metazoa; phylum Arthropoda; class Insecta; order Coleoptera; family Chrysomelidae; genus Diabrotica; species Diabrotica virgifera. Next base: position 81,102,592 of record NC_065445.1, read on the forward strand.
GAAGCCACATCTCGATAAAAGGTGACTTGTCAAAAAAAGACTATGAGGTAAAAAAGTTTTAAAAACACTGTGTTTAACTAATGGTACCACAATAATAGTTTAATTGGAACGTACACAAACGTTTGGGGGCTTTAAAGGAACAAAACCCCCATAAAATTTTTATGTAAATATATTAAAAAAGAAGCCGCATCTCGATAAAAACTGGATTATCGAAAAAATACTAAGAGGCAAATAAGTTTTAAAAATGTTGTGTTTAACTAATGGTATCACAATAATGAATTAATTCGAACGTACACAAAAGTTTGGGGGGTTTAAGGGAACAAAACCCCCATAAAATTTTTATGGGGTGGACAAACTTCACTATAATTTTGTTTTAAGATGTTCCTGCCACAAGAATAATACACGTCCATTTTCAATAAAAAATCTCTAATAGTTTTCGATATATTGAAAAAAATCGATTTTCATTTTGTAGCTTTAAAGGGCTGTAACTTTTTTTATGAGCATATTTGTACTAAGGTAAGTTATGTTCAATCGAACTATCTTTGACCCCAGAATGTGTGGTATAATTTATGACCAATCTTTTCGGGACACCCTGTATATAGTTAATTCATGATACTGAGTTTCTTCTCCAGTTATTTATAAAAAAAAATAAAAGCTACATTTTATTTTATTTTATCTAATTTTATTTTTCTATCTACATTTTATAAACGATTATTTACATATTAAGTATAAGGATTATATTTATTTTCTGAAAAGTAAGCTTTCCTATAGACAAACTTATTCTCCACCGTGTGCGTCAGTTTGACATGCCTATCTCTGTTGGACTTAAGTTTACTTGAATATTTACATCCTGCTATGTGACAGTAGAATTGTGGAGACTGATTACATTCATACTTTATATGACGCATTAGATTTCCTCGATATTTATATCTTCTGTGGCAAAGTTGACACGGAAATGGTAACTCTAAAACTTTAAAAAACAATTAGTATGTTGCTTATTTTTATGTATTTAATTATGAAAAGCTTTTACTGACCCCAAACTTAAGGCTGCTACTCATTACGCGGCGCTTGACAAGTACTAGTTTAGTACTTGACTAGGTATCAAGGAGTGTTGATAAAAATGAGACGTTTTTCTCAGACATAGTACTCCGAGTCAGTAAACAAGTTGAAGGCAAATACGACAAGTACCACTACACCAAGTAGAGTCGCATCACATTAACTCGACAGTGGTCGCATAGTGTATCGAATACACTTATCTTAATTTGCATATGTGCTTGACCAAGTATTTGTCAAGTACCGCATAATAAGTAGTCATCTTTAATCTATGCAACATTTATTTTCAATTTTTTAGTAGATACTTTATAGAAATAAGTCAATTCGAATATCGCATCGGTAAATGTCGTAACAATAAGATTATTTAGCCCAGTAAATGAACGGGAAATATGTCGATACCGTGTAATTTCCAGGGGCAACTTCGAATTGCATGAAAATTTGGATTTACGTTTTACTTACCCTCCACTTCAAAGTTGAATTTGTGCCGTTGGTTGCTTTTTACTTGGGGTGTGACAGTCACCCTTTCTCGGGGGTGAAAAAACGCGTGTTTAAAATAAGCCCGGAAATAAGCCAATAAATTGGCTGATTATTAGCAACTTTCGTTCTATAGAGTTTTTTATGTAAGTCAATACTTTTTGAGTTATTTGCGATTGAAAATGTTTATTTTCGAAAAAATAAACTACGTTTTCAGACGGTCTTTTGCAAATAACACAAAAAGTAAATATTTTATCGAAAGAAATATTTTGAACAAAAATGTAGCTTAGAAAAAAACGAAAAGAACTGTGTATTCGTGAAGTCTATAGATCCAGCAAAAGCAAATTTGTAGCTCATGAAAAATACGTTTTTATTCGTCCAATTCCAAATCGAATATTTTCGTGAAATAACCAAATAAAAAGAATGTGTGTGTACTTTGTAGGCACGTAGGAAGTTATACTTCCATTATATAATTTCAACGAAATAAATATACTTAACAGTTACAACACCAAAAATTAATAATAATTATCAAAAATTAACCAAAACTTAACAACACCAAAAATAAAAAAAAAATAATGAATATGAATCGTCAGGGATTTGAACCCGCGATCTCTCGATCTCTGGTCCAGTGCTATACCAATTGAGCTATCAAGCCCCGTGCTATTGACGTGTCGGATATAATTACACATCACGGTGACAAATAGATCAAAGTGAAGTATAAAAATAGATATTTTATTATCTTACGCCCGAGGAAGACAAATCCAAAGACACAAATATTATAATAAATAATACATTTACTAAGAACACTAATATATTCTTTTAATGACTTATTTGCGCTGATACATACATAATTTGAAAGATTAGCAACGAACTACATACTGTCTGTCTGCGCATGCGCCAGGGAATTATAAAATTTCACCCTCGATCGTAAAGAAGTATAACTTCAAAAATAAAGCACTTCACGGGAAAACCCCCATTTAAATTTTTTTTTCTACAACCGTGTTAAAAATGCAATTTTTAGCACTCTATACGAGCGTTAAAAATGATACTTTAAGGCACTAGTGCTTTAAAAAAATTTTAAGGCACTGCAGTTTGTATTGACCGTATATGCAATTTTGATGTAATGTCAAAAAAATATAAAATTGGAATGTCAGTCAAGTTCAAGTAAAAGTTTTTGTAGATATTGTCCTGTCATTACGTTTGTATAAAAAATATTGTATGATATGCGCGTTAAAAAGTACATTTTTAAGGCACTCATGTGAATTGCAGAACTCGCTTTCGCTCATTCTGCAAACTTTCACATGCGTGCCTTAAACGTGTACTTTTAACACTTATATCATAAATAACTATTAAAGTGTTTAAGAAAGGCTTTATTTTAATTGTTTATAAAAGTTTCTAGCATTAAAAAAAGTGAGTTACACTCAAAATAAAGTTGCCCCTTTTTTGGTAAAAAAAATCATAAAAATCTCCCCGTGTTTAGCTCCCTAAATGAAATTAATCGTCACCACTTTACAAACAATTCACGTTACTTATTTATTTTTCATATGATCTGTCAGTTTCACCGGTTTAAAGTGCTTATTTTTGAAAGGGGTATAGTTGAAAGTGCTTGAACGAATCACTAATCACGAGTGTATGCAAATTTTGAACAACCATATCTTAACAAATTTTTGTCTTACAGCAAAACCAAAATGAAACTAGCGTCTTTATAACAGCAAAACCTACATTTTTTTACTCTTTGAGATTTTTTGTATCACTAATACTTTTTAAGTTATTTTAAAAAAATTACAAGTTTTCCAAAATATTTAGAAAAATATTTTTTTACTATAAAACCTAATTTTTTCAAAAATAATCGCTTACAACCAGTCAAACTTACAGATCATAAAACAATACGCATACACTTAAAGTAAATGGTAAAGCGGTAACGATTAATTTTATTTAGGGTGCGCTAAATAGAGGGATATTTTCACGATTATTTTTCCAAAAAAAGGGGTCAAATTTTTTTCAACGCCACTCATTTATTTTTGCTGTTAGAAAGTTTAGTTAGTAAAAGCAGAAAGTTAGTTTTGTAAAAAATAAAAATAAAGATTTTTTAAATACTCTAAAAAATGTTAATAGGTTTTTCCCGAAAATTGCTTAATATTTAGGTGATTTCACGTTGAAATATTCGATTTGGAATTAGACGAATAAGGACGTGTTTTTCATGAGCTACAACTTTGCTTTTACTCGGTTTATAGACTTTACTGATACACGATTTTTTCTTTTTTTATAAAGTTACTTTGCTAAGAATATGTCTTCGATAAAATATTTACCTCTTGAGTTATTTGCGAAAAACCGTCTGAAGACGTAGTTTTTTTGTCAAAAAATAAACATATATAATCGCAAATAACTCGAAAAGTATTGACTTACATAAAAAACTCTATAGAACGAAAGTTGCTTATAATCAGTCAATTTATCCATTTCCGGGCTTATTTTAAACACGCGCTATTTCACCCCCGAGAAGGGGTGACTGTCACTCCCCAAGTAAAAGCAACCAAATGCTACATCTAACGTCAAATTGTCACGAGGACAACACAAATCTATTATAAATATAAATATAAAACCTCGCAATTTTTTCGTCCAGCATCGATTTGTACAAAAATTTGGGATTAGGCTCATTACACCCTCTAGTTCATTTTCTATATTGAGCCATTGTACGCTTTTGGTTTTTTAAGGGTGAAAACTACCCCTAATTTTAAAAAATTATAAAATAACATTTTAAACTTTAATATTGTCAACATTTGGCTCTTATTAGTTACATAATGATTGTTTTATGCTTTAAGATATACTATCATAATATTTCAACCCTTAAAACCACCCTTGTTGGATCTATATTTAAAAAAATTTACTTATCCTAAAAGAATAATTTCGGCTTGCATCGATTTACATAAAAATTTGGGATTAGGATCATCTCACCCTATACTTCATATTCTATATCCTGATTAAGGGCGTTAATTATTTTTAGGGGTGTAAACTACCCCTTATTGTCAAAAACTATATAAAAACATTGTAAATTTTAATATGTGTAAAATTTGGTTAAATAATGATTGTTTTATACTTTAGGATATAACATCATAATATTTTAACCCTTAAAAACAACCCTTAATAACATTTCAGTTTTTATAAGTAGATATTTTAATAGATCTATACAGAAAAAAAAGTATAATTAAAGAATTACAAAAACATTTATTCACACAAAAATACGAATTTACAAATATGTACAAATACAAATACAAATAGTTTTTTAGTCATTTTCCAGTATACGAACCGGTTCTGTGGTATTATACATACATTGAAAATTATCCATAAGCGGACTATCCGAATTTTTTGAAAAAAAAAATTCGTTTTATAAACAAAGCTCCTTCATTTTTGGTGATAAAAAGTTCTTTTAAAAATGACTTTGTAGGATTTTTTAAGAGTTATAAGACTTTGTAAACTGAATTCCGTAAGATCCCTTAGTTTTTAATTAGGGTGGGTTTAAAGAGCTCGAATAAGGGGGTGTTTGCTCGTAAATAGAGGTTTTAAACAGCTATATCTCGCTAACTGTTCACTGTAATGAAAATCTATGCACAAGAAAATTTTAGTTATTAATAAGGCTACAAGTAAAAGGTGAAAAATGGGAAATTCCAAAAAAAAATTCCTTTAAACTCCAGTTTTTTTTAAATTAGGCTTTTTAAATAGGTCAAACTTCTTGAGTGTATTGATAATACAAATGTAAAAGAAATTACATAAAGATGAAGACCAATTTTTAATTAGGAGGGTAGTTAGGGGGTTGTTTTCACTGATTTTTTCATAGAGAAAAGCAAGTACCGACCTTATTTTGATCATAAGTCGCTTAATTTTAAGCTAGAAACTTTTTATTATTATTTTTTGAAAGGCCTAACTGTATACTTGAAAAAGGATTATAAAGTTTTCCTCGAAAAATCCAAAGTTTTTCCGTTATTTTACTTTGAATATTTCAAATTATGCATTTGACAAAAAAAGCTAAATTTAACATGCCGTATCTCGGTTTGTATTGGTCCTAAAGATATTACAGAATAAGAATTTGATTTGAGTTACTAGAAGATACAATTTTGATATCTACAGTTTGTTTGATTAAATGCCTATTTTTCGAGGTATTCTCAAAAAACCCTCTAAAAAAGTCGATTTTTTCATCGAAAAACTGTCACTTTCAAGCGCGAATAACTCGAAAAATATTAGTTTTACGAAGAAAATGTAAAACACATTTTTTTCTTAGAATCACATTTTACATCGATTTACATGGTTAAAATGTAATAAATAATTCCAGCCCCGCGAGATGGGGTGGCAACCACCCCAAAGGTTTTAGCGTACAGCGGCATGATATAGAAAATGATCCTTGGACTATTCCCTAACTTCTGTGAAAATTTCAAGTAAATCCATGCTTGACGAAAAAATTGCGAGCCAAAATGTTTCATTTCCTGGACTACTTGTCAAAGAGAAATCATGAACAGGTTTAGCAAATATTCAAGCAAAGATAAAATATTAATTAATATTATTTAAAAAACAATTTTATTCATGAAATAATCTTATCGAATTACACTCGAACTCTTAAAAATTATCAATTTATTTTGCCCTCGTGACACTTTGACATATTTTAAGTCCCTTTAGGGTCGTGAAATTAAAACTGTCAAAGTGTCACTCGGGATACAAATCGACAATTTTAAAGCTCTCGTGTAATTACTGCTGATAATCTTTATTTAGGGAAACTAAAGAATTTTTTATGCATTTTCCTTAGCAATGAAAACTTTAAATCCATTTATCTCAAAACTTGATTTTTGAGATGTGCCACTATTGCATCCCATGAGGGAAATGTTAAGATAGGAGACTGTGTGCATAAAAATATGCACACGCAATAATTTATAACAATTTTATAAAACTTTACCAATTTTTATTTCAAAATATATTTAACTAATATTACAAACGATAACATAATCCAAATTTTTAGACGTCAGAATCATCCAGATAATCCGAATTAGATGCCAATGTTGCATTTGTTTGATGCCAATTAGTCAGATAATGTCCAGATAGATTTGATTCTCGGTTGGTAATGTAGTTGCAAAAGTCGCATCGCAAAATCACCTGACCTGCACATTTAACAGTTATATGCTTTACGAAGTCAGCATATCTCTTGTATTTTTTGTTGCATTCTTTACAGGTATATGCGTGCTTAAATCGTGGCTCTAAAAGCACAATAATAAGTAATATTAGTTCGCTATATAAGGCAACAACTGATAATTAAATTAAGTTATTGTAGTTGATTTAATAAATCGTCAGAATCAAGTGAGAAATCTGCAAATATGTTATCAATGTCACCAGAGAGTCGAAAAAGACTCTGTAGAAGAAAATAATCAATTAAAATGAAAATAATCGGTTCCGTTTTGATACAAATCGAGTCTCTTGCCATCCTCTGACACCCTGTTTCGGACTCTACCCTTTTTCAAAGAGGATTTGCAATAAAACTGATTTGAATCAGAACGCGCCGAGAAGATGTTATAAATATTCTAATATTTACACCGGCGTATAGTTAGACTGACCTCTAACGGGGAACGATGAAATGAGTGAAATGAATGTCGACAACGAATCAAGTAATCTGTTAACCCAGGTACTAAAGTACCATGCGGGCGGTATCTAAACATTTCGTATATGTATTTGGAACCTAGGAGTTTTCTATTGGTTCTTTGCAGCACGCGGTCATATTTTAACCAATAGGCGGCGAGGTTCCAAACGCATATACGGAATGTTATTCGGTGCCAAATTCATATACTGAATGTTAAATATTCGTACACCGAGAAAGATAAGTTTTTATTAGAGTCTGTTAAAAGGAGATTAATTTTAAAATACTTGTTACTGTATTATTAAATAAAAATAAAACAATTATAGTATTTGGAATGTTATTTGGTGCGAAATTCATATACGGTATGTTAAATATTCGTAGAACAAAAAGACGATTTTTATTAAAGCCAGTTAAAATGAGACTGGTTTTTAATAGTATATTATGCAACGAGCATTTAATGATGGTCATTATGAGTTGTATACACGATTTTTTCTATGATCATTCACAAAATAGTTATTTTCCTAACAAGTGCAGAAAGTCATACTTTTCCGCACGCGACTGCAGTTTGCCGAACGACGCGAAGCGGGAGTTCGGCAAGCAGTCGAGTGCGGAAAAGAGACTTTCTGCAAGAGTTAGAAACAATATTTTTTCTACGAGTCTTTAAAAAATGACCAAATCTTAATCAATTAATTTAATTAATGACGACGATCTTGGTTTCCATGACGATGATTCAAAACGACTGTTGTTTTTGTCTACCGATTTGACTTTCGAATATTATGTCAAAATAATTTAATTTCATCGATTTGTCGCGGTTATTTCATTAAAACAGGAACACAATAAGATAAATTTGAAATAAAATAGTAAATAATATCTAAATATTAGTTTATTGCATGTATTATAATTATTTTAAGGCCATATTAAAATATCTACACGCGTGCGGAAAAGTAAAACGCGTGCGGAAAAGTAAACCGCGTGCGGAAAAGTAAACCGCGTGCGGAAAAGTGAAACTTTCTAAACTAAAACGCGTGCGCGAAAGTAGACATTTTTGCACGGTCGTAGAAAAAAAATATATTCGAATTTATTAATTTTGTAACGCAAACAAATTAAGTAGTTTTTCAGTCTGACAGTTTGTTTACATATTGAGAACTGTCAAAGCGTATGTATTTGACTCGCCATTGGTTACTGCGCGTGTGCCACCTTTTTTCGCGAATGTCTTATTGCGATTCTATTGGTTAAAAATCTGTATCTTAATGAAAATCTGTATCATAATGAAGTTCATTATGATACAGGTAGTGACAACATAATTGATATATTATAGTATGAGAATAGAAAAATTATTGTTAATGTATTATTAAAGATCCACAAGGAGAAAGGTTTTCCCGTAGTTGGCTGTACTTATACCATAAACTCGTAATACAAAAAAAACGCATAAAGTCCTTTATAAAATGTCTATATTTAAAATCCCTAAAAAGGGCTACATCACAGAACTAGTTTTCGATTGGTTGACCAATCATCATCAGTGCTTTCCTAAAATGAATATAACCTTATAAAATGGTGCAAAGGTTTTAAAATTTTGACTACGGTTAAAAAAAGTTGTAGGTTATACTCACGTGATCTTACATGCTAACCACCAAAATATTTGTAATTATGTAATATATAAATAAAATTTGTAATATTATATTTTGGTGGTTAGCATGGTAAGGTCACATGAGTATAACCTACAACTTTTTCTAACCGTAGTCAAAATTTTAAAATCTTTGCATCATTTTATCAGGTTATGTTCATTTTAGGAATGCACTGATGATGATTGGTCAACCAATCGAAAACTGGTTCTGTGATGTAGCCCTTTTTAGGGATTTTAAATATATACCTTTTATAAAGGACATTATTCGTTTTTTTTTGTATTATTAATGAATTAAACATACTAAACATAACGTGCAAGTCATTAAAAATTCTGAGAAAGCGAAAGCTTAGTCAAATAAAGAAATATAATATCTCTCAAATCTATACCATCCCATTTATGAATTTCGCACCAAATAACATTTCATATAGGTAATCATTGTTTTATTTTTCTTTAATAATACATTAACAAAATAGGTATTTTAAAATCAGTCTTCTTTAACTGATTAATAAAAAGTCCTATTTCTTGGTCTACGAATATTTAACATTCCGCATATGAATTTACACCAAATAACATTCCAAATACTATAATTGTTTTATTTTTATTTAATAATACAGTAACAAGTATTTTAAAATTAATCTCCTTTTAACAGACTTTAATAAAAACTTATCCTTTTCGGTGTACGAATATTTAACATTCCGTATATGAATTTGGCACCGAATAACATTCCGTATATGCGTTTGGAACCTCGCCGCCTATTGGTTAAAATATGACCGCGTGCTGCAAAGAACCAATAGAAAACTCCTAGGTGCCAAATACATATACGGAATGTTTAGAGGCAAACGGGCGACACTAGAAAAATATTCCAACAATGCATCGCAGATTACCCATATGATACGCTATCATTTTGTACGCTAATAAATACAGAGTATGTATAAAACAAAAACATTCTGTATTTATTAGAGTTCAAAGTGATAGCGTATCATATGGGTAATCTGTGATGCATTGTTGAAATATTTTCCTAGCGTCGCCCGTTTGGTATTTTAGTACTTGTGTTAACAGATTACTTGATTCGTTGTCGACATTCATTTGACTCATTAAATAATCAATTTCTCAATCCAATATTGCAAAAAAAAGTTTGATCCAATAGTTTGCCAAATATTGCCAAATGTGCAACCGCCATCACTTGCGTTACATTAAAATATGAATATTTTATTTCTAATCAGAAAAGTGAAGCTGGTATTATAGAATCATGAGTTTTAGTAAAAAGTATATTTTACTGTCATCCGTGTTATATTTGGAATAAAAAAAACTTTTATTTCTAAACTTTTATTTTAAAAATCTGGTACAACAAAATTTTAGAAAACAATAGGTCTAAATACCAAGCGAGTTGCCGTTTCTAGTTCTTTATTTAGCAGTCTTATTTACCGAATACTGGAATGGAAAGGCACTGAAACGAGCAGGTTGGTGAATACCAGGGAGAATTCAAAAGGGGCAGATCCACCATAGAGCACATATTCGTATTAAAAATTATTCAGAGCAAAACGTGTAAGCAACAGTTAAAGCTGAATATCCTTTTTTTAGATTTCAAACAATCTTACGATATTATGATAAGAAGGAGTCTGTACCAGGCCCTAAGAGTACTTGTAATTCGAGAAAAGATGATCAGAATAGTAGAAACGACCTTAACGGAGACCGACAATAGAGTAAGGATAGCAGGAAGCCGAATAGGAAAATTTGAAGCAGGAAGATCCGTTGTCCACAGTCGTCTTCAATTTTTGGTTGGAGGCAATACTAAGAAAAGGGGATTAAAATAGGGAGATCCGCTGTCCACAGTACTCTTTAATTTCTTGTTGGAGGCAATATTGAGAAAGAGAGTAGAATTCGAACGAAAGGTATAATCTATGATAACTGCAGCCAGGTTCTGGCCTTCGCAGACAATGCAGTACTAATGGAAACAACTGAAGGGGAACTTCTATTTTTCGAACTCTATGACGCGAAAGCTAAGCAGTACGGACTGATAGGCTATTGATTATATTCAAAATATGATAGCTAAAAGGAACTACAACGTTAACGGGCCTTTATTATTTCATATGGTCAATGGACATCTATATATGAAAAAACCGCGGAGTGCTACCATTTAAAGGGGTGCGCTTTTGAGAAATGGGTGAATTAGTCCCTGGGCACAGGTTACATTAGGGTGAGTTCTATGCACTTTTGGTATAAACATACCTACATAAAAATTGTTCCTGGTTAAATTTCCTATCTAAATATCACTTTTTAAAGTCAATGATACTTTTTTGTACAAAAATAGATTCAAAAGAATAAACACAAAGAAACCCAAAAGAAAGAAATTTTGTTTTTTGTCCCATAACTTTTGTCCACGAGGATATAGGTATAGGCATTGCTTTACAGAAAAAAAATCTACATATTTCTTCTTTAAAATGTTGTCTAGTAGAGGTAATTAGGATTTATAGTTTTCGAAATATGATTTTTCAAAGTTCGCCGCTCACAGCAATTTTGGGCAATTTTCCTTGTTATTTCGCAAATATTGTTCTGTAACTTTTTTCCACGTAAATTTAGGTATATGAAATGTACACGTAATAGAAATAGAAATTAATTAGCTTTAAAATGGTCTACTGGATAACGTTGTACGACTTTTTTTAAAGAGATTATGGTTTTTCAAAATTTTATACTTTTAACGATTTTTTATAATATAATATAAAAATAAAATTATATTATTATATGATATATTATATATTATATAATATTATATTATATATAGTATATATAATATAATATTATATTATATATTACATAATACCTAATATAAAAAATATATTATTATTTACATTTTTTTACGATTATTTTTGAAATTTCTCATAATAACTTTTTTACTTTAAAATGGTGTATTACAAAAAATTCCAGGATTATTTTTGAATAAGATATTATTATTTTTCAAAATGTAATAAGTACTTGCAACGATTTTTGATTTTAGGAATATTTTTTAAATTTCTCATTATAATTTTTTTTTCTTGTACATGAATATACTATATATTGCTCAATAAAGAGGGCTTACTTTCTGTTCTTTAAAATGGTGTATCATCTATATTTAAATAATGGAAACCGAGTGATTCTTTGATATTTTTTTACCAGTATTATTTAAAATTATTTCTTTTACAAAAATTACATAAACATTAGTCTTAGAAAACATCACTTTAGTTAAAATTATTTAAACGTTGACATTTAAAAAATTTCAAAATCAAAGTCCATCTCTTCGTTAGCATTAGCTTCAATATCTTCCTCTGACACCTCAGTTATCTTAGAGTCCCACAATTAGTACCCATGCACATGCACTCTTTTCAGAATATTGAAAAACTAATTCCTATCTTCCTACAACCCAGTTTTTTGTACATCCTTTTGTACATTTACATGCTATTTTTTCAAGCAAAGCTTGTGGTGCAGGGGCTATGACAGTAAATATTGGAATTAAGCCATATTTTGAAGTTTGCCCGGCCGAGTCAAGTGGATCCAAAGTATTACCTATAAAAAATAAGATTCAATCATAACACACAATCACATAAAAAAGTTATAATGAGAAATTTAAAAAATAATCCTAAAATCAAAAATCGTTGCAAGTATGTACTTATTACATTTTGAAAAAGTATATCTTATTCAAAAATAATCCTAGAATTTTTTATAATACACCATTTTAAAGTAAACAGAATAAGCTTTATTTTTTATTATATAATATATAAAATAATATATATTATAATATATATTATATAATATATAAAAAGTTATAATGAGAAATTTAAAAAATAATCGTAAAAAATATAAAAACTCGGTTAAAGTATAAAATCTTGAAAAAGATAACCTCTTTAAAAGAAGTCGTACAACATTATACAGTAGAACATTTTAAAGGTAATTAATTTCTATTCCTCTTACATGTACCATTGCATATGCCTAAAGTTGCGTAGAAAAAAGTTACCGAAAAATATTTGCGAAATAACAGGGAAAATTGCCCAAAATTGCTGTGAGTGGCGAACTTTGAAAAATCATATTGCGAAAACTGTAAATCCTAATGACCTGTACTAAACATTATTTTAAAGAGAAAATATGTAAGTTTTTTTTCTGTGAAGCAATGTCTATACCTATATCTCCGTGGACAAAAGTTATGGGACAAAAAACAAAATTTCTTTCTTCTGGGTTTCTTTGTGCTTTTTCTTTTGAATATATTTTTGTAAAAAAAAGTATCTTTGACTTTAAAAAGTTATATTTAGATAGGAAATTTAACCAGGCACAATTTTTGTGTAGACCTGTTTGTACCAAAAGTGCATAGAACTCACTCTAATGTAACCTGTGCCCAGGGACTAATTTACCAATTTCTCAAAAACGCACCCCTCTAAATGGTAGCACTCCGCGGTTTTTTCATATAAAGAGATTCATTGACCATATGAAATAATAAAACCCCGTTAACGTTGTAGTTCCTTTCTATAGTACATAATCAATAGCCTATGAGTATTAACAAGCAAAAACAAAGTATATGGAAATGAGGCAGTCCATGTGAATTGGGATACACAGCATCTCAATAAACATCATATTACAAATAAACCTTTTAATAATTAAATGCCCGTGGTAATGTTTGTTTAATAAATACGAGTAACCTAGTTTTGCATGCTAGTATTTGATACAAGGTCGAGTTGCAATAATATTCAGTGGGTGTTTATTAACAGTCAGCACTTTAAATCACGGTCACCTCGTCTTACCAAAACAGTAAATAAACAATAACCGACTTTAATTATATTTTTACGAGAACAGATAAATCAATTAGCAGTTGAGATTCGACGGGGTAACATCGATTTCAAGTAAATAATATACCACCAGTTATTTTCTGTGATATACTTAACGTGTAAATAAATGTCTTAACAACGAACTATATTTACTACATCAACCCTCATAGTCATGGTAACCACCCCTCAGTATCCAGGGTGGCTCAGAAGGCGGGAGCCACCATACATGTATGAAAACACACAACTGAAGACTACAATGAGAGTAAAGAGTATTGCTTCAAAAAAATAACGGCGTTTGAATATCTAGGAGTAGCTCTAACAGGTAAAGGGGAAGGAAACCAATTTCGAGAGGAGGAAAGACTGTCGGAGTTCTACACAAACAAATAAGAGCAAAAAACAACTCCAGAGAGGCAAAATTTAGATTATACTGAACAGTGATCAAGCCCACAGTACTATACGGAAGCAAAACATGAACAAAATTAAAATTAAATAAAATATGCTGAATATCTGGGAGCGGAGTGTCCTAAGGAAGATATTCGGGGAAGTAAAAGATGACGAAGACGTTTGGAGGAGACAAACAAATGCAGAGATCAGAATGCTGTACCGGAAACCGGAGATTTAGATTGTTGTGATCTTAGATAAAGAATAACAACAGGAAACCGAAACATTCACTCCAAATAAACGCTTGTACGTCCATCAAGCTTGAAAGAAGGGAGCAACGGGAGAGGAATTCTTTACTTTATACAAAGAGTTGATGGACGATGGAAACAAGTTTTTTGACTAGAATGTCTCAGAATTCGCTTACGTTGTTGCTGAGTACACTAGAAGTATATCTAACCAAAAAATACCATTCGTTTTCATTTCTATGCCGATTTTGTTCCATATCCCATTTTTATATTCCATTTTCATATACTTAGGATTTGACAAATCAAAAAAACTGAATTTTTACAGACCAATTCAATTAACATTAGAGTCCGACCGAATGTGACTTTTTTGGCCGAAGCCGAAGCCGATGCCGAAGTTTGGCCTGAAGGATACCTTCGGCCGAAGCCGAAGGTGACTAATTATTTGCATTTATAGTAGATATAGTCGATGGTCGATGTTTTGCCATTAATATTTAGGTAGTCAAAACACCAGTAATCTTGAGTTTTAACAAATAGGTACAATAAAATTATTATAGTTTCTCAGAATTTTACTAAGTGAGAAATATTCAAATGAAGATCTTTGAGACATCTTGGCCTATTGTTATAATTTATATCCTACCTACTACCTGAAAGCTTGTAAAACGTTTTGGTTTATTAGTATATAAAATAAGGTGTAAATATTATTCAAAGTATCAAAGGCTCGCCGAAGCATATTGTTTAGAGATTATTTATATATTATAGTATACTCGGAGCATTTTATTATTCCACCTTCGGCGAAATCTTCGGCTTCGTTTTGGCCGAAGCCGAATTTTGGCCTAAGGTTTAAATATTGGCCGAAGGTGGCCGAAGCCGATGCCGAAGCCGATTAATCGGTCGGTCTCTAATTAACATCGCGTCATTTGTTTTAAATAATGCAGTCGTGGTCTCTCAGTAAAGATAAAAATATCATCGACGAGAACTCTGTCTATACGGTACGGTCACGTCGACAACACTGACAGCATTGTCTGACACAGTGCCGGGCGTATGCAAATTGAGCTGTTTATATTCCCACAATATGTTCACGTTGCCGCTAGAATCAAGTCCCGTTCACGTTAACGGTACGGTCACGAATGTGTGTAAATCGGCCTTAAGAATGTATATATTTAAATGCGCCGTTCTCGCAGGGGTCTATCCCAAAATCCCGACAGCCAAAATCCCGACGGCCAAAGTCCCTGTACGCCAAAATCCCGTCACGCCAAAATCCCGACGCACCAGAATCCCAACACGCCAGAATCCCGACACACCAGAATCCCAACACGCCAGAATCCCGACACACCAAAATCCTGACAAATCAAAAATCCCACCACTGTATTTTGGTCAAGGTTTGATCATTTCTTTTTTAACATAATATACTTACTTACTTACTTAAGCCGTCCTCTTGTACCTTACGGTGTCGAGGTCAACACGAGGTCGTCCTCTTGTACGAGGTCATAACATAATATAATTATTTATTTCGGGTTGTTTGTTTATGAACATTGTTTTTTATTTTTTGTTACTAAATAATAGCTATTTGTATAACAAGGGAGGAAAAGGCACTTTACTCCCATGTTATACATATGGGTTTTTCACCTTCCTCAAATAACAAGTCATTTTTTCATTTTTAAATAATTTATTTATGGAACTAATCAACAAAATTTATTACAACTAAAACTAACAAGTAGGTACAATATAACTGTCAACTGTCAAATATAAGTCAAATTATTAATGTAAACATTGTTAAATCAAAATAACAATTTGCTGTTTTTTACCATCCTGCAAAATACAGGGTGTTTTATAGATAAACGTTAAAATGTACAGATACTTACGTAATAGAAAAAAGATATTGTACAGGGCATCAATAAGTTATATTTCATAAATGAAATACCATGACGTCACTTTTACTTTTCCTCCCTAGGGAGGAAAATATGTTTCCTTCCTAGGGAGGAAAAGTACAACTTTGCTCTCTACAATCAGGTCCGGAAAAGGGTACCCCGTCAAAATAGCCCCGTCAAAAAAGCTCCGACAAAATAGCCCCGACATAATATCCCGCACTCAAAACAGCTCAGACAAAATAGCCGCGGAACAATAGCTTGCCCCCAAAATAGCCCCGACAAAATAGTCCCGACAATAAAGCTCCCTACAGAATTTATCGTGAAATAATCCCTTAAAAACACATTTTTTGGAAATGGTAATTATCCGATATTCAGATGTTTATCTTCACCACATTAAATAAAAATGGTCTTTTCGGAGAACTCGAACCCTGTGTCTTCTGTTAGGAAAAACCAGGAAAAAAAATTCCTGGTTTCTCCTCGTGATTTACTATGGAATCACTAACATGAGAATTTTACTGTCACCATTGCGTGTGGTTGTCTTTTTAAAGATGGATCACATACTATGATTTTTTTGTGACGGATGTTCTTAAGTTAACGTTGATTTCATGTAATCTATTTGTGTTGATTTTCATGTTACTATCTTTCAATAAAGTCGTCCCAGGAAAGCAACTCATAAATATTGGCAATATCATTTTAAAGTCTTCTACTTAAAAATGTATAATATAATGTCTGAAAGGCCAATATGAATGAGTCAGATTAAATTAAATTATTAAAAGAATTTTTTTACTGAGCAATAACATTTTTATTTAATTCATTAATATTTTGTATTTTGATAGATAACCACGTCCGAAGTGGAAGTCGAAACGTTAATAAAATAATTTTTTAAGTTAAATTGTGGTTTATTTCCCAATTAAAATAGTGATTTAAAATGAATTGTACTCCGTTAAAAGGTAAATCTTTTTATTGGGGGTGTTTTCGCCGGGGCTGTTTTAGCCGGGGCCGTTGTGACCGTTGTGGTTATTTTGTGTACGATCTATTTTGACGAGGCTGTTTTGACCAGGCCAAAGTGTACTTTCGGTAGAGGTAGGTGGAAAAAGTATTTACCAGTTAATCCGAACTAATTTTCTAAATAAAATTTCTAACATAGGTACTATTTTTCTTTTTTTTTGCCAAAATATAGTTCAATCTCAATTCAAGTTTACTTTCATATAATAGATAGGTATTATCAAGTCACTTACAACCGTCCATTTCAGTAAGTATAGCTTTTACATTATAAAATGAAGACTTCATTTCATAATTATTAAACACTTAGTGTTTAATAATTTTCTCTTTTAAAATACATAATAATTATGATTTGGTACTGCATTTGAAATAGAAACAATAAATATTTAAAATGTAGTGGTTGGGATTTTTACTTCTGCGAGGATTGTGGCATGTCGGGATTTTGGCATGTCGAGATTTTGGTATGTCGGGATTTTGGCCGTCGGGTTTTGGCTGTCGGGATTTTGGCTGTCGAGACTTTGGGTGCCACTGTTCTCTTGGGTCTCATTCTTTTCGATAGTACTGGTTTATTTTAA